>NC_044996.1:81042900-81368102 GCF_008728515.1 Papio anubis | reverse complement strand
GTGTCAAAGTGAGACCCTGTCTCAAATATAAATAATTTTTTTTAAAACCACAAATATTTACTGAGAGCCTACTTTTGCCTGGTCCAGTTCCAGTTACTGGTAATTCCTTAGGAGTAGACAAAATAGACAAAAACTCCCACCCTAATGGTACTTACATACTACTGGGGGATAACAAAATTAATAAGTAAAATATGTAGATTGTGATCATCATTATGGAGAAAAATTAAAGAGGGAAGGAAAAGGGTAATAGAGAGAGTTGTTGTTTTAAGTATTAGGAGTGAAACCAGGCACAGTGGCTCACACGTCTAATCCCAGCACTTTGGGAGTCCGAGATAGGAGGATCACTTGAACCCAGCAGTTCGAGGTTGCAGTGAGCTATGATCACACCTCTGCACTCCAGCCTCAATGACAAAGCAAGACCCTGTCTATAAATAAATAAATATTAAGGGTGACTTTTGAATAAAGGCCAGGTGTTGCGAGAAGGGGAAAAGTAAAAAATGAAGTCAGAGAGTTTGGCAGGGACCAGATCATGAAGGTCCTTGGAGGCCGTTGTAAAGGACTCTTTGGTGAATGGGAAGGCACTTAGGGTTTAGAGAAGAGAGGTGTCATCTGACTTACATTTTAGAAGGCTCACTGGCCAGCTCTATGTTGAGAATAGACTGCAGGGCTGGAGGTACAGGGGGAAGACCAGTCAAGAGGCTATTGCTGATAGAGATGATGGTAGCTTGGATCACAGTGACGGAGATGATGAGAAGTGGTCAAATTCTGGATATATTTTTTTTAAGTAGGGACAGTGAGATTTACTGATATGGGGTATAAGAGAAAGAAGAGTCAAAAATTGCTCCAAGATGCCTGACCTGAGCAGCTGGAAGAATAAAGTTACTGTTGACAGAGATAGGAGGGGGTTTAGGGGAAAGATTGGGAGTTCACTTTTCAGCCTGTAAATTTTGAGATGCCTGTTATACATGTAAGAGGAGATGGCCAGGAGACAGTTCATGCCTCCTGGAGGATACTAGCCAATACATTTCCCATACAGACTCTACCCCTTTCTATACAGTACCCCTCATCTCTCTTGATCACTCCCAGAGACTTGGTCTGAATATAGTGGAGAAGGTGCAGAGAACAAGCCTAGAGGTTTGAGAGCCGGGTGTAGGGACTGTCAGCAGCTCAGGATCTGGGGCTCCTGAAGCCAACTAAGCCTCCGTAAGTATGTCTTAGGCACTAGAGGCAAACCCGGTCTGGAGGACTCTGAGGATGAGGTAAGCAGTGCCTTTGGGGAGGGGTGAGCAGGCTGGAGCAGAATCCACTCTGCATGGAGCTGAGAAGCAATGGGGACTCTGAATTTACTTGATCCTCAGGTCCTGAGAATGTCACCCAGCTGGATACCGGGAGTGAGAGGAGGAGGCGGACTTGCAAAGGAGGCTCTAGAATTTAGAATCTAGATCTCTCAGAAAGCTCAGAAACCTGGATGGGGAAACAACTGAAGATCCTTGCCCTGTGGCAGAGTAAGGGGTGGAATAAAAGGTAGCAGTGGAGGGCACAGTCATCACCTGAGTCCTGGGCAGCTGACTACTGTGACACTGCATAAGAGGCCCGGGTTTCTGAAGCCAGACGGACCTGTGTTTAAATCCTTGCTCTTCCACTTATTAGTTATGTGAGCCTGGGCGCCTCTTTGTAACTTCCATTCTTCACCAGTGAAATGGGAATGATAACACCAATCTTTTTAGGGTTTCCTGAATATTGAATTGGTTACCAGGTGTGGAAGCACTTTGTGAACCATAAAATGCTGCACGTTTATAAGGTGTTTTTTATTACTGCTTTGCTCCCAGGGATGAACCTGGCCTCTGCAGAGGTGGACAAGCGTGTTTTGAAGTTTGGTGTACACCCAAGGAGAAGCACTACACTACAGAAGCCCCAGCCTGAGCCAGCTTCCTGCTCCCACTGCTTCAGGCTGGTTCACCTCTGCTACATTTCCCCTGACTTAGCTCTGCTACGTTTCTGCAGGTCCCGACACAGCTGCAGCGGCTGCTGCTGCCACCACTGCCGCCCAGTGGCTATTTCAGGAAAAGACCTCTCCCAACCCTCCCCAACCAGCACCCCTGATTGGCTTTTACTATCCTCACCCGGGGCCAAGAGGAATGGAATGCAGCGGATCAGCCTCACTCTCTTCTGTGAAACTCTTCTTTACTTTGGTTTCTGTGACTTTGCTTTACTCCGGTTCTCCTCTTCCTCTGGATGTTCCTTCTGGCCCCTTCCCTGGCTCTTTTTTGCCCTACTTCCCCCACATGTGAGCCTTACCCCAAAGATTCCTCTCCTCTCCTCTCCTCTCCTCTATCTCCCTCTCCACCATCTCTCTCCCCCCTACCCCCACCCTCTCTTCCCCTTCTCTCTTGGAACATCTACTCTCATGATTTCAACTATGACTCAGAGGTTATCAAAAATTGGTAATGGCCAAGAGACTCCAGCATACAGATCTCTCTCTAATCAAAATGCATCTCTCCTTCTCTCACAGTTTTATCACATTTCATTTCTACAGAGATGGCACATACCACAGGCAGCCTAGAATTATACTCATTTGTGGTTTTGGCCATCTCCTCCTGATCCTCCCACCCCCATACCAGAACCAGAGCTCCTTGAGAACATGTACCTCATTGTACCTCTGTCTTTCCCATAGCCTTCCAGGTGAAGTTATTATAACATATGTTCTAGATATTTTATTTCCAATTATATTCTCTGCCGTCCCCATAAAAATGCCTTCCAACTCAGAGTTAAGAAAACAAGCTGGGCGCGGTGGCTCAAGCCTGTAATCCCAGCACTTTGGGAGGCCGAGACGGGCAGATCACGAGGTCAGGAGATCGAGACCATCCTGGCTAACATGGTGAAACCCCGTCTCTACTAAAAATACAAAAAACTAGCCGGGCGAGGTGGCGGGCGCCTGTAGTCCCAGCTACTCCGGAGGCTGAGCCAGGAGAATGGCGTAAACCCGGGAGGTGGAGCTTGCAGTGAGCTGAGATCGGGCCACTGCACTCCAGCCCGGGCTACAGAGCAAGACTCCGTCTCAAAAAAAAAAAAAAAAAAAAAAAAAAAAGAAAACAAGTACCTTGCACATAGTAAGTGTTCAATAAATAGTTGTTGAATGAATGAATAACTTAATTATAATTTGTTGAATTGAATGGTTCCCACATCTACAATCTAAGCCCTATATATGTTGTTTGCTACAGGACACACACACTTGGGTATCTCATTGACGTCTGGAATTTAGTATGCAGGAAAAGTTTACTATTTTTCTCATGACAGAGATAAATAAGATGTACAAATACCATTATTGCTGACACCCTTCCATTGCCCTACTCCTCCAGTTTGTTCCAGTCCTCTCCCTCCTGGCCCTTCACATCTAATATTCATAATTGTCTTGATGACAGTTTCTTTGCAAGATTTTCTGTTTCCTTGGAGCTTTAAGAAGGAAACGGAGAAGAGGCATGATTTCTAATATCTTTCTCTGAGTTAGGAGGAAAGGAAGGAAGGAAGGAAGGAAGGGAGAGAAGGAGGGAAGGAGGGAGGGAGGAAGGAAGGAAGGAAGGAAGGGAGAGAAGGAGGGAAGGAGGGAGGGAGGGAGGAGGGAAAGGAGGGATAAAGGTAGGAAGGAAGGGAGAGGGAAGAAAATGAGGGAGGGAAGGTAAGTGATATAGTGGAAAAAATGCAGGCTTGGAGTCAGACAGACCTAGGGTTGAACTCTGGCTCCATTGCCTGCCAGCTGTGACTATGGATAAGTCTTTCTGAACCTCCATTTCCTCATATGTAGAATGAGGATGCTAGCACCTAGCTTGTTGTGAGAAGACAATGAAGCAATGCATGTAAGGAACCCAGCAGAGTGCCCTCATTGTCGTTATTGAGAATTAAAGTATAGGTGTATTTGGAAGGTGTGAGGTCCACTCCAATTGGCTGAATTTTCTTTATGAAGTGAACAAATGGAATTACTTGCTGAGAGTAAGTGGAACAAGACAGTCACTCAACCTTGACGGAAAGGAGTAGTGATCTGAAGCCCTGGATGTCTAAACTTACTAATAAAATCATGGGGAAATGACTGGCTCCGCATAGTTGTACCCAAGTTAGCTTTGTTCATATGTATTATCTGTAGTGTGCCCTTTTTGTCTTTCTACACACCCAACTTTATCTCCAGCAAGGCTGTTAACAACCTTAGAGTGGAGACCAGGACTAGTTTGTTCAGCGCCTAGGACAGCACAGGAAATCTGTTTCTGCGATTTAATCCATCTATCTCCGTTCCATCCTCCCCCACTGAGCTAATGCCTCATCCACATCCCACTTGAATCTTTTGCTATGTTTTCAGTTGCAGTAACAGAAAATCCCAACTTAGATGACTGTTTTTAAAAAAGGAAATATATTATCTTGCATATAAGTTCAGTAGTGGGTGGCTTTGGAGCTGATTAATTCAGCAGTTCAACAATGTCATTAAAAAATCCTGATTCTTTCCATCTCTCTGATTTGAAACCTTGGCATGTTATTTAGCAACTTTCATGGTCACAGGGTGGCTATTGCCGGTCAGGCATTGTTTCCAGACATGGCAATATTCAATGGTAAAAGAGGAAAGCCTCTTCCTGTATGCTTATTTTTATCATTCAAGAAACCTTTCCCAGAATCTCTCCAGCATACCTCCTCTCACATCACAGTGGCCTGAATTTCACCATGCCTATAACTAAGCTGATCACTGGCAAGGGGGATAAAACGACCATGAGTGGCATAGAGGAGCACAGACCCATGCGGAGGAGGGTGAAATACCTTAAAAATGGGGATTCTTTCCACAAGGAGGAAGAGGGAGATGACTATTGAGTTGGTAAGCAATTCTGTCTGCTACAACCTTTTACTGAATAACCCACTCCTTCCTCATGCAGAGATCTGATCATCATTTTCTAACTGGAAGGTCTGGTTGGAGATATCATCCAGGTGTACAGAATGAGGGTGGGTAAGGACCTAAAAATATTTCCCCCACCAATGTATTATAGGGGCCAGAAACTCCATTAGATATGCATTCCTTTGCTTTCTTACTGTTGCATCCTCGTAAAATGCAAGTATTCCAGGTCAAAGTGAAACTTGTGACTGTTCTCTTCGGGAAGCTACTAACTGGAAAGAGGCACAAAGAAATTTTCTGGGGGAATGGAAATGTTCTATATCTTAACCTGGGTGGTGGTTATATGTGCGTTTACACAGGTGTATTAGTTTCCTATGGCTGCTGTAACAAATTACCACAGACTTGGTGACTTGAAACAATACACGGTTCTTCTCTTACAGTTCTGGAGGTCAGAAGTCTAAAATCAGTTTCAGTGGGCCAAAATCAAGGTTTCAGCAGGGCCATGCCTGAGCAGGAACAGCCATCTTGTGGCCGTGAGAGACTTTAGGGGAGAATTGATTTATTTGTCTTTTCCAGCTTCTAGAGTTGTATTGCTTGCATTCCTTGGCTCATGGCCCCTTCCTCCATCTTCAAAGCCAGCAGCCTAGCATTTTGCTTCAGGCCTCATATTGCCTCCTATTTCAGAGTCAAAACTCTCTCTGCCCCTCTCTCATAAAGAGACTAGTGATTACATTAGGGCCCACCTGGATAATCTAGAATAATCTCCCCATTTCGAGATCCTTAATTTATTCACATCTGCAAAGTCTCTTTTTCATATAAGGTAACATTCATCGGTTCCTGGGATTAAGACCTGACATCTTTGGGGGGCATAATTCAGCTTGCCACAGTAGGTAAAAATTCATTGAGCTGCAGTTAAGATTTGTGAATTTTACCTCAGTCAAGAAATGCACAAACTTCTGGAAAAGAGTAATGATTTACATTCCATCATAATAATGAATTAAAGACCTAGCAGATCTACTCTCTTCCTACTGAGAGGTCCATGGATCTGAGTAGAAAGAGAAGAAAAGTGGGATTGAGTACCTAAAAGGGAGGTAGGAGCCTCAAGTGTGGGTCTAAAGACAAAAATAGGCTGACCACTAGTCATTCTAGAGATTCTGGGAAAGGTTTCCTGAATGATAAAAATAAGCATACAAGAAGAGAGGCCTTCCTCTCCTGCCATTGAATATTGCCATGTCTGGCATGAAAAGTAGATTCATTCTGACTTTTCACCTTCCTCGCAGACACCAACCTTGGCATGTATACAAGTCTTTCCTGTATGTCCAGCATCAGTTCCTATCCCACTGTGGTACCTGCAGAATCTGGGCTTCTCACACTATCTGAAAGTCCCTGAGAAGGAGAGAGTTATAGTAACTAAACAACCAGGCCCTGAGATGCATATTGGCTAGGAATGGCAGGGGCTGACACCATGAACTGTGCAAAGAGAATATGGGACAGCTGTCCAGGGTCCTCAGTGAGGGGCAGGAGTTAGGGAAGGCCCTGCCCAGCCCTCTGAGTCATAGCCATAGCCATCCTCTGAGGAATGGACACCGTATTGTGGAGGTTGGGGTTAAGGGCTATGTCTATAGATAAGTACTAATGTCTAGACTGCTGTAAGGGGAGGTGAAGGAGGTCAGAGTCCGGAAACCCCAGAGCTTGTAGGTTCTGTCTCTACATTTTCTATGCCCGTGAAGCCTGAGCCTAGGCCCTGTGGGAAGGACAGTCAAGAAAGGAAGATTACTTTGTTGTTGCTGTTGTGGGGGTCCTGGCAGCTGCAGAGACAGAAATATCTCTAATTCCATGAGCGGTCATACGAGGCAAGAGAAGCTGCTTACAGCATGGACTTAGTTTCAGGGATTGGACAGAGTCAAGAGCTGGGGTGAGGAGGTTTACCCTAGGTAGGGGTGATAAGATGTCAGCCGCCTATTCCCTCGACATGCATGTCCTGCCAGAAGAACCTGTCCCCGGGCTGGGAATCTTATATTACCTTCCTCTCCAACGAGAAGAGAAGTTCAAGGCTCACAGACATGTGCACACACAGCTCAATGCACTCAGCTCCCCCTCCACCACTCCTGCCCCCACTACCTACAGGAGATTGACTCCTGCTGTGCACATAAGCTGGGATAATCGGGGTTTCTAAACATCAGCTTCAAGAGTCCAATGTCCCAAGTGGTGGGCAGCTTGAGGACGAGGTACTCTTTCCCATACCCTTGGCTTTTGTGTGGCCTGGAGCTGCTGATATAAAGATTGGAGTGTGACACAAGGTATTCCTTTCAAAAACACAAAGGCCTATACTTTGAGCCCTCTCATTTCAATCCCCCACCATGCTTCACCTTTAAGACCTCCAACTCCACTTTGATCCCAGTTCTCAGGTTCAAGGCCTCACAAGGCCAAAATCCTGAAGTTACCCTTCTCAAACTCCCCTGCCTTTAACATCATCAGAATCAACCTCCTACCCCCACTCTGTCCCAGCAGCAATAGCCTGCTAATCTTTTAGCCACTAATCTTTTAGGCACTAATCTGCTTTCCAAACTCTTGGCACCTGAACTATTTATAGCAGTGTTTCATGCCCCCCCAAGAACCCTATTCTTTTCTGATGACCCCCACCAATCAAAACACTCAGAGGACTGTGGGTATAAGAGGCTGGGGAGGCAGGCATAGCAACCAGAGCTGGAGACTGATGTGAACTTCATCTCTCTCCCCAGGTAATATTCCAGAGCCCTCGACTTCTAGCCCATACTAAACCCTATATCCCTTGCTCTTAGCATCCCCCTTAATATATCAGGCAGCAGTTGAGGGACACCCTTCCTGACATAGCCTATAGACATTCAGGCCTAGAGACCCTCCAAAGACCTCTGGAAGCTCCCCTAAGCTCACCCCCTGGCCAGGCTCAGTAAGCATCAAAGAGAAGCCCTAGAGAGACATCTCCCTCTCTCTAAGGATTCCCACCCAAAGGCCTAGCCCCTGGGGACCTGGACGGGGATAAGAATGGGAAAATCTAGGGAAGGCAATGAGAGGGATGAGTTGGTTCAAGGAGGACTTTCAACCTCCAAAGAGACTTCTGTCACCAAAAACTGAGAGTATGAAGGCACCAACCCCTTCTCTCTAACACTTTTCTCCATTCTTTGTTGACAGTCAAGGCCATCATGAGGTGAACTCAGGCTCAGGATCCATTGCAGTAGCAGAAGGAGACAGAATCCATTCATTTGTTCATTCATTCATTCATTCATGTACCCCACAAACATGTCTCGGCACCTAGTGTGTGCCAGGGGATGTCTAGCCTCATACAGACCAAGAAACACATTTTTCTCAAACTTTTCTGGATGAAAACCTCTGTCCAGCCTCTTTCCAGAGAAGTTCCTTCTCTCTGAGGGCTCTCAAGAGTCCCCCAGCCATTCTAGGAAGTTTGGCCCTTTCTGGAGAATAGATAGTATGCTTAGTCAATGATTTGTACAAAATAGGAAAGTTTTTTTTCCCCTCTTGCCCAAGATGGGCAAGAATACGGCTGAAGAAGTACCCTTGGCAGAAGGGAGAATAGGAGGTACTTGATGTGGGTGAGGTGTCTGTCTAAGGAAGAAAGGTTACATCACACTAGGTGTATATGGATGGTATGCTGGAGTGGGGTGAGAAGAATGGAAATGAAATGATTGAGCCTTTCTTCTTTCCCTTTTCCCAGAAAAGGCTCAACATCAACTATATAGCCAACATGTCCAAGTAAGAACTCCTTCTAATCTTTTGAATCTGTGAATTGCTCCCTACCCCAATCCAAGTATTTCCCTTTGGGGTAGGGGGATTTCCAATCTCTCCCTAACTTGTGTCCTTGGATTCTATCCCGATTATCTCTACCTTTGCCCCATCCTATGCTCCTGGAGCCTCTTCTCCTAATCCTAAGAATATTTCTTTTCTCCCCACTTCCCTTATTTCCTCTTCCCTGCACTTCCAATCCCCCTCTCCATCCTCTTTCTGGTTTTCTCCCCATAGGGTGTTTAAGAAGACCAGCTCCAATGGGAAGGTGAGAGAACCTGGCCCAGCTGGGCAAATGAGAGGGCAAAAGGGATAGGTGGGTACATCCTTCAAGGTCTCAGGGATCTGGGTTGGGGGCTTCAGGGGAATCCATTCCAAAATGATTGTGAGAATAACATGCAAAGTTGTTCCACAACAGCTCTCCATCTACCTGGGGAAACGGGACTTCGTGGACCATGTGGACATGGTGGAACCCATTGGTCAGTGAGTCCAAAAAGGGGAAGCCTGGGGAAAGAGGAATGGAAACTAGGGAGTAAAAGAAAGTCCAGGAGAGACTGTGCAGAAAAGGAGGCAAATTAAAGGGAAGAATGGGAAGAACCATTTCAGGGATCGTCTTCTATTTCATAGTCTTGAGAGCTTTTCCTGACCAAAGTGCTGTCTGTCCTTCTCTCCACAGATGGTGTAGTCCTGGTTGATCCTGAGTACTTAAAAGGTCGAAAGTGTAAGTGGAAATCCTTGTCGGTCTTTGTGTGTTTCAGACAGGTAACTCGATGAGTGGATTGCACCAGAGTATAAGAAAACCAGAAAGTGGCAGGAACTGCGAATGCCTTCTCTGGTGGAGGCTGACAACTGGGAATTCCAGCCCAGTGTGGCCAAATTTTATAATTGTTAACGAGGAACTGTAAATGAAGCTCAAAATAAGACTTTTAGAGGCCCAAAGTGTGAAAAGATTATGGTGCCCCCTTACCCAAATCATATTCAAAGTAAATATCTAAAGCATAAATTAAATTTTATTTTTCAAAATTGCACAAAACTTACACTCGTGCCGAAATTAAAATAGCTTCTTTCAGAATTTCGGATTTTCTCTATTATTACTGGTGGTGGCCCTGCTTGGCTATTGATCTGAATCTTAGACTGCCTATAGAATGATCCAATAAGTCAGAAATCCATATTTTAATGCAGATTTCCTGATTTTCAAATGTTGGCAACTCACTAAAAGACTTTAGAAGCCTGGATAGATTATAAACTTTTTTTTTTCTGTTGGTTAGATGTGACCTTCAGGCTGCCATTTTGCAACCTCTGGTATACGTGTTTCCATCTCCTTTTTTGTGTAGTGAAACTGACCTTTTATTCAAGGAAAAATTCCCAAACAAAAACCAAAACAACAACCACAGGAAGTAACCGTAAGAAACATTACTCTGGCAGCACTACTACAGATCAAGATTATGCTGATTTTTGTTGTTGTTGTTGCTGCTTTTTTTCCTTTTAATTCTCACTGTGGATTAACCCCACTGTGATCCAACTAGACTGAAAATTGGGGTTGATTTGAAAAAGGTGCTGAATGGGTTGATGAGTACTAGTTCGGATGTAACTGTTGGATATTGGAGAATAAAGTAGCCTAAATCTCTCAGATTAAGCAGTGTGAATAAGCAATCAAGTCGGTTTTAAATATCAGAGGAACTTTGGGATAGACTCATAAATTAACCAACTTATTTAAGGTTCCCAAGTATTCTATATTTCTAAAACCTAAATCATTTTTTCACATTTCTACAAAATCTTCACAAGCTCTGGAAAGAAATCTTTAGTTAAAAATATATGTTGTTCCAGGAAGAGAATGAATTTTTCCTTTTATTCTAATCTTTTTTTAATGTCCCCTTAGTAGAGTTTTATATTACTTTTCATTTAAGTTGTGCGTATTTCTTGTTTATTCTTAGTTTTTCAACATGGTTTGTTACCTCTATGAAGATTGTCTTGTTTGCGTCATATTTTCTAATGTTTTTTTTTTTTATCAAGGTACATTTGTGGATGTAAAATATGCTTAATCTGTACTGTGGAGTGATAAAGGCCAGTGATAGGGCAGTATATGTGATAGTGTGAACAAATTGTTGTTTAACAAAAATATATCTACAATCTCTCTCTGTATAATTTCTTACAACTGCATGTGACTCTACAGTGATCTCAAAATACAAAGTTTAACTTCAAAAAGGCAATGAGAGAAAAGTAAAAAATACCTAAGGTGGCCTTGCGTTCAATTCTAGCAACAGACAAAGTTGAGAAGCACACATAACAGATATTAACAGTAGTTATCTGTGGAACATGATATATTATGGTGGAGCTTTGATTTGTCTTTTTGTTTGTATTTTCTGATGCTCAGACAATTAACATATATTTTGTAGAATAAACACAACTATACATTAATAACTTTAGAATACACACTGACTTTAAAATAAAAACAAGCTATTTCCTAGCATGCAATAAAAGGACAATGCTAAACTGCTAGAGAGCCAATTAGAGCTTCAGTTGGGGGTAGGAGTTGCATGATGCAGTTGATGTCTTAGTCTGCTGCCCTCCCAACACAGGAACAGAAAGCAATTCCAAGTAACAAGTCATCTGATTAACATCCTTACCTCAGGTGCTACTAGATCCCCTTCTGCCTCACCCATCCTGATCTTTTTTTCTGTCTCATTCCTCATCTTTTTCATTTCTTCTCTCACCCTGCCTCCTACCAGCCACCTCTTTTCCTCTCCTTTTTCCTTTCTGTCTTTTTCCTTTCCTTTATGCTTTATTTTCCTTTCTTTCTCTTTCCTTTCTCACACTATAATTGGCCATAATTGAGAACAAAGGTGAATCTATTTGTTGTATCTTTTGAAAATTATTAGGTTTGTCTCCATTGTAGAAAAATTAGAAAACATTTGATGATGGAGGAGAGACTGTGTAACCTTACCATCTTTAATCACTAATCTTTTGATCTTATTCATATTTTCTGTGCAAACATCAAAATTTTAACTAAAATGCTATACTACAAATAATATTTTATAATCTTTTAAACCTGTGTCAATATATACAAATCTATAACTTTTTAAGTTGCCTAGTACTATATTGTATGGGGATACCACGATGCCCTGCAATGCACATCTTTTTCTCACTTGTTCAATTATTTCTTTAGGCTAAATGCCTAGAAGAGGAATTAACGGCCAAAAGGCATTCACACATTTTTTTTTTTTTTTGAAACGGAGTCTTGCTCTGTTGCCCAGGCTGGAGTGCAGTGGCCGGATCTCAGCTCACTGCAAGCTCCGCCTCCCGGGTTTACGCCATTCTCCTGCCTCAGCCTCACGGGTAGCTGGGACTACAGGCGCCTGCCACCTCGCCCGGCTAGTTTTTTGTATTTTTTAGTAGAGACGGGGTTTCACCGTGTTAGCCAGGATGGTCTCGATCTCCTGACCTCGTGATCCGCCCGGTCTCGGCCTCCCAAAGTGCTGGGATTACAGGCTTGAGCCACCGCGCCCGGCCTCATTCACACATTTTTAAAGCTTTCTATACCCATTGTCAAATTGCCCTCTAAAACGCTTATACCAATTAAATCTCACTCCTGCAGTGCATGAGGCTTCCCATATTGCCCCAGTCCTTATAAACACCGATATTATCAATACTTTCAGGCTTTGCTGTATCTTTTGAATATAGGTTCATTTTCCTCATTCTCAATTTTAAAAGCAAATAATCCGGTGTTTGATGTTTTGAGTTCTTAAAAATACTAAAATAAGTTGCTTTCTACTCAAGTGCTGCTGTTGGCAGTTTTTTTTTTTTCTTTGGGTCAGAACCCCTGATAGAAGTAAGGTTACACATTCCTGTTCTATATCTTTCCTCGCCTCAACCTCTGTCACCCTGTACTTGGACAGGTATCCCTCTCTACTCCATTCTACATTCCATTAGTGCATTTCAGATGCTTTCTATCTGCCTCTCACTTGATTTCTTTCAAATCTTAGATACCAGTTACAAAGTATGAGTTCAATTATAACTCTTCCATTTCTGTCAGTATCATCATCATCATCTTCATCCACATCTATAATTATTTTGAAGTTTCCAAAGGGATTCCTTTTTTTTTTTTTTTTTTTTTTTTTTTTGAGACGGAGACTCACTCTGTTGCCCAGGCTGGAGTGCAGTGGTGTGATGTCATCTCACAGCAACCTCCACCTCCCAGGTTCAAGCGATTCTCCTGCCTCAGCCTCCCGAGTAGCTGGGATTACAGGTGGCCACCACCACGCCCGGTTAATTTTTGTGTTTTTAGTAAAGACAGGGTTTCACCATGTGGGCTAGGCTGGACTCGAACTCCTGACCTCAGGCTATCCGCCCACCTCAGCCTCCCAAAGTGCTGGGATTACAGGTGTGAGCCACTGTGCCCAGCCTCCAAAGGGATTTCTAATACATCAACTCCTCACAACCATCCTATGAGTTAAGTTGAGCACCTATGAACCTGAGCTTTGGAGTCAGACAGGCCTGGGTTGAAATCCTGAATCATTGCTTAACAGCTCCAAGCTCACTTTCTTTGCCTGTAAAGTGGAGATAATAATACTTCAGAGGGTTGTTTCGAGGTCTAAATAGCATATGTAGAGTTACTAGAGCAGTCCTATTATTGACAGGTGTAATAACTGAGACCCAGAGAAATCAAGAGATTTGTGCAAGTCCTATTCAGGTCCAGGTATTCTGGCCCTAAATATTATTGTTTCTCTTTTTCATGATAAAATATTTCAGGCATAGAGAATTACGTAATGAATACCCTGTACTCATCACCAAGCTTTAAAAAGAATAACAGAAACAGGCCGGGCGCGGTGGCTCAAGCCTGTAATCCCAGCACTTTGGGAGGCCGAGGCGGGTGGATCACGAGGTCAGGAGATCGAGACCATCCTGGCTAACACGGTGAAACCCCGTCTCTACTAAAAATACAAAAAACTAGCCGGGCGTGGTGGCGGGCGCCTGTAGTCCCAGCTACTCGGAGGCTGAGGCAGGAGAATGGCGTGAACCTGGGAGGCGGAGCTTGCAGTGAGCCGAGATCGCGCCACTGCACTCCAGTCTGGGTGACACAGCGCGAGACTCCGTCTCAAAAAAAAAAAAGAATATCAGAAACAAACTAAAGTCTCCTGTGTGTCCTTCCCTGATCCAGTTTGCCTTCCTCCCTCCCTACTCACTGCTTCTCCTCCTTCTCTCCTCCCTCCCCAGATAACGACTATCCTAAATTTGGTGGTTATTATTCTCTTGATGGCTCCATACTTCTACTCCATATTTACGTGTCTATGATCAACTTTGATATTGTCATCATCATGCTTTTAAACTTTATATAACCGGTAACATACTGTACCTATCATTCTGCAGCTAGATATTTTGTTCAGTAGCTTTTTTTTTTTTTTTTTTTTTTGAGACAGAGTCTCACTCTGTCACCCCTGCTGGAGGGCAATGGTGCAATCTCAGCTCACTGCAACCTCCACCTCCCGGGTTCAAGCAATTCTCCTGCCTCAGCCTCCTGAGTAGCTGGAATTACAGGTGTATGCCACCATGCCCGGCTAATTTTTGTGTTTTAGTAGAGATGGGTTTTCACCATGTTGGTCAGGCTGGTCTCGAACTCCTGTTCTCAAGCGATCTGCCCACCTAGGCCTCCCAAATTGCTGGGATTACAGGCGTGAGCTACCGCGCCCAGCCTCGTTCAATAGATTTTGAGATTTAACCATGTTGACACAGGTCTTAGTCTGTTTGTGCTGCTACAGCAAAATACCTGAGACTAGGTAATTTATAAAGAACAGAAATTTATTTTCTCACAATTCTGAAAGCTAGGAAGTCCAAGATCAAGGCTCTAGCAGGTTCTGTTGTCTGATGACAGCTGCTCTCTGCTTCCAAGATGGTGCCTTATTACTGCATCCTCCAGAGGGGAGAAACATTGTGTCCTTACATGGTGGAAGGTGGAAGGGCAAAAGGTCTCCTTTATAAGGGTCTTAATCCCGTTCATAAAGGAATTCATGAACAAAGAAGCCCCATGATCTAATCACCTCTTAATGGCCATCTTAATACCATCACAATGGCCATCAACTTTCAACTCCTGAATTATGGAGAGGCCACATACAAACCATAGGGCATTCTTTGAAGTTCTAGTTCATTTATTTCAACCTTGGTTTAGTATTCCATTATGTGAATATACCATACATTTTTTTTACCAATTCTCCTGTTGATAGATTTTTAGATTATCTCCAGTTTTATGTTCTGACAAACATTGATGCGATGGTCATTATCATATGTATCTCTTTGTAAACATGAACAAAAGCTCCTTTAAAGTCAACTTATTAGGTCATACACTACGAGCAGATTTAATTTTACTGGATAATCCCAAATAGTTTTCCAAACTGGTTGCATTAATACTCCCACCAGCAGTATGTAAGAACTCCTTTTGCTCCACATCTTCATTAACACGTAGTGTTGTCAGATTTAACATTTTTTGACAATCTGATGTGAAATCTGATCTCGTTGTGGTTTTGATTTGCGTTTATCTGATTACTAATGAGACTAAATATGTTTTCATATGTTATTGGCCATTCCTTCACATTCTTTGCACACTTCTGCAAGGGCCTCTTCACATTCTTTGCACACTTTTATACTGGTACATTATTATTGTTGATGTGTGGGAGTCCTTACATATTTTGGACGCTAAACTTCAGTGTGTTATATGTGTTGCAAAGATTTTCTCCCAGGCTTTCCATTTTTTCTTTGTTTTTAGACTTTGAACATAAAGAAGACTTTGTTTATAAAGACTTTTAACGTAAATCTTACTGCAGTCAAATGTATTAATAATCTTTTTCTTTGTGGCCATAGCCTTCGATCTTTTTTTTTTTTTTTTTTTTTTTGAGACAGAGTCTTGCTCTGTCGCCCAGGCTGGAGAGGGCAGTGACGACGCGATCTTGGCTCACTGCAAGCTCCGCCTCCTGGGCTCATGCCATTATCCTGCCTCAGCCTCCCGAGTAGCTGGGACTACAGACGCCTGCCACCACGCCCGGCTAATTTTTTGTATTTTTTTTTTTTTTTTTTAGTAGAGATGGGGTTTCACTGTGTTAGCCAGGATGGTCTCGATCTCCTGACCTTGTGATCCACCTGCCTCGGCCTCCCAAAGTGCTGGGATTACAGGCGTGAGCCATCGCGCCCGGCCAGCCTTCGATCATATTACATAACCTGTCTGTGTCTTCTTGACTCAGTTAAGATTCCCCTTCCCACTCAGGCCTGACAGGCCACTCTCTTCTTCCTATGCCTGCAGTGTTTGTCATGTTGACATGTGCCTTTCGCTATGGCCGTGATGACTTGGAAGTGATTGGTCTGACATTCCGAAAAGATCTGTATGTGCAGACCCTGCAAGTGGTCCCAGCTGAATCCAGCAGCCCTAAGGGGCCCCTCACAGTTCTACAGGAGCGACTGCTGCACAAGCTAGGGGACAATGCCTACCCCTTTACCCTGCAGGTACTGACCCCAAGCCCTGGGCAGGCAAGGTCTCCAGGGAAGATTAAGAGAGGAAGCTCAAGAAGGACAAGGGAGAGGGTTCCCTATTTCTTTTGCATTTGTTTGTATTCTTTTCTTTTCTACTTCTTTTCTGATCTCCTTTTTGTCCCCTAGATGGTGACCAACCTGCCCTGTTCTGTGACACTGCAGCCAGGTCCTGAAGATTCAGGAAAGGTGAGGACTAGGTTCTAAGAAAGAAGGATAGATGGTAGTGCCAGGGAAGAGGAACAGTGGGATAGTCAAGACTGGAGAAATGGACAGCTAAGGAAAGAGGTCAGGCATTTTCTTATAGGCCCATGAGGAAGGGAGGACAGCACTGGAAATTAGCTCTCTTTGCCCTTGTCCTTTTACAGCCCTGTGGGATTGACTTTGAAGTGAAGAGTTTCTGCGCTGAAAACCCGGAGGAGACAGTCTCCAAGAGGTATTCTTTGGTTGTCCCCAAAAATCCCTGCCTCCAGCCTCTGCCAGGCAACAGATCCTGCTCTCATGACAGAAATAGCCCCACTTCTAACCTCCACAGCATCGTCGCCACCAGTGATGCCCGGTTCTGAGCCCCCTCTGACTTATCTTCTTTGATCTAGGGCAGGGGTCAGCGAACTTTTCTGTAATGGGCCAAAAAAAACAGTATTTCTCTGTTGCATGTACTCAACTCTGCTGTTGTAGTGCAAACGCAGTCACAGATAGTATAGAAATGAATGAGTGTGGCTGTGTGTCCAATAGAACTTTACTTATGAACACTGAAATTTGAATTTCATGTAATGTCCACATGTCATAAAATAGCATTGTTCTTTGATTTGTTTCAACCATTTACAAATGTAATATAACCATTCTCAGCTTGTGGGCCATAGGCAAACAGGCATCAGGCCAGATTTGGCCAGTGGGCCACAGTTTACTAACCTTTGGTCTACATACTTGCATTAAGGGACTAGAAGAGTTCTCTGAGGGAGGCCTTCCTCTGCTCCCATTCTTAAGTAACGATTGGACTATGGGGGTGGCATGGGAGAGGTCTGTGGGTCTGAAAGGAGGACGCTCTGGCTAATCCCTTGGTCTCTGCTCAGAGACTATGTGCGGCTGGTTGTCCGGAAAGTACAATTTGCACCACCAGAGGCAGGCCCTGGCCCCTCAGCCCAGACCATCCGCCGCTTCCTTCTGTCAGCTCAGCCCCTACAACTCCAGGCCTGGATGGACAGTGAGGTTTGTGACCCCCACTTTTTGCCTTCCACCCCAGAACCCCTCTGATGCCCTTTCTTCACTGATTTCCTACTTGGGCAGGCAGAGATGGGAGCCAGGGTGACAACAGTGCTAAGGAAGCAGGGGTTCTGGGTCTCCATCTGTGCATTCTTCCTCCAGCCTTGACATGGGTCCCTCCTCCTGCTTTAGGTTCACTACCATGGAGAACCCATCTCTGTCAATGTTTCCATCAACAACTGCACCAACAAGGTCATCAAAAAAATCAAGATTTCAGGTGAGTTTCTTTTTCCATCCCTGTGCACCTGGTCCCAAAGCCACAGGTGTTTTTCCAAAATTCTGCCTCACTTACCTGTCCGCATTCATCTAGGCTTTCCCTCTAACATGGGCTTGTCAAAATGCGTATCTTATTTTGTCAATGAGCATGTCTTACTGCATCATGTATAGTGTGCCTATGTATAAGGTCACAACTAAGGACACTGAGCTGGGGTCTCAAGGATGACTGACTGATATAATCATGTGCTTTTCCTGGCTTGTTCAGTTGACCAGACCACAGATGTTGTCCTGTATTCACTAGACAAGTACTCCAAGACTGTGTTCATTCAGGAATTCACGTGAGCTGGTGCTGGGGCTAGGCTCAGAGAGCCAAGGGGTGGGGTGGTGGAAAGAGGTCCAGGAAGCAGGTGAGGGGGTTGGGGGAAAAAGGGTGGTGGAAGATCCCAGGGAGGGATTCCCAGGAGAACTAGATGGAGGAGATGCAACTTACCCCCAGCAATCCCATCACGATGCTGAGCGAGGGCAGGGGCATAAGGATTTCCCACCAGAACTAACTCCCCCCAGTCTTCACAGTTAAACATGTCACCTCTCTTGGATACTCCAGTAGGTTCTTGTATAATCTTGTACAAGATACTCTTGGGAGTAAAAGTATGCTTAGTCAGCAAGCCCAGCCTAAATTCTTCTCTTGTTCTTCTTTTGAAGGGAGACTGTAGCTGCCAATTCCAGCTTCTCCCAGAGCTTTGCAGTAACCCCAATCCTGGCTGCCAGCTGCCAGAAACGGGGCCTGGCACTGGATGGCAAACTTAAGCATGAAGATACCAACCTGGCTTCTAGCACGATGTAAGCTCAAATGTAACTCTCAGCCTCCATTTCCCACCCCTCAACCATTCTACATGCTACATTTACAGCTCTGACGTTTCATCTTCAGTGAAGCCTATCTGTTTTTTAAAGTGTCTCTAGGGCAGTGTTCAGAGACTCCTCCAGGCCTAAGGGCCGGCAGTAAGCTCAATAATGCCTGTGGGACCAACGGCAGGCTTAGGTCATAGGCAGAAAAAAAGGAAAACATGGAGAGGAAAGCAATCCTTATGTTGTATACGATTTCACAGTTCACAAAGGTCCTACCTATGTACTATGTTATCTTTGTGAGAACCCCACTAAAGTAGCCTGGATAGGTGTTCTTATTTCCTTTTACACTTAAGGACCCTGAGGCTCAGAGAGAAGAAGGAATTCATTTAAGGTGGCATCGCTGTTAAGTGGTAGACGTAGACAGGATTATATCACATGTCATCCGGCTCTGAATACTGTGATCTCTACAGAAGCTACTCTCTAGAAAAGATAAAGATGGAGTAGAAGACTAGGAGATGAGAAATGGAGGAAAAGGAGGGCAAAAAAGGAAAATGATGCAACAGGAATGAATAGAATTCTAGGAAGTCATTCACTTGGTTCTGTGCCTTCGGAGGCCCTAGTGTTAGATGTGTCTCCCACCAAAAACCACCTGCCACCATCTGTCAAGTGTAATCCCTCCATCTCTCCCTACCCTTATCAATCAAGTAGCTATAGACTGTTATTGCTAGAAATACCATTAGAAATCATCCAAACTGCATTATTTTATATGTAAGAGATCAGCAGCCCAGAGCAATGAAGAGATTTTCTCAAGCTCATACAGCTTTCAGTGTCTTATTTTTCAGTGGGTTTTTTACTGAACACCTATTACATGCTCATTCCTATGCTAAGCAATGTGGAGAATACAAAGAAGTTTAAGACAGCCTTCAGTCAATTTATGGCCTAGATGAGGAACAAAGAGAGATGCAAATACAACCCAACAGTTAAATGTTAGTGCACGTGGTTCAGAGTAAAAGTGCAACAAAGTTAAAAGAAGCCAGGAGAGCTGGTGAGGGCTTCCTGGAGGAGGTAGAATAAGCTAGATTTTGAAGAATGTGAAGGATCTGGATACCAACAGAGGAAAAAAGAGAGCATTCTAGACTAGGGACACAGCATGGGCCAAGGCTAGAAGGTGGGAATCCACATGGCATGTTCTGATCACGGAGAGAAGATGGGTCTGCTTAGGTTGTATCCCAGGAGTTAGGGCAGAAAAGGTTAGAGAGGCTAGATAGGGCAAGGTTGTTAGGGGTCTTGAAAGTCAGGCAGAGTAGTTGTTATATTCAAAATGTAGGCTCTTGAGCAGAGGGTGACATGGTAAAAGTGAATGTTAGGAAGAGAAATGTGGTCTCAATGGGTAGGAGAGGTTAGAGCCTGGGAGATATTCTACGATAAGACTAAACATAATAGGGTGTGGTGATGGGAATGCATGAGAAGAAACTGGGGACTGAATGAATTACTCCTCATGCTCCCAAACACCCCAAAACGAATACTACAACCTCCAGTATTAGACCTGGAATGGACAAAGAGCTGCTGGGGATCCTGGTGTCCTACAAAGTCAGAGTCAACCTGATGGTGTCCTGTGGTGGGTAAGTGAGGGTTCTGGGTCTGTCTGGGAAGGGGCTGAGGAGTCAAGGGTTTTTCGCTTCTGTTTTTCTCTCAGTTAGATTGACCCAATCAAACCATTCCCCACCCCTTCTCCCAGACCAGGTTCCCAAACCGGTGAGCTCAGTGAGCAAGTCACTTTCCCTTCCAGAAACCCATTCTGTGGCTGGCTCATTAGGTCTTATGATCCCTCATCCCCTAGTGAAACTAGGTTGCCCCTTCTGTATTTCCTGCTGCTAATTTTGGGTGTCATTCTACCCACAGCATCCTAGGAGACCTGACAGCCAGGTGAGAGACTGTGGGGTGGGGGGACTTGGGCAAGAAGAGGAGGACAAGGGGATAAGGAGAGCAAAATGATTGATTCGGGAGGGTCTGAGGGCATCCAAAGACTGGAAAACTAAGGGAGGGAGGTCCGGGGATTGGGCTTGTAGAGAGAGGAGATGTAACTCCACCTTGGGATCCTTGCAGCGATGTTGGTGTGGAGCTACCCTTGGTCCTGATCCATCCGAAGCCATCTCAAGGTGAGTGACCAGGTGGAACTCACAGGAACGGTTGTCCTGAGGACTGGGGTCCAAGCCATTCTGATCTCATGAATTGGAGACTAGCAGTTTGCCTGGGGATGGAATAGCAATAGGTAGGCTGGGTGTCTAGGTTTTCAGGGGAAGTGTGTGTGTCGTGTGTGCTGGAGACGAAGGATTGGGAAGGGGGAGGGGGAAGTAAAGATACTTCTTCAGGGAACCGAAGAGCCCCTAATCAGCTTCAGCTCCATTTTTTCCCTCTCTCTCCATGCTTGTTACAGAGGCTGCTAGGTAATGGAATACAAGACTGGGAAGCCCCATGCCCCTCTTCCCATTGCCACCCTCCATGTTATGATGATGGAAATGTGAAAATGCTTCCCTGGGGTGCTTTCAATACGTGTGCAGTGGAAACATATGGCTTAGCTTCGTGTCACAGTTCGGTGCTTTTCATATGCCCTCCTTTCCCTTTCTGCATCCCCCCCGCCCTCCACCTTCTGCTCTTGTTGGAATCATCCTTCCCCCTCATCCCCTTCCCATTTTTCTTCTTCCTTTTCCCCCACCCCCTCGCCCTTACTTCTTTCATCTTTCATTCTTTGATACCTTCCCTCCTTCCCACCCCTCATCCTTATTTCTCTTCCAGTGCTCCTGGGGGAATTTTGTGCTGGGAAATTTGGGCGGGAATGGAAGGAAACAAGCCAGAGTGGCTGATGGAGGAGTGGGGGCACCAAGAGGGGGCCGAGGAGCCTAGCTGGGAAGCAGGGAGGGGATCACTTTTCTGGGATCAGGAAAAAAGAGTGGACACGGAGAACACCCAGAAAGGGGTTCCTAACCCTCCATTCTCTTCTGCTGCTTCTGCAAGCTCTGAGGACATAGTCATCGAGGAGTTTACGCGGAAAGGCGAGGAGGAGAACCAGAAGGCTGCGGAGGCCGAGGGAGATGAGGGGAGCTGAGCACCTCGCTCTGGTGCCCGTCTGTGTGGGAGCCCCCACTGTAACACTCTAATAAATTAATCAGTGTGTTCAGATGTGCCTGGCGATCTCTTGCCTATTTCCTCTTCCTGGAGGATCATGGAACTGCTGAGAACAATCTTCCCCACCTCCACCCCTTCGCCGTGATTACACTACACTTAGCCCGTGCTTTTCCCTTACGCTGACCCCAACTTCCTGTGACACGGTCAGTGGCCATCCCTCTCTCCACCCCATGACCCCACTCGAGTGGCCATAGGATTGCGCTGAACACGAGGCACAGTGCAAGCTGTGAGGAGGGGGCCGAGGGGGCGTGGCCGTGCCCAGGCCTGGGTGTGAAGCCAATGGCCATCAGCGGACGTCAGTAGAGTATGGCATGACGTCTGGCGGCGCAGGCTGAGCGTCGGAAGCCATTTTGGCTGCCACCTACCTGAAGCGATGTCTGCCTTTGGTCATGACAAGGCCTGGATGGAGGCCGGAGGCTTTGGCCTGGAGGCTGCCGAAAGAACCGAATACCAGTCTCTGTGCAGATCTAAACTCTTATTCCTGGGAGAGCCGAGCGGTGCGGGTCTGGGTTGGGTTTTGGGGACAGGGAGGTGTAATTGGTATGAAATGGGGTGGGGCATTCTCTGGGGAACCGAGTTCCTCCTTGTTGGGAAAGGTTGGAGTGGGAAGAGGGAGGGCTCATAGAAACATCGGCCGGGCGCGGTGGCTCAAGCCTGTAATCCCAGCACTTTGGGAGGCCGAGATGGGCGGATCACGAGGTCAGGAGATCGAGACCATCCTGGCTAACACAGTGAAACCCCGTCTCTACTAAAAAAAAAAAAATACAAAAACTAGCCGGGCGAGGTGGCAGGCGCCTGTAGTCCCAGCTGCTGGGGAGGCTGAGGCAGGAGAATGGCGTAAACCCAGGAGGCAGAGCTTGCAGTGAGCTGAGATCCGGCCACTGCACTCCAGCCTGGGCGACAGAACGAATACTCTGTCTCAAAAAAAAAAAAAAAAAAAGAAAGAAAGAAACATTGGGGGGAGAAAGGGCACCGAGGGCAACGATTGGCCTGCTTAACTCCCTCACAGTAGGGAAGACATCCGTCATCACCCGCTTCATGTACAACAGCTTCGGCTGCGCCTGCCAGGTAAGCCCATCACCAAGTCATATGATACATTTTTGCCGCTCTTCTTGGCGGACTCACCTGGAGATTCTCCTCCTCAAAGTTATGTATTATAAGCATTGGGAAGTGGAGCCAGGACAACTTCTTGAAGGGTCATTCTCCACTTTGGGTTCTAAGACTGCCTCATATTGGGAATAGAGGGAATGCTGGAGTGTCTCTCACTTTCTTTTGCAGGCAACTGTTGGAATTGACTTCTTGTCTAAGACCATGTACTTGGAGGACCAAATAGTGAGTGTTAACTCTCATACCACAAACCCTACACTTCAACCCCTTAGGCCTATTCATCACAGTTGGGTAGCACCATCAAAAAAACTGAAGCCTCTTCAAATTACCAAGCCCTATGATGTTTCTTGTTCTGTCTGCCTTCATCTAATCTCCAACTGTAACATAAACTCCAAGAGACCTTGAATCCTTAAATCTGCTGTGCTGTAGGGTCTTCCTGAATCAAAACAGTATATTGAAATTGGTTGGACCTGTCCTAG
The DNA here is from genome assembly GCF_008728515.1 of Papio anubis. Lineage (NCBI taxonomy): Eukaryota > Metazoa > Chordata > Mammalia > Primates > Cercopithecidae > Papio > Papio anubis. The sequence goes on along the minus strand of NC_044996.1, from coordinate 81,344,846 downwards.
GACTATAGGCCACTTGGTTTGAGGCTATAGCAGCCACTTCTCAGGGATCCACTCTCCCCGACCTTTTGTATTCTGCCTTTATTAGGTCTGAGCTTTTTAAAAAGGCTAGTTTCTTTTCTACCTTTCCCCATCTTCTTCCTGAACATTTGTTTTATGCAGGTTCAGCTGCAGCTATGGGACACAGCTGGCCAGGAGCGCTTTCACAGCCTAATTCCTAGCTACATTCGTGATTCAACTATTGCAGTGGTTGTCTATGACATCACAAGTGGGTGTTATGCAATGTTTTATTTCAAAAGGGGATTATAAAGAGATTGATAGGGAGATTGATAAAATTAGCAGAGAGGAAGTGTTCTCTCCAAATCTCTCCTAAATGTTTCAACGCTCTGCAACATATTCTCTTGCAGACATCAGTTCTTTTAAGGAGACAGATAAGTGGGTAGAACATGTACGAGCAGAAAGAGGTGACGATGTTGTCATCATGTTGGTGGGTAACAAGATTGATTTGGATAACAAAAGGTAAAGTATAACTACAATTTCTTCTGGCATACCTAAAATTCAGTCTCTATGGGGAGGGTCAACTGTGTTCTATTTACTTGGGGAGGAGTTACCTTAGTCTCCTCTGCCCACTACCAGCACTGCAGGAGGGGAAGGACAGGGGGGCGTCCCATCAGGGCACAAGGATATGTGGGGGGTATAGGAGAGAGTCCCCACCCTGTAATCAGATGGGTCATAGGTTTAAGCCTTCTAGAGTTCCTGGCGCTAGGTAAGCATCATTACACCTCAGAAGAATCTATCCATATCCAATAACTCTGGCCCTTTTCATCATTTCTGATTCGTCCAGACAAGTCACTGCCGAAGAGGGTGAAGAAAAATCCAGAAACCTCAATGTGATGTTTATCGAGACCAGTGCCAAAACCGGTTACAACGTGAAAAAGGTAATACTTGTTTCTTTCTATAATACTTTAACTGCACTCTGTCTGTAGCTACCACCACTGTTTACTCTTTTGGATAACCTTGGCTTATCTTTTGTGGGGTGGGGGTCAAGATTCATCTCCCCATCATGTATCTCAAAGGCCCTGAATTATTCCAGCCTCTGAACCTGACCTTTTTTTTTCCTTTTTTTTTTTGGTCACCATTCACACACGCACAGCTGTTCCGGCATGTGGTTTCTGCCCTTCTTTCCACAAGGACTTTACCTCCACCGAAAGAGGGGAGTATCCTTTTTCCTAGCTTTGCTGGGGTAGGGAGTATACAAGTAGAGAAGGTAAGTTTCCTTTGCTGAGCTGATGCCTGAGTGGTACTTAAGGGAAAAACAGGACTAACTTTAGCCCAAAGTAGTTCGTTGGTTTGCCTTTAGGTGAGAGGGATTGTAAGATCAGAATTCCTCTTCTACATCTCCTAGAAGCTGACCCTGGGTGTTGAGATTTGACTCCAGTCACCTCACTGTATTAGCTTCCTTAACACACACTTCAGCAGTTGAAATCGAACTGGAATCCTTCGAGGAGTCAGGCAACAGAAGCTATTGTTCCCGTTGACAGCTTAGGCTTTCTCTGCCTCATTTGATGGATTTCTTACATTTGGGGTTGCCATGCCAGTTCTCCTCCCCACCTCGTTTTATGATACATGGTCACTTACTCTCTTCCAATTCCTAGGCTTGGGGTAAAAACAGAACCCCTGAAAGTGCTATCATTTTTTCCCGACTGCATCTCACAGCTACTGGGTGGAAGCTTCTTGCAGCACCTGGGAATTCTACCTTACCTTCTCTGATGGCTAAAAGACATCTGTAGAGAATACAGTTCTATAGCAGCTGACATACTTCAAAGGCCAATACAATTCATTCTCCACTGTTTGTTGTTGTTTACGTACACCCTCAATAAATGGTTCTTTAACCTAAGGCTGTTACTGCTTGTGCTTTCTCCACACTATACCTATATTTCCACAATGCAATTATCTCACGTTGGTGCCCTAACATAGAACCAATCCAAGTATCTCAAGTGAGAACCAATTTAGGGCAGGAGGGTTTTTGCCTCTTAGGCCCATGGCACCTGGCTGGGACTTTTTACCATGTTTTTCATACTTCTTAGATACATTTTTTAAGACCTGTTAACCACAGGGAGAGCCTTGGACCTCAACATTCAGCCAAGTCACCCAACATGCCTTTATGGAAGTAACCAAGCTACTATTTTCTTTCTTTCGTGGCCAATGCGGGGCAGGGGGTCAGCAAATAGGAGCATAGAACAGGATTTCCCAGGAAGCATAGAGACAGCTACATTAATCCTACCTCCAGCTCTGCTCTCAAGGGATGTTGCCACCTAACAATAGCACTGAGGCTCTAGAAGAGGTATGTCAGTAGAGCTAGGGTGGGATATATAGGAAGAACCAGACCTTCCCCATAGAGTATAGTACTACTGTTTAGAACCATGTTTCCTACATTTGAAGACTTATTTACTTATTTCCTTTGCGTCTTTAAAAATCCAGATTTCCAGATTCCACCTCAGACTAACAGAATCATTGTCCAGTAGACGGGTCTATAAATATATATTTAAGTTCCCCAGGATTCTTTCAAGGCAAATTTTGGGACTTCATCATAGGGGTACATCACCCCACGCCACACTAGAAAACTTTTTTTTTTTTTTTCCCTCTGAGACAGTCACTCTGTCAGCCAGGCTGGAGTGCAGTGGCACCATCTTGGCTCACTGCAACCTCCACCTCCAGGGTTCAAACAATCCTCCTGCCTCAGCCTCCCGAGTAGCTCGGATTACAGGCAGTGTGCTACCACGCCCATCTAATTTTTGTATTTTTAGTAGAGATGGGGTTGCACCTTGTTGGCCAGGCTGGTCTCGAACTCCTGGCCTCAAGCTATCCGCCCACCTTGGCCTCCCAAAGTGGTGGGATTACAGGCATAAGCCACCACACCCAGCCTCACACTAGAAAACTTTCAATTCCAAATCGGTATTTTGAACATGTCAGTGGCGATGGCATAGGCGTGACCAGGAATCCTGTAATGGTGGATTGGTAACTAAAGATCTAGGAACATGGCAGAATGTTATTTGGGGCTGGGGTGAAGAAAAGGGAGAAGTCAGCAGTTAGTACTACTCAACTTACAAGTTGGAAACTGTGAACCAATTTCTTACTGCTGCCTCAGAAAAGAAATGCATCTAAGCCCCTTCCTTAGTTTATGTTCCAGATCAAAGAATATGAGAAAGAAGAGAGAATTATATTAATACTGTCCCCTGCAGAGAAATGTTCAAAGCTAGGGGAACAGGCAGTTTCTTTCAGTGCCCCTCACTCTATGCCATTCCTTAGTTATACTGTGGTTAATGTTCCTCGGCCTCCCTAATGTTCTGGTCAGACATCATAGGTAGCTGCGAGGTAGGTATAGTGTTGCTCTGTTCCTTCCAGTGGCTCCTCTCTTTGGAAGAGCTTTTTCTTCCCTCAATAGCATTTTACATCCAATTGGTAACATTCAAAAGCCACACCAATATTTCTTCAGCATTGTGTTTTACTTTTTGGGGGAGAGGCTAGGAGGAGGAAGGGGTGAAAACAGGGTCTCTTTGGAGTCTGAAAAGTGTATGAATCCTCTGGTAGTACAAGGATGGGATAAGATGGTCAGGGAAGTCAGATGGAAAATCCCCAAGATTCTTTTTGCTACTGATTTCTATAATTAAAATATGACATATGTAAGGGACTAGTACATGGTATTCAATAAATGTCAGCTGTCTTTCCTAACTAGGTTCCTCACAGGCTAGGTTATGCCTAGATATCATCCTCCTTTCAGGGAATGAAGCTCACCTAGAAAACTAGGGAACTAAAAGTGCAATACAGTTTGGGTAATTCAGTTGGTTAGCTGTCTCCCCATCCTCCCAACTCACTATTCCAGGGAGGGGCTGAAAATAGAAGTGGCTCTCCTGAAGTCTAGTTAGCATGTCATGGCAGAGTCCACATGAAGGGCTGTGGGCTGCAACTTTCTAGTGCACAGTCCTCTCTTTTTGGCGATGGTAATCTGAAGGAAAGAAGAAGAAAAGGAGGAACAGAGCAGGTTATCTTCACACCTGAGCTCCCGATTCCCTATCCCCAACTTGTAGGGCCTCTAGCTATCAGTATTTAAAGAGTTCTTACTTACGGCCCTGTCAGGAAAGTGAAAAAAGTGGCACTTACTATAGGGAAAGAAGCGGACACGCATGCTGATTTCACGAGCTGTCTTCAGGATCTCAACAGCCTGGAAGGAACACAGTAGCTTGTACAAATGAAGAGATATGACCCAAGACAGAATCATAACATGGGGAAAGGGATTTGCCACTCCAACCTCTGTATCACTAATAGCTGCTTCCCTCTGGTACTTTCCCCAGGAGAGGTGCTTACTTTCTCTATTTTTTTTTTTTTTTTTTTTTGAGACAGGGTCTTGCTGTGTTGCCTGGGCTGGTCTTAAATTCCTGGGCTCACGTGATCCTCCCGCCTCAGCCTCCTAAATAGCTGGGATTACAGGCATGTACCACAGCGCCCAGCAAAATGCTTTCTTATTAAGTTACAGATTGGGCTACTCCTGTCCAATATGTCCTATTTGAGATGGCTTCTTGCAGCACCACAGCCCAAGTACTGTGCTCACCTTGCTGTGCTCAATATCTTGGAAATCCACATCATTCACAGCTAGAACTTGGTCCCCTTCCTGAAGTCCTGCTCTATGTGCATCAGAGTCAGGAATTACCTGTTGGTAAAAAGAGAATACATGTGATTGGGATGCGATAATTGCAGAAGACTGTCAGTGAAATTCGGTGCTATTCACATGTAAGGTGCTATTGTTTTTCTGTGATAATCTATGCAGACAGATGGCCTGCCAAATGAAAAGTTTAAAGTGGGAAAGGGGGTGTCTCCATTATACCCCTTCTATGAATCCACTGAGTCATCCTCTCAGCCTTTGGGACATTAGGGTTCTGCAATCTGTTAATTTAACAAAGGGAGGTAACTATCCATATTGTCTACTGGGCATAAATACCTTGGAGATGAAGATGCCTAGCTGGGAGGCCTTTCCTCCTCGGATGTTAAATCCCAACTATAAGACAAGAGCACAGAATGGGGGCTCAATAGAGACCACAAACACAAGAACAACTAGTAGCATCATCGTGCAATAGCTCAGCTTGTGTGTCCCTGAGAGGAAAGTCAGAAGTTGCAGAAGTGTTATCTCAGCTTTTCTGTCCACAAGAAGGAAAGTTTCCTCACATCTGCACCTGCTTTCCAATCCATCCCCCCAACACTGCCAACTTCTGGTATGGATGAATCTAGCCTGGAATAAGGTTTCATAAGTTCACCTGAGCTCCAGGAGGCTTCTTCAGTGTGATGGTTCGGGGCAGAAACTGGGTCAACTCATTGTTGTAGTCTGGGTGGTGCACCCTCTGCAAGACACAGCAACCCCAGAAATTTTACCAGTCTTACTTCATACCTACCTTCATTTGGATCACTAATGAATCACCCTGAAGTCAGGAAAAGGAAAGGTCATAGACTTAATTTAAGTAGAACAGATAACACTGACTAAATGAGTAGATGGACAGCATTGGGACAGCCCAGTAGCTCCCCATGTCTTCACTTTTTTTTTTTTTTTTTTTTGAGATGGAGTTTTGCTCTTGTTGCCCAGGCTGGAGTGCAATGGCTTGATCTCGGCTCACCGCAACCTCCGCCTCCCAGATTCAAGCGATTCTCCTGCCTCAGCCTCCCTAGTAGCTGGGATTACAAGCATGTGCCACCACGCCCGACTAATTTTGTATTTTTAGTAGAGACGAAGTTTCTCCATGTTCGTCAGGCTGGTCTCGAACTCCCAGCCTCATGTGATCTGCCTGCCTCGGCCTCCCAAAGTGCTGGGATTACAGACATGAGCTACCGCGCCTGGCCTTCGCCTCTTAACAGTATGGAAAGGAAGGCTCCAAATTTCCAGAATTAACTGGTGTGAATAGACCCCAGCAGGAGGCTTCCACAAAGAAGTTCCCAATGGGTCCTGTTGCTCAGAATCCAGCTTCTGGGTCTTCTGGCTACAAGTGCTAAGATGCACTCTCCATGTCGCCTTCTAACCCTGCCATCCTACCTTTCATGCATCATCTCATGCCCAGGGGGAAAAAAATCTCCTACTCAGGAATACAGATGGTTCCCACCTCATGAGGAGGAATCCATGCTGGAGGATTCTCATAGGCAGGCAAGAAAACCACCGGGTAGTCATCATAAGGAATCCGGCTGTCCATCTCGGGCAAGGCCCTGGAAGAGTGAATCAGAACAGACAAAAAGTGGTTCAAAAGGGAGAGCAGCCCAGCAAGTTTCAGAAAGCAGCTCCAACCCATTCCAAGGCAGTCAGTCTACGGGCACAGCCCACATCTAGGTGTTAAGGTTGGAGGAGAGCAGGAAGGAAGAAGAAAACTCTTAACTTAGCTAAACATCTTCTGGATGCCAAGCAACCTGCCAGGTACTCTAGAAAGAGGACCTCATTTTTCACAACAATCCTGCAAAACAGATGTTACCGTCTTAAACCTGGAGAAGAGGAAATCAGGGTCGAGTCTAAAAAGATCTACTTTCGAAGCCCAAGCGAGTGTTAACTATCCGCAGGGACTCGGGGCAAGGCACCGCCCCACATTTCCTAGATGCGATTAGTAACGGTAGGGTCCCCAGATCGACCCCTCCTTCACCTGACCAGCCACCTCCCACGTCCCCACCCCACATTCTGCCTGAGTCCCGCGCTCTCGGCCGCGTAAACGCCGCACCACCTCACCAGTGGGCAGTCCACAGCGACCTCAAACTCCGCTCACCGCCAATTCAGTCTGGGAACCGGAAGCGGATGCTCCGCAGGGTGGAAAAGAGGCCGGGCCAGGGTGCAACAAACTGACCCTCCCCTTCCCACCGCGCCGGCCTGCGCGCGCCGACGTGCGCGCTCCGCCCCCGGCAGTCCGCACTGCAATTGGTTGGCGTCTCCGGAACGGATTTGAAACTTGGCGGTTAAAGCTCCGTCTGGGACAGGGCGGCTGGAGACCCGTGGAGAACGGGGAAGGGACATTTAGTTTGGTGAGTTACGGGGGCACACCTTAGCTCAGAACCTGTTTCTTCCCGGTACCCTAGGGCTTTGGTTCTTTGTCGCTGTCCCCGTTGGAGTTTTTTCTTTGCCTTTCAGACGCGCGTGCACTCTCTTTAGAGTGCAGGGCTGACGGACGGTCCAGCCCTGGCCAAGTCCTGGAGAGTGAATCTCCCAAGGCAGTGTTCCCACTGAGAAGGGTCGGAACCGAGGAGGACGCCCTCCCACCCCTGCTGACCTGCTAACATTCATCAGCGAGCCTTCTTTTTCCCCCTCGCAGAGACGGTGCTGAGATAGGATCATGAAGGAAGAGGTGAAGGGAATTCCTGTAAGAGTGGCGCTGCGTTGTCGCCCTCTGGTCCCCAAAGAGATTAGCGAAGGCTGCCAGATGTGCCTTTCCTTCGTGCCTGGGGAGCCTCAGGTGCGTAGTAGAGTCCAGAGCCTGTGTCTGAACAGCTGGGGCCAAATGGTAACGAGGGGTGTGGTCTTGCCTTTCATTTCTTCCCTTACGCCTTGTCCCTTGCCTTCTCTAGGTGGTGGTTGGTACAGATAAATCCTTCACCTACGATTTTGTGTTTGATCCCTCTACTGAACAGGAAGAAGTCTTCAATACAGCAGTGGCGCCACTCATAAAAGGTGTATTTAAAGGTGAGGCGATTTGATTCCTCCATCATAGCATATATATTCCTTGAGCATATACGATGTGCCAAGCACTGTGCTTGGGCGCTGCGAATACAGGAACGGATGAATCATGATACGTGCCTTCAAAAAGCCCTTAGTCTAATAACATTTGTGAAAGTCTCTCTACCCTTGAAGCTAGTTTTATTCTGTATTTGCTCTATGTGGTTCTGTTCATCTTTGACTTGTATATGTTTGTGTTTATCCTGGAACTTCATTAGATTATAAACTCTGTGGTGGTTGCTGAAGGTGATAAGCGTGCCAGCCTACTTGAGGCTCAGGCACTGCAAAGCTTGTTGAGGGATTCAGGTGACAAACAATATAGCTTCGAGGCCCTGAAGGAATTCAAAGTCCAGGGAATAGGAATGGAGGTAGATGATTACATAAATCATTTTGAATATATAAAAATTTTTAAATTTTTTGTACTTACCTTTTAGAAGAAAAATTTTTCAAGTTAAAAATATACAACAGAGTGAGTCCTATAGAAGTAGCACTGCTCTCATACAAAGTGGTATGAAAAACAAAAGGATGACTCTAACTCTGCTTGGGGAATTTGCGGTGAATTTCACAGAGTGGGAAAACTTTGAGATAGGTCTTGAATAATGAGTATAATTCTTTTAGCTGGAAAAGGGGAGTTCCTAAAGCCTCTGAATACTATGACCAGTTAATAATCTTTATTGCGGAAGCTAAGTCTTTAATGCTGTTGAAGACCATAGCAGGGTTCTAAAGAAGGGAGCAGTGCCTGAGAGATGTCTAATTATTATTCTAATACAGTGGTTATTCAAGATTCAAAACAGAGGTTCATATAAAAGAAGTAGAATCATGGCATGCTAGTGCCTTAAAGTTGAAAGAGACATTTGTATATCATCTAGTTTGTTTTTCATCCAAAGAAAAATGCATTCTGACAATATCTGTTAGGTGAACTGCCAGTGTCTAAAATTTTTTGACAGGGAACTCACTGACTCACAGGTAGTCCAGTTGAGATTTGGGTTTTGGACTAGTCTAATTATGTTATAAAGATCTTTATATTGAGGTGAAATTTGCTTCCTGATAAGTTCTACCCGGTGATGTTAGTTCATCCCTTTAGAAGCCTTCTTCCAGGCAACAGCTATTCACATATTTTTTCACGTTTTTTTGTTTAATGATTGGCTCAGGGAACATTGAAATTTTTGTTTCAAAATTTTAAGATATTAATGCAATAATTTCAAACGTATGGAATGTTGCAAGAACAGCATAAAAAACATTTTTTCCCTGAACCATTTGAGATGAGTTGTTGGCCTGATACCCCCCATACTTTAGTATATATTTCCTACAAAAAAAGGACTTTCTTCTAAGTTACCACAATACAGCCATCAAAACAATAAAATTTGCACTGCTACATTACTACCATCTATTCCTGAAACCCCATTGAAGTTTCACCAATTGTCCCAGTAAATATTTTATGGCAAAAAGATCTAGTTCAAAATCACATGTTTTATTTAGTTTTGCTGCCTGTTTAGTCTCCATTCTAAAACAGTTCTTTAGTCTTTTTTTTGACTTTTATGATTTTGACATTCTTTAGTCTTTTTTTGACTTTTATGATTTTGACACTTTGAAGATTACAGGCCAATTATTTTGTAAACCGTTTTTCAATATTGTTTTGTCTGGTGTTTACTTATGATTAGATTCAAGTTGTGTATCTTTTAGCAGGAATATCACAGAAGTGGTGCTGTTTTCTTCTCACTGAAGCCTATTGGGCAGCACATGATTTTGATTTATTCTATTACTACTGATGTTCATTTTGATCATTTGATTAAGGTGTTAATCTGCTGGGCTTCTCCGCTATAAAGTTAATCTTTTTCCTTTTTAGATACAGTATTTGGAAGACCGTTAAATGTTTCTATCTAATTCTCTTCTCTTTAATTATCCCCGCCTTTCCTTTAGCCATTCCTGAAACAATATGGTTTTCAGACCCTTCACTGTCTGGTCAGATTCCTCAGGCTATCCCTCCACAGCTTAGTAAGAGCACCACAGTTCTACTTTTATATTCTTAACTTGGGAAACTGATAGAATTAAATTATGTTCTTTAAAGGCAACATAAAGTAGAAAGTGATTCCAATATACATGTGTTTGCTTAACATTGCCCTTGGTTGCAAAAACAAAGCCAATATTTTTTATAGTCAGCTCAACAGCACCCTCTTGTACTCTGAACTCCTGGTACCACAGAGCCCTGAATATTTTGTAAAAACTGCTAAAACCTCGTTTCCCAAGTTATTGCTATCTACATATATCTGTGGTATTGCAGAAAATTATGAAATGTTATTCTCTTGCCCCATAGTCATGCCAGCTACTACCAGCAATCTATTACAGTGAAAATCTCAATTTAGCATCTTCTTATGATCTTTCATTTAGACCAACAAGTTCTTTCAAAACTTCAAAGTTTTCATTTAGATTAAAACATTGTTTCAACGTTTAAAGGGTTTTTTCCTTCAGACTGCAAAATTATCTTGGTAAATAGCAGATAACAGCTTTGACAAAAATATGATGATCATTTAACAGAGAAAGCTTGCTTTGTGTTCCTTGACAACATGTCTGCCACACTAATAAGCGACAGACTTTCCTAAGGTCATTATTTTTTTCACCTTGAAGTAAATTTGGATTTGTAGTTCCTTTTAGGTGCCATGCTTATAGTTTTAGAAGCTACTACCGTACAATTAAGTAGCAAGTTATAATCATGCATCAGTTAATGACAGGGATACCTTCTGAGAAGTGCATTATTAGGCGGTTTTGTCATTGTATGAACGTCGTAGAGTGCATGTATACAAACCTAGATAGTATAGCCTCCTATACACCTGAGCCTACTGCTCCTAGGCTACAAACCTGCAAAGCATGTTACTGCACTGAATACTGTAGGCACTTGTAACACCGTGGAAAATATTTGTGATCTAAACATAGAAAAGGTGAAGTAAAAATACAATATGAAAGGTAAAAGCTGGTACACCTGTATAGGACACTTACCGTGAATGGAGCTTGCAGGACTGGAAGTTGCTCTGAGTGTGTCAGTGATGAGTGGTGAGTGAATGTAAGGGCCTAAGACGTTATTGTATACTACTGTGGGCTTTATAAACACTGGATACTTAGGTTACACTAAATTTATTAAACATTTTTTCTCTCTTCAATAATAACCTTAGCTGCTTATAACTTTCTTACTTTATAAACTTTAATTTTTTTAATCTTTTTGACTTATTTGTAATAATGCTTAGCTTTAAACACGAATACATTGCACAGCTGAATAAACATTTTCACTCTTTACATCTTTATTCTGTATGCTTTTTTCTTTCTTTCTTTTTTTTTTTTTGAGACGGAGTTTCGCTCTATCGCCCAGGCTGGAGTGCAGTGGCCAGATCTCAGCTCACTACAAGCTCTGCCTCCCGGGTTCACGCCATTCTCCTGCCTCAGCCTCCCAAGTAGCTGGGACTACAGGCGCCCGCCACCTTGCCCGGCTAGTTTTTTTTTTGTACTTTTTAGTAGAGACGGGGTTTCACCATATTAACCAGGATGGTCTCGATCTCCTGACCTCGTGATCCGCCCATCTCGGCCTCCCAAAGTGCTGGGATTACAGGCTTGAGCCACCGCGCCCGGCCTCTTTTTTCTTTTTTTAAAAAAAATATATGTTTTTACTTTTTAAACTTTTTGTTTAAGACCCAAACATGCACATTAGCCTAGGCCCACCCAGGGCCAGGATCTTCAATATCACTGTCTTCCACCTCCACGTCTTGTCCTACTGGAAAGTCTTCAGGGACACTAACATCCATAGAGCTGTCATTTCCTATGACAACAATATCTTCTTCTGGAATACCTCCTGAAGGACCTGCCTGAGGCTGTTTTACAGTTAACTTTCTTTATCATAAGTAGGAGTATACTCTTAAAATGATAAAAAGTATGGTATAGTATACTAAACACATAAACTAGTAACAATCATTTATTATTATAAAGCATTACATACTGTACATAGTTATATGTGCTATACTTTTATATGACCTGCAGTGAAGTAGGTTTCTTTACCCCACCATCAACACAAACATGTAACATGTTGCACTGCAGTGTTATAATGGCTAAGTCAAGAAGTAACAGGAATTTTTCACCATCGTAAATACATTCCACGTGATTGAAATGCTATTATATGGCACACGACTGTAACATTTGAAGTTAAAGTGAGAATAACCTATCTATTGTCTAATTGTTTCTTTATAAAATCTTGCTGCAGTTGTTTATCTTCCTCTAGCTTCAATCTAAACTTTGAATTTATGGGATAAAACGAAAATGCCCACCGGGCATGGTCGCTCAAACCTGTAATCTCAGTACTATGGGAGGCTGAGGCGGGTGGATCACCTGAGGTCAGGAGTTCGAGACCAGCCTGGCCAACATGGCGAAACTTGTCTCTACCAAAAAATACAAAAAAATTAGCTGGGCGTAGTGGCGCGTGCCTGTAGTCCTAACTCTCCTGGAGGCTCAGGTGGGAGGATCACTTGGGCCTGGGAGGCGGAGCTGTGATTGCACACACTGCGCTCCAGGCTGGGTGACAGAGTGAGACCTTGTCTCAAAAAAATGGGGAGAGGGAGTGCTGAGTAACTAGTAATTTGGATTATCTGACAAGAGAAAATATAAAAACTAATCTACAAAATAAACATTTTTACCAGAACTAAGCCCAAACAGAAATATACTTTTTATTGAAACTGAATCTCCCTCGGTGGCCCAGGCTGAAGTGCAGTGGCGTGATCTCGGTTCACTGTAACCTCCGCCTCCTGGGTTCAAGCAATTCTCCTGCCTCAGCCTCCCCAGTAGCTGGGACCACAGGCACCACCATTACACCCAGCTAATTTTTGTGTTTTTAGTACAGACAGGGTTTTGCCATGTTGGCCAGGCTGGTTTCAAACTCTGACCTCAAGTGATCTGCCCACCTTGGCCACGCAGAGTGCTGGGATTAAAGACGTGAGCCACCACGCCTGGCCAATAAACTCAAACAGAAACATACTTTATGGGTCTTTCTGCAGACAGTACTGATAACATAAGTGATAACGAAAAAGCCTCTGTTCAATAGTGCCTTCTATTTAATAATTTAAAAAATACAAATGGGGGAAAAGAAAACACAAAATATTTACCATCCTTTGGCTTGGTGCAGTGGCTCACACCTGTAATCCCAGCACTTTGGGAGGCCGAGCTGGGAGGATCACAAGGTCAGGAGATCAACACCATCCTGGCTAACACAGTGAAACCCCATCTCTACTAAAAATACAAAAAATTAGCTGAGCATGGTGGTGTGCGCCTATAATCCCAGCTACTCGGGAGGCCGAGGCAGGAGAATTGCTTGAACTGGGAGGTGGAGGTTGCAGTGAGCTGAGATCGCGCCACTGCACTCCAGCCTGGGTGACAGAGCGAGACTGCATCTCAAAAAAAAAAAAAAAAATTTACCATCCTGTTTCTCAGAGGTAAACATCAAAATGTTAATAATGCATATACTTTTGAACTTTTCCTGTCCATACACTGATATTTAACAATTATTTTTAAGCTGCTTTTTTTTTTCAGTTAACTATATTGTGAACATCTTTGAATAAATGATTCTTTTTTTTTTTTTTTTTTTTTGAGACAGGGTCTCGCTCTGTCACCTAGGCTGGAGTGCAGTGGCTTGACCAAGGCTCACTGTAACCTCTGCCTCCCAGGGTCAGGTGATTCTCCTGCATCAGCCTCCAAAGTAGCTGGGATTGTAGGCACCCGCCACCATGCCCTGCTAATTTTTGTATTTTTAGTAAAGACGGGGTTTCACCATGTTGCCCAGTCTAATGTTAAACTCCTGAGCTAAAGCAGTCTACTTGCCTCAGCCTCCCAAAGTGCTGGGATTACAGGCATGAGTCACAGAACCTGGCTCCTGAATGGATGAGTCTTTATCAATTCTCAATAAAAGCAAAGGACATATATCACATTGAATTATGCTTAAATGATGATATTTCTGTAAGGAGTCTGATAATATGGTCCAGATGCATTCTGAGAGTTCAGATATAAAGTAGATGCTTTCGTTGACTGTAAAAAACAATGTTGTTTCCTTTTCAGATAAATACTGTTAATCAAGAAAATACATGCCAGAATCCTTTCTTTTCCTTTAATTTAATTTCTGTAATTTAAAATTGCTTAAGGTAGGAAGACAGAATTTTCAAGCTCCAAATGACTTTTGACAGTGGCTTGGCCACCTTCATTTAGTCAGTCATATCTTTAAGTGTTTGATTTCCTAGCTTCTAAGGGCTATCACTAGGGGGACACATTTTAGGGTTGGGTTTTGTTTTGTTTTTCTGTGTTTGTTTTTTGCTTATTTTGAGTAGTGCAAGGTCATGGTACCCATAGAACTTTACTTTGTGTCTGCCATTCTTAAGAGACTGTATCAAGAGAGCAATCTCAGTTTTATTACAAATAATTGCTGAAGGAAATGGAGTATATTGATTAGATGAAAATGTTTAAACACCACTATGCATGTGACATCTATTTTGCCAGGATATAATGCAACGGTCCTGGCCTATGGGCAGACTGGCTCTGGAAAAACCTATTCGATGGGAGGTGCATACACTGCAGAGCAAGAGAATGAACCAACAGTTGGGGTTATTCCTAGGGTAATACAACTGCTGTTCAAAGAAATTGATAAAAAGAGTGACTTTGAATTTACTCTGAAAGTGTCTTACTTAGAGGTAAGCAATTTACGTTTAATTATTCTGAATTCGAAATTGTCTGTGGGTCGAAAAATAAATCCAAATCAGGTTTTTCCTGACATGACTCAAATTAGTAAGTTGCATTTTAATGAATTGATAGAGAAAACTTACTGACTCAGTTGGATCTGGCTCCCACCCACCCAGTTCTTTCCTTGGTGTTAGAATAGTCTGTTTAATTTGATTGTTGGAGGAATTGGCATTGCCATATAAAAGGATGATAGGAATTCTTTTTTTTTTTTTTGAGACAGAGTCTCGCTCTGTTGCCCAGGCTGGAGTGCAGTGGTGTGATCTCAGCTCACTGCAAGCTCCGCCTCCCGGGTTCATGCCATTCTCCTGCCTCAGCCTCCCGAGTAGCTGGGACTACAGGCGCCCACCACCACACCCAGCTAATTTTTTGTATTTTTAGTAGAGACGGGGTTTCACTGTGTTAGCCAGGATGGTCTTGATCTCCTGACCTCATGATCCGCCCGCCTCGGCCTTCCAAAGTGCTCAGATTACAGGCATGAGCCACCACGCCTGGCAGATAGGATTTTGGCCTCTGTTACTGATTACCTGTAGAGTCTGCAGAAGAGTGTTTGATTTCCCTTTACTGTTTGAGACTTAAATGATAATGCTGTTGCCTCATGAAGAATATTATAAAAACCAGCTGAAATATTGAACTGTATAAGTGGTGATAGAGTGTGTAAACAGATATTTATTGAGAACGTACCATGTGCCAGGCCCAATTCTGGGCACTTGGGTATATGAGGTACTTGGTATATATCAGTGAACAAAACAAAAATTCTAGCCCTTATGGGAGTTTGTGTTCTAGTGTATATTAGTATAGTTGTAGACTGGCCGATTATATCTAACTTCATAACACCAAAAACACATGTTTAGGGAACTGATGGCTTCTGGGAAGCTAGCTAGTTGGTTCCATAGCAGTGATGTCTTATCCTTTAGGGGGTAATAATTAAACTTATATAATTTAAGCATGCAATTATAAATTGTATGTGAATACTTTATCCTGAAGTTCAATCTCAACATGCTAACAGGTAAAGAGATGTAGAACTGGAAGACAGAGGATTACATCATTAAGATTAGCCTTCTTGGCCAGGCCTGGTGGTTCGTGCCTGTAATCCCAGCACTTTGGGAGGCCAGGGCGGGAGGATCACTTCAACCCAGGGATCTGAGACCAGCCTCGGCAACACAGTGAGATCTTGTCTCTACAAAAAATTTAAAGATTAGCCAGGTGAGGTGGTGCATGCCTGCAGTCCCAGCTGCTCAGGAGGCTGAGGCAGGGTGGAAGGATTGCTTGAGCCCCAGAGTGAGACCTTAAAGGCAGTTTTTAATTGTATTTATTTATTTATTTATTTTGAGAAAGGGTCCCACTTTCTCACAGGTTGGAGTGCAGTGGCAGAATCATAGCTCACTGGGGCCTCCAGCTCCTGCTCAAGCGATCCTCCCACCCCACCTCAGCCTTCCAAGCAGCTGGGACTACAAGCGCATGCCACTTCGCCTGGCTAATTTTTAAATTTTTGTAGAGACAGGGTCTCACTATGTTGCCCAGGCTGGTGATGGACCCCTGAGTTCAAGTGATCCTCCCATTTTGGCTTCCCAAAGTGCTGGGTTTATAGGCGTGAGTGACTGTGCTCAGCTAGATTAGCCTTCTCAAGTCTCTTGATTAACCTAGTTGTGGCCAACATAATTGAGTATCAAAATAACTCCAGATCATGATATGTTAAATAATAGCAATAGCTGTAATAGCAAACAAATGTAGTGCTTATATGTGCTAAACACTGTTGTAAGTACTTACAATTCTGTTTCCTGTTGAAATATTAGCTACCACTTCTTCCTTTTCCATCCACCCCCATCTATGTACCTGTTATTCACATTTTAACAAAATGGGTTAATGTAATGCTATTATGATGCCATCAAAGAACTGAATTTGTGTTGCCATGTAACTTTTCATGTGTCTGCTGTTCCTAAGAGACTCTGTCTTAAGAGAGAGGATGTGGAGAAATAGGAACACTTTTACACTGTTGGTGGGAGTGTAAACTAGTTCAACCATTGTGGGAGACAGTGTGGCGATTCATCAAGGATCTAGAACTAGAAATACCATTTGACCCAGCCATCCCATTACTGGGTATATACCCAAAGGATTATAAATCATGCTGCTATAAACACACATGCACACGTATGTTTATTATGGCACTATTCACAATAGCAAAGACTTGGAACCAACCCAAATGTCCATCAATGATTGACTGGATTAAGAAAATGTGGCACATATACACCATGGAATACTATGCAGTCATAAAAAAGGATGAGTTCATGTCCTTTGTAGGGACATGGATGAAGCTGGAAACCATCATTCTGAGCAAACTATCGCAAGGACAAAAAACCAGATACTGCACGTTCTCACTCATAGGTGGGAATTGAATAATGAGAACACTTGGACATAGGAAGGGGAACATCACACACCGGGGCCTGTCATGGGTTGGAGGAAGCGGGGAGGGATAGCATTAGGAGATACACCTAATGTAAATGACGAGTTAATGGGTGCAGCACACCAACATGGCACATGTATATGTATGTAACAAACCTGCATGTTGGGCACATGTACCCTAGAACTTAAAGTATAATAATAATAAAAAGCAATCTCAATTTTGCTACAAGTGATACGTGAATTCATTCTTATAAAACATCAAGTAATTACCTATAGGGTTACGGTCCTTTTCTTAATTCTACAAGTAATACATGTTCATTATGAACAAATTTTTAAATGTAGAAAGTCACAAATAATTTTTAAAATTACCTATGATCTCACCACCCAGAGATTACCACTGTTAACATCTTGTTTTTGCCACTTTATTTTCAACAATATCAGATTTACAATGAAGAAATTTTGGATCTTCTATGCCCATCTCGTGAGAAAGCTCAAATAAATATACGGGAGGATCCTAAGGAAGGCATAAAGGTGTGTTTGTCTCTCATTTGATGTTATTAAAAAATTTTAGCAATTATAATACTAAAGTTCACATCCCTTTTATCTGCCACTGTGGTTTTAAATGACTACTATCATCTGAGTCAGGTTTTGTGTGGTCCTAAGTCCCTTTGTTAATCTAAAATTTCTAGATGGGAGCTCTTGTGGGGGAGCAAGGAAGGACTCACATTCAGTTTTGTCACCTTCCTGTTACCTAGAGGAATGCTAATATCAACTAAATATTATTTACAGAGTTCTAAGGCTGAGCAGTCCAGTATGTTAGCCACTAGCCACAAGTGACTATTTAAATTTAAACAAATTAAAATGGAATAAAATTTTAAAAATTCAGTTCCTCAGGCACACTAGCCACATATCAAGTGCTTGATAGCTACATATGGCTAGTGGTAACCATATTGGAGAGCACAGATAGATGCAGAACATATTCATGTATTTTCTTCTGGGTCGTTGTTAGCCAGCTACTAATGCATGGATATGATTGAACATATCTATATCCAATAGAAAATTCTATTGGACAGTACTGTAATAGACATTGTGCTGGGCTTTGGGATGATATTTTTAAAATTGAAAAGTTAAACAATATATAATTTTTAAAACATGTAAGTATCATAGGAAGAAGAGATAGCTTATTTGAGAATCTTCTGTTAGATGGTATAGATGCAAGATGAGGAGCTAGAACTGAACAGAAAATGTGAGGCAAAATTGAGAGTTTCCTATGTGGGAGTGAGCCAGATCCAGAAGTCAGTGTTGAAAACAGGCAGAGCTTGAGTATTCAGGAGTGGGAAAATCAGAGGCTGGAAGTAGATGAGACTAGGTAGTACTTTGAGAAAACTTGGAATAATATCTTACTCCTCCTTCCCTTCTTCCCTTGCACAAAGAAAAAAAAAAGAAAGTTGAAGATTTGGGGTACCAGTGAGGGGCAAGTGCCTGTGCTGCTGATTTTTTTTTTCTGGGGCATTAAGTTGTTAGCCAGCTACTAATGCAAGGTTTAAAGGATCAGCCCTGATGAGCTTGGAATATACAAAGATGATTTGGATAGTGAGGATAAGAAATCTGGACAAAATACATGCTATTGTACTGAGCCAGCACTTGACCCTGTTTCAAGATCTTTTATGTGCCCCATGTTAAGGCAGGAATTAAGTCCTAAGAGTTGTTTGAGGTGAGATTTGCAATACAGGGAAGTATAAGTTCCTGACACAAATTGGTAAGGACGAGTTTGTAAACACTCTTCAGATGAGATGGATAGGCTTTAAATGGTAGAGAAAATAAACAAGGATATTCTTATGGTAAGGAATAGCTTTAGCAGGAAAGCAGAAAATATACACCTGAGGGTAATAAGACTACACAAGTCTGTCTGGATTAGAGGATTTGGGCTGAGAAGTAACAGGGGATATGTTAGGACCAGATTATGAAGCCGGGCTAAAGAGCTTAGTTTCTATCCCTGTGAACCATATATAAACTATGTAAAACTTCTGAGTGAGGGATTACTATGGCTACTTTTACCAAGTTTTTATCTTATGTGTGTATCTCTCCAACTCTGTTACAAGTGATATGTGAATTCATTCTTATAAGGAATTCACCCTAACCTGGAGGTCAGGGGAGTACTTGGAAATCTCTTTGTATCTTCATTATCTAGCACAGGGCTTAGTAGGTTGGTGACATTTTAGGAAAACCAAACAGAAATGGATTGAAAAGGAGAAAGACTAGGATGAGGAAGACCAGTTGGGGAAACTGTTGCTTATTTTTTAGGTGTGAAGTAATATGGGCCTGAACTAGGCAAGTAGATGTGTAAAGGAAAAGGAAGTGATGGATTCAAAAGGAGAATGACTAGTAGTTGGTGATAGACAGGATATGGAGGAGTGGGAGGAGTTGAAGGCGATGTGAGTTTTTGAGAATATGAGACAAGATTAATAGAAATGGAGAAGTATTATAGTAGAGAGAATTAGTGTTTGTGGGAAGAAGATGAATTTGGTTTATAATTGACTGATTTCAGAGTATAAGTAGTAGATCATTAGAAATAAAAGACTAGAAATTAGGGCCACAGAAGTAAGTTTGGGAGCTATGAAGTAATAAAATTATAGCATATTGGAGCTAGAAAAGAGTTCATAAGCCTCTAGTCCAATCACCTCAGAGGCTCCAAGAGATTCAACTTGTATAAGTTCTCCCAGGTAAATACAATACTAAGCCTGGGGCCCTGTTTTCCTGGCTTCCTAATCCGGTGGAGACTGTACCATGCTATTTCCTCTAGTGAAAATGAGGTTTAAAATGAATCAGAGGTACAGAGAGGAGCATGGGGTCAGATAGAGGTGAAGGTAACAAAGAGAAATGCCATCACTGTTTGTGCTGTACTTGCTCTCCTTGGGACCAAAATTAACTTCACTTGGGGTTCCTTGGAAGGCACATAGCCATTACTACCCTAAAATCTTGAGATCTTTTCTAGCTCCAGTATTGACTGGCACCCTTGTTTCTGAAGTTCCTAAGGAAGATTGGAGACCTTGGTTTCCAGCTATCTTCACAGAGTTGCTAGTTAAAGCAGTTCTTATCACCATGACTATTCTATTTGAGGTTCTACTAGAGCATCAAGGCATTTTTTAAACCAGAAATCCGTATATTTCTGACCAAGCATTTGAAGTATAAATCATAAGGGAATTTTCTCTTTCTTGCAATTAGATTGTGGGACTCACTGAGAAGACTGTTTTAGTTGCCTTGGATACTGTTTCCTGTTTGGAGCAGGGCAACAACTCTAGGACTGTGGCCTCCACGGCTATGAACTCCCAGTCGTCCCGATCTCATGCCATCTTTACAATCTCCATAGAGCAAAGAAAGAAAAGTGACAAGTAAGTTACAATTTAAAGAGTCAAGATTTTTAGTATTAGTTCTATTAAGGTTAAACATTAGGCTGCTTCTTCAATTGATTTGGCAAATCGTCAGACATCAGTATTGTGAGCACGAGTGACTAATGGAGCCACTTTGACTGACTTGAAAGAAAATGAGAGCTGACAGGTCAGCTTTGATACTCAGCTAGTCTCAAGCTTCTGTACCATTCTCACTGTGTCTTCCTTTCATTATCACAGGAATAGCAGCTTTCGCTCCAAGCTGCATCTTGTAGACCTTGCTGGATCAGAAAGACAGAAGAAAACCAAGGCTGAAGGGGATCGTCTAAAAGAGGGTAAGAGAGTAATTAAGGTCACAGTTGTAGATAAACAGTTCTAGTACTCTTGTTGGTATTGGTGGTGTTTCGACTGGGATTTGAGATCACATTCTAACAGTAACTACGATTTAGATTTGAGGCTGACTTTAGAAATAGTGAAAAATTGTTTCTTTCCCTTGCACTCATTCTCTAATTCAGGTATGAGATTTGGATCTGGCCCTTGGTTTGATTTCACCTGGTCCAGGCAAGTTTTAGTTTTAGTTTTATTTTGTTTTGTTTTACCCCAACTATTTATAATTAAAATCAGTATCCTGATTCTGTCGTTTTAAGTATTCACCATCTCTTCCAGATATTGTCACATATAAACCTCAGCACAATTTCCATGCCTTTATTCAAGTTGTTGAATTTGAAAAGTGATGAAATTCCTAAGGCTAGAAGAACCCTGTGATGTATGTTATTAGAAACCTTCTTCTAACATGATAGTGACCTGGTAATCTGCATGCCTTGGGAATGATCTTCAAGTGATTATTAATCTCTCTAATAAAAATTAACATCCAGCTCATATATCTCAATTTTGTTCTTAAGGATATCATAAAATAGTTCATCAGATGCCTTGCTAAATCCAGATATACCGTATCTACTGTATTTCTCATAGCTACCAGCTTAGTAACAATACAAAAAAGAAATAAGGGTTTTTAACCTAAAGTGCTTTTTCTTGGTGAATTCAAGGTTGGCTTCTAGTGCTTATTCTTCTGTTTCTAGGCTCTTGCATGCTGTCTCTGTAATAATCCACTCTAGACTTATATCAAACCCACTGTTGGTAATTTATGGAATTAACTTTTATCCCTGTTTTGAAAATTGAAATTGCATCTGCCCAGTCTTCTGGAACATATTTCTTTGTGATTCGTCAAAGATCGTTGACATAGCTTCAGCAGTCTCATTTGAAATTACTCTCTGTTCCCTTAGCTATAATTCATCTGGTCCAAGATATTTGAACTCTTATTAAAGCAGTTGGGTTTACGCTTACTACCTCTTTACTCATATTGAGCTTCATTTCTCTCTTGGGAACTGAGAAGGCAGAAGGAAAAATAGTAATCGAGGAATTTTACTTCTATCATTTATCATTATTATACTGCTGCCACTGAGTGCAGACCTGTTTCTTCCTTATTCAGCTTTTTGTTCTGAGTGTCATTCAAAGTACCCTTTTTGTTCTATGTTTGCACTTGAGATTTAGCTTTGCTAAGACTATTTTTAAAGGCTGTTATGCTTTCTTCATCTTCTTTTAGGTGTTCAGTTCCAAGTTGTTTTATTTAACAGCTTTATTGAGATATAATTTACATACTATAACATTACCCATTTAAACTATACGTATCAGTGGATTTTAGTATATTCACAGTTGTACAATCATCATCATAATCTAATTTTAGAACATTTTATCATCCCAAGGAGAAGCCCCATATTCATCAGCAATCACTCCCCATTCCTACCCCCTTCCCTGGCCCTAGGCAACCACTTAACCTACATTTCATATAAATGTAATCATACAATATATTGTCTTTTGTGACTGGCTTAACCTAAGATTTTCAAGGTTCATCCATGTTGCATCATATATCAGTACTTCATACCATTTTTTTTTGGAGAGAGAGAGAGTCTCACTCTGTTGCCCAGGCTGGAGTGCAGTGGCACGATCTTGGCCCACCGCAACCTCCATCTTCCAGGTTCAAGCAATTCTACTGCCTCAGCCTCCCATAGCTGGGGTTACAAGCATGTGCCACTATGCCTGGCTAATTTTTGTATTTTTTAGCAGAGATGGGGTTTCATTCACCATGTTGGCCAGGCTGGTCTTGAACTCCGGACCTCAAGTGATCCACCCGCCTCGGCCTCCCAAAGTGCTGGGATTACAGGCGTGAGCCACCATACCCGGCCTCATTTCTTTTTATTACTGAACAATATTCCATTGTATGGATATGCCACATTATGGTTGTTCATTCATCAGTCATATCCAGTTTTCTCTGTTACGAACTTGTGTGTGTAAATTTTCATGGGGACAAATGTTTTCATTTCTCTTGGGTATATACCTAGGAATGGAATTGCTAGGTCATATGGTAACTCTGTCTAATTTTTTTAAAAAAATAGAAGATATAATTATATAACTAACGTACCATAGCACTCACCCTTTTAAAGTATACAATTCACTGATTTTTAGTATATTCACAAGGAGTTGTATAACCATCACCACAATAAATTGTAGAATATTTTCATCACCTCAGAAAGAAATCCATACCCATTAGCATTCACTCCTTATTTCCCCCCAGTATATGTTCCTCACCTCTCATCCTAGGCAATAACCAATCCTCTGTCTCTGCTGATTTGCCTATTCTGGGCATTTCATATAAATGGAATTATACAATATATGGTCTTTTGTGACTGGCTTCTTTCACATAGCGTAATGTCACAGTTCATCCATATTGTAGCATGTATCAGTACTTAATTCTGTTTTATTGCCAAACAATCTTCCATTGTATGGAAATACCATGTTTTTATTTATCCATTCATCCCTTGATAGACATTTGGGTTGTTTTCATTTTGGGTTATTATGAATAATGCTACAATGAACATTTGTGTATAAGTTTTTCTGTAGACCTGTTTTCATTTCTCTTGAGTGCATACCTATGAGTGGAATTACTGGGTCATATAGTCACTCCATGTTTAACCTTTTGAAGAACTGCCATCACACTGTTTTTCAAAACAACAACATCATTTTATGTTCTCACCAGCAATATATAAGGGTTCCAGTATCTCCACATTTTCACTTGTTACTTATTTATTTTTCAAACTCCTAGGCCATCAGATTTGCTTGTTATTATGCCTTTTTAATTATAGCTATCCTAGTGGGTACAAAGTGGTATCTCATTGTGGTTTTTATTTATATTTCACCAATGGCTAATGATGTTGAACATTGTTTCATGTGGTCATGGGCAATTTATATATCTTTTGGAAGAATGTCCTTTCATATCACATTTAGGCTTTGACCCATTTTGAGTTAATTTTTGCATATGATGTGAAGAGTGGTCCAGTTTCAATCTTTTGCATCTGTATATACAGTTATCCCAGCATTGTTTGTTGAAAAGACTATCCTTTCTCCCATTGAATTGTCTTGGCATACTTGTCAAGAAGCAACTGGTCTCTATTCCTTTGATCTGTATGCCTTACGCCTTATGTCTTCATTACTGTAGCTTTGTGGTAAGTTTTGAAATTGGGAAGTGTGAGTCCTCCAACTTTGTTCTTGTTCAAGATTGTATTGGCTATTCTGGGTCCCTTTCATTTCCATATGAATATTAGGTTCAACGTGTCAATTTCTGCAAAGAAGCCAGCTGGGATTTTTATAGAGATTTCGCTGAATCTGTGGATCCACTTGGAAAGTATTGCCATCTTAACAATATTAAGTCTTGCAAATGTTTGAACATCAGATGTCTTTCTTTTTCTTTTTCAAATTTTTTCAAATTTTTAATTTTTATCTTTATTTTATTTTATTTTATTTTATTTTTGAGACAGTCTCACTCTGTCTCCCAGGGTGGAGTGCAGTGGCGTGATTTCGACTCACTGCAACCTCTGCTTCCCAGGATCAAGCTATTCTCCTGCCTTAGCCTCCCAAGTAAGTACCTGGGATTACAGGCACATGCCACTATGCCTGGCTGATTTTTGTATTTTTAGTAGAGGTGGGACTTCATCATATTGGCCAGGCTGGTCTCAAACTCCTAACCTCAAGTGATCCACCAGCCTTGGCCTTCCAAAGTGCTGGGATTATAGGTGTGAGCCACCGTGCCCGGCCTCTTTTTCTTTTTTTTAGCGACAGGATCTCACTCTGTTTCCCAGGTTGGAAAGCAATGGCTGCAGCTTCAACCTCCCAGGCTCAAGCAATCTTCCTATCTCAGCCTCCCAAGTAACTGGGACTATAGGCATGTACCACTACTCTTGGTTAATTTTTAATTTTTTTTTTTTTTTTTTTTTTTGTAGATGTGGGTTTCACTTTCTTGCCCAGGCTGGTCTTGAATGCCTGGCCTCAGGTGATCTTCCTGCCTTTATCTCCCAAAGTGCTGGTTTATAGGCATGAGCCACTGTGCTTGGAATATCTTTCTTTTTATTTAATTCTTTTTAAATATGTTTTGATAATTATTTTTTTTAATTTTCAGAGTATAAGTTTTACACTTCTTTTGTTAAATTTATTACTAAGTATTTTATCCTTTCCAATGCTATTGTAAATGCAATTGTTTCCTTAATTTCATTTTCAATTTGTTTATTGAGTTTTGTAGATCTTGTATCTGCAAACTTGCAGAACTTACTAGTTCTAATAGTTTTTTAAATAGATGCTTTAGGATTTCTATTTACAAGATCATATCACCTGTGAATAGAGATACTTTTACTTCTTTCTTTCTAGTCTGGATGCCTTTATTTCTTTTTCTTGCCTACTTGTCCTGGCTAGAAGCGTTTTATTCACAACGGTGAATAAAAGTGGTGAGAATGAATGTTGTTTTGTTCCTGATCTTAAGGGACAAGCATTCAGTCTTCGTTCTTCATAGGTGCCCTACCAGGTTGAGGAAGTTCCCTTGTACACCTAGTTTGTTAAGTGTTTTTATCATGAATGGGTATTTGTCAAATGCTTTTTTGTCATCTATTGATGTGATCACATTATTTTTGTTCTTTAGTCTATTGATATGGTGTACTGCATTAATTGATTTTTGAATGTTAAACCAACCTTGTATTCCTAGGATAAATCTTACTTGTTTTTGTTTGTTTAGTGACTTTCCTGGACTGATTCTGTAAACTGGATTCCCTGTAGTTTGCCATCACAGAAGTGTCTTCTCAGTTAATTTAGTGGTTACTTGATGACTGGTCTCAGTTACTTAAATGCCTTGAACCTATAAATCTTCCAGCATTTGCCAAGAGCTTTGTGTCTGTGTTTGGGCATGCCTTCAACACTCAGGTACTTACAACTCTGCTTTAGCCTTCACTGCTTGAACAGAGTCTCAAAGTCAGCCAAAGATGCAAAATTTAGGGCTTTTTAGGCCTTTCCTGAGCATGTGGACAGCCCTATACATTCAGACAACTTTCTAGACCTTTAGAAATATATCTGAACTTTTTAATCCCCACTTCCTCCCATGATACCTCATTTCCCAGACCTTTTAAGCTCTTGGCTAGGCTTTTGTTTAACCATGATTATTAAGTTTGATGTTTATCTTCACCAGATGTTTTTCTGTGCATATGTGTATGTGTACATATAGTAATATAGTTTTTATATACCTTGAAATGTTTGGGCATTGCCTAATTTATTTATTTCCTTTCAATTATACAAGTAATACATGAATAGATTCTCGTATAAAAATACAAACAATACAGATGAAGATAAAATCTACCTTGATTTACCACCCAGTCCTAATCCAGAGGTGAACACTTTCATCTGACTGGTGGGTATCATTCAAGATTTTTTCATGTATACATATGTTTTTTATTGGTGTTTCTGTGTTTTTAAAGATAAATGTCATCATGCTACACATATTGTTTTTCAACTTGCTTTTATCTCTTCGTGATACAACTTTGAGTTTTTTTTTTTTTTTTTTTTTTTTTTTAAGAGATGGAGTCTCACTCTGTCACCCAGGCTGGAGTGCAGTGGCATGATCTCGGCTCACTGCAACCTCTGCCTCCTGGGTTCAAGCAATTCTCCTGCCTCAGCCTCCCGGCTCACTGCAACCTCCACCTCCTGGGTTCAAGCAATTCTCCTGCCTCAGCCTCCTGAGCAGGTGGGACTACAGGCACATGCTGCCATGTCTGGCTAATTTTTTGTATTTTAGTAGAGATGGGCTTTCACTGTGTTGCCCAGGCTAGTCTCGAACTCCTGAGCTCAAGCAATCTGCCTGCCTCAGCCTCCCAAAGTGCTAGGATTACAGGTGTGAGCCACCGCGCCTGACCTGAGATCTTTTTTGTATCCCATGTATATAAGTCTACTTCATTTAAAAAACTGTTACATAGGATTCCACAGTATAGAGTCTACCTTGTTTATTCCTATTTTGGTTGACATTTCAGTTTTCCAATTTCTGGCTATTGGAAATTGATGCCTCACTGTATAGCCTTGTACATGATAAACATGTGAGAGTATTCTCTGTTTTGTACCTGGAAGAGGAATTGTTAGATTGAAGGGCATACACGTTTGAGTAAATACTATTAAATATTGCACACCAAAATGTCCGCCTCTTTATCCACTCTACCTACAAAAAATGATGATGTTTTTCTATACTACTGACAATATTAGATATTATTGACCTTTTTAGTTTTGCCTGTCTTGAATATTGCATGTTATTGGCTATTTCTGTTTCCATTTCTATGAATTGCATGTTCATACCCTTTGCTTATTTTTTCTTCTTTCATGTTGTATTTTTCTTGTTGATTTGTAGGAATTGTTTATATATTCTGGATATTAAGCCTTAGTTACATATATTGCATATATTTTCCTCAGTCTCATTTTTTAACTTTATTGATCTTTTTCATTCATGCCTTGTGTGTGTATTTCTTCTTACATATTTTTTCTGTTTTTTAATGTATAAAATTGGCTACTTAGGGAGCAATAGCTTTTTTTTCTTTTTCAGCCTTATTGAGGTATAATTGACAAACAGAAATTGTAAATGTTTAGACAATGTGATACTTTGATATATGCATAATTTGTGAAATGATTACCACAGTCAAGCTAATTAGCATATCAATCACCTCATGTAGTTATCTTTTTCAATATATTATTTCTTGAAGTAAAATTTATATACAATTGGCCTGGCACAGTGACTCATGCCTGTAATCCCAACACTTGGAGAGGTCGAGAAGGGCAGATCACTTGAGGCCAGGAGTTTGAGACCAGCCTGGCCAACGTGGCAAAACCCTGTGTCTACTAAAAATCCAAAAATTAGCGGAGCATGGTGGCACATGCCTGTAATCCCAGCTACTCTGGTGGCTGAGGCACAAGATTTGCTTGAACCTACAAGACGGAGGTTGCGATGAGCCAAGATCACGCCACTGTACTCTAGGCTGGGTGACAGAGTGAGACTGTCTCAAAAACAAACAGAAAAAATTTATATACAGTAAAATGCACATACCTTAAATGCTTAGTTTGTTGAGTTTTGGTAGTTATATACATTCATATATCTACCACCAAAAATATCATATAAAACAATTCCATCTTCCCAGAAACTTCCCTTGTGCCCCTTTCCAGTCAATCCATTCTTCCCCCATTCCACTTCCAGCAACGACTTTCTGACTTCTGTCACCATAGATTAATTTTGCATGTTCTTAGACTTCATTACAATGAGATCTCAAAATGGTTGTGTGTGTGTGTGTGTGTGTGTGCGCGTGCCTAGATTCTTTTGCTCAACATAGTGTTTCTTGAGATTTGTTCATGTTCTTGCTTTGATTAGTAATTTTCCTTTGTATTGCTGAGTAGTATTCAATTCTATGATTATACCACTATTTGTTTTTCTATTCTCCTATTGTTGGGAATTTAGGTTATCTCAAATTTTTAGCTATTATGAATAAAGCTACTCTGAACATTTGTATACAGGTCTTTTTGTGAACATATGTTTCCATTTCACTTGGATAAATACCTAGGAATAGAAGAGGGCAAGCATTGTGTTTAACTTTATGAGAAAGTGCCTAACAGTTCTCTAACATGGTTTGTATCATTTTACACCCCAGCAATGTGTGAGAGTTCCAGTTTTTTACGTTTTTTGTATGCTCTGGTACAGTTGATATAACACGGAAATTATCTCTGAAGGTTTCTTCGAGATTTGATTTTCTATATCTTGAGCCAATTCTGGTCATTTATATTTTCTTAGAAAATTGTTCATTTTGGCCAGGCACGGAGGCTGACACCTATAATCTCAGCACTTTGGGAGGCCTAGGCAGGAGGATCACTTGAGCCCAGGAGTTGGAGACCAGCCTGAGCAATATAGTAAGATCCCTGTCTCTGCAAAAAATAAAAAATTAGCCAGGCAAGGTGGCACATATCTGTAGTCCTGGCTACTCGGGGGACTGAGGTGAAGGATCGATTGAGCCCAAGAGGCCGAGGCTGCAGTGAGCCAAGATCGCACCACAGCACTTCAACCTGGGTGACAGAGTGAGACCCTGTCCAAAAAAAAAAAAAAGAAGAAGAAGAAGAAAAAGAAAGAAGATTATTCATTTTGTCTGATTGTCAAATTTATTAATATAATATTGCAAATAGATTTACTTTGTAGTTTTAATCTCTGTATCTGTAGGTATGTCTCTACTTTCATTTCAATTGTTTATGTATCTTCTCTATTTTTTCTATCACATTTGACAAATTAACTCTACCGTTTTCCAATTTTTACTATTACTCTATTACTGAGTTCTTCCTAAGTTGTTTTATTTTGTTTTGTTTTATGTTCTTTTTACTGCTTCTTGAGGTTGAAAGCTGAGTTTACTTCTTTTCTTCTCTTTTTTAAAAAAGCTTTTCAAGCATATACCAAAGAGGTCAGGATGGTATAATGAATGCCTCCCCTAATATACCTGTCATGCAGTTTCAACAATGACTAATTTATGACCAGTCTTGTTTCGTCTATATAACGCCCACTTTCTCCCTCTGATATTATTTGAAACAAATCACGGATATATTGTTTTATTTATTTCAGTTTGTATCTGTAGAAATTAAGAACTCTTAAAATATAATCACCTAGGTCAGGTTCAGTGGCTCATGCCTATAATTTCAGCACTTTGGGAGGCCAAAGCAGGAAGATTGCTTGAGACCAGGAATTTGATACCAGCCTGAGCAACATAGCGAGACCCCACTATCTCTACAAAAATCAAAAATAAAATAGCCAGGTGTGGTGGCATATACCTGTAGTTCTAGCTGAGGCAGGAGGATCACTGGAGCCCAGGGGTTTGAGGCTGTAGTGAGCTGTGATTGAGCCACTGCACTCCAGCATAGGCCACAGAGTAGGACCCTGTCTCTAAAAAAAAAAAAAATATATATATATATATATATACACACCTAAAAATTAAATTAACAATAATACTTATGCCTTAAAATTACATATCTAGTCAGTGTTCAAATTTTTAATTGTCTCATAGATTTTTTTAATTTGGATCAGGATCCAAACAAGGTTCACACATTGTTATTGCTCAATAGGTCTTTTAAATGTCTTTTTTTTTTTTTTTTTTTTTTAAAGACAGAGTGTCATTCTGTTGCCCAGGCTGGAGTGCAGTGGCATGACCTTGGCTAACTGCAGCCTCCGCCTCCCAGATTCAAGTGATTCTCCTGCCTCAGCCTCCCGAGTAGCTGGGATTGCAGGCACACACCACCACGTCCAGCTAATTTTTGTATTTTTAGTAGAGATGGGGTTTCACCATGTTGGCCAGGCTGATCTTGAACTCCTGACCTTAGGTGATCCACCCACCTCAGCCTCCCAAAGTGTTGGGATTACAGGCGTGAGCCACTGCACAGCCAAGGCCTAAATGTCCTTTAATCTATAGGTACCTCCTCCATCTCTCCTTACCCCTCAGGTCCCTGGAATTTGTTTATTGAAGAAATCAAGTTGTCTTGTAGAATTTCCCTTAGTGTGAATTTTGCTAATTGGATGCCTATATAGTTTCACATGTTTCACTTTCATTCTCTATTTCCTATAAATTGGCGGTTAGATCTAGAGGCTTAATCACATTCAAGACCAATTTTTTATCTTGTATTTGCACATACCATTTAACTATGTCTCATTTGTTTTCAATTGTTCTTATCTAAAAAGATATATTTAAAGCTACACATCTCCTCTAAGTACCACTTCAATCTAATCTTATAATTTTGAGAAATAGTACTCTTACTGCTCATTTCTAAATAGATATTTACTCTTGCATTTTCTCTCAAACCTAAGAGTTATTTAGAAGGTGCTTCTGTCTTTCCTTTTGTTGTCAATTTCTAATGTATTGCAGTATGTTCAACAAATGTATGTGATTTGTGTTTTTTGAAATTTGGCCTATACTTATTTGGTCTTTATTAATATTCTGCTTATATTTTAAAAGAGTGTATTTTCTCTTGGGTATATAGTTTTATATATACCTATTAGATGAGCTTGTTACTTGTATTATTCAGATCCTCATGTTCTTTCTTGTTATTTACTTAGTATGTTATTTTCTCATAGTATGACCAATAATTTGTCCACTTCTCCTTGTATTTCTTTGTTTATATATTTTATACTTTGAAGCTATGTTGCCAACTGCATAAAATGTCATGACATATGTCTTCTTAGAGGATTATATCTGTTTTGTCTAATAAGTATTTCTTCACCTACTTTCTCTTTGTTAACCCTTACCTGGTATGTTTTCCATCTCTATCTTACAGAAACTATGTAGCTTGACTTTATTAATTTATTTATCCTTTCATTTATACCCAATCTGATACTCTCTCTTTTTAAATTTTTTTTTCCTTTTATTAAACTGCTTAGGGATGATGTTCTCTTTTAACAGGTAGTTTTACCCTCTATATTTGTGTGTGTGTTTGGACTTATTTCTGTCATATCACTGACTGCTAGTCTGTGGTCCTACTCCTGCTCCAGTACCACAACCAGTTACCTTGACCATTGTCCCAGGGCTTCCTCCTGTTTTCTGAATCCACTACCTTCAAGTCTGTAGTACTCCTGCAGTTGCTGCCAACTTTTTACATCAGTTCTCTCCTGCATATTTTTTCTTATGTTGGTCTGATTGATCTGCTTTCCGTCTCTCGAGGATGTCACGGTTTGTGATCCACCAGTGATGGATTCACAGGAAGTTGGTGGCTTTCCCACTTGGCAGCCTCTTCAAAGACTTTTAGGGGCTCTAAAGGAATTTTACTCAATTGTGTTAGAGGGTTTTACATACATATTCTGGGTTGCCCATCTTAGCTTCAGAGCTTCAATTTCCTCATTTGTAAAATAGGATTTGAATATATTCTCCAATAGAGTTGTGGGAATTAAGTGAACTCATATTTGTAAAACATTTAATGCAATTCTTAGTAAATAGTAGTCTCTTCATAATTACCAATTCCATTATCTGTGTTTTTACTTGCTCTGAGTGTGGCTAATGAGGAATATAGGGGCTCTACTGATGTTTATATACAATCTCAGCTGAACTAAGATCCCTATGAGCTTGCTAAGGTGCTTGTCAATATTTGAAGTAGACTTCATGGGTGGAAGAAGCTTTTAGGGATATGGCTTTTACCAGTGGAATTAACTTTTCTTTGGCTACCAAACTGCCATTGTCAAAGGCAAGTCCTCCACTGTTAGAGGAAATCATTTTCTACTTATCAAGAACTAAGAAAGTTGCTAACCCCTCTGGAATATTTTCAGAGGGTGGATATGACCCGGCAGAATATTGTTACATGTTGCATTACTGCGGACTGGGGGAAAGAAGATGTACCTAAGTGTCAGATTTCACTCGTGATGCAAAGAAGTTTATGACAGAATCACAGTTGAGTCCTATATCAAGTGGCAGATGCCAAGAGTTGAAGGGAAGCTAGTGAGAAAACAAGAGATAGCTATATAGGAAGCAGACAGCAGATGGAAAGATTTTGGACGTGTCGGATTTGGAGTACATATTAGAAAAATCCAGGAAGAAATAGGAAAGTCAGGACAAGAGCTTAGAAGCAACATCTGAGCTAGAGATAAATATTTGGAATCCATGGGTAGGAAAGTTGTGCAGAGAAAGACTAGACAATGAAAGCCACTAGTAAATATTAAACAATATTTTTTTTTTTTTTTTTGTCTTGCTCTTTTTTTTGAGACGGAGTCTTGCTCTGTCACCCAGGCTGGAGTGCAGTGGCCAGATCTCAGCTCACTGCAAGCTCCTCCTCTCGGGTTCACGCCATTCTCCTGCCTCAGCCTCCCAAGTAGCTGGGACTACAGGCACCCGCCACTTCGCCCGGCTAGTTTTTTATATTTTTTAGTAGAGACGGGGTTTCACCGTATTAGCCAGGATGGTCTCGATCTCCTGACCTCATGATCCGCCCGTCTCGGCCTCCCAAAGTGCTGGGATTACAGGCTTGAGCCACCGTGCCCGGCCTAAACAATATTAATAAATACTAAATATGAGCAAGGAGCACTCATATTTAAGGGCCAAGTGTAAATGAGTCAATGAGAGAAGCTGAAGAGACACTGGAGGATCATAGTATCTAGATAACCAAGGTAGGAGTTTTTATAAACAAAAAGTACTGTCACCTATGTCATATGCTTCAGCGTGATTAGTGAGAAGAGGTAAACAGATTTGTCCATTGAGGTTTTGGGTGATCTTTGTCAGAGCAGTGTCAGTCGAGTGGTAAGGAATTAGGACAGGCTGTATCAAACTAAGGGGTGAATTTAGTCACCATTCTAAATGTGGTGTTTATCCTTTCCATTAATTTCTTTATTCTTATATCCTTTAATGATATGTAGTGACATTTTGCATGTTTCTAAACTTAACGTGAGGTGTTTCATGGTATATGTGTCTTCTGAAACTGATTTTTTTCCCTCAACATTACATTCGTGAGATCAATTCATCTTGATAATATAGCTCTGTCCTAATAGGTTTTGTTAACTAGAGCCTTGAGTTTTCTTGGTATCAAATTGTGTCAGTAAGAAGAAAATTATCTCTTCCAATATTTATTCCTTTATTTAATTCTCTTATGTTTATTAGCAATGAGAAAAATGTCAGCAGATATACCCTAGACCAGTAAAGTTGCTTTCCTCAGGGGAATCTAGTTTCTGATTTAAATCAGAATGGTTTTAATGTTTTATTTTTTGGAATGATAATTGCTATTGTTGTTGGTAAATGGTATTTAATTGTTTTAGTTCTAAAGTCCTTTTTAAGTGCAAATTGTCTGTTTCATTCAGCAACTCTATTCATTAAAGTCCTGTTCTAAGTGTTCTGCATGTTCTTTTTGGCTTCTGGGTCCCTTTAGGTGTATTGTTATTTTCCTTGGTCTGCTCTCCGGGTCTAAAGTCTAATCCTGGAGTATCTGAAGTCATAGCAGCCCAGTGAGTGGGAAAAGCACAGTGGTTTCTGCCCATGAGCTAGCAGGAATATTGCCAGTCAGCTTGTCAAACCCATGAGGAGGCATCAGGAGGAGGCCTCTATGTACTCTTGTTTCCTTGTGCTTTCTTAGTCTCAAGGTAGAGAAGACCCAACCCATCTCATTGTTTTCTTAGCATTTTCAGATGGGGAACCTGGCACACTCACATAAGCAGTATTCTTTCCCCCTAGGAGGTCAGAGTGGTATGGGCCAAGCCTTTACCATGGACCATGTTTCCATCCTTGTGCTTTGGCTCTGCTACACCAAACTCTTAGCCCAGGGCTTTTGTCTGTTTCAGAGGTGAAAAATTCTACATCACCCCTTACTCTCAGGCCTCAGACCCATCCTGCAACCTACTTTTTTGGCTGGCCCCAGCACCTACTTGGCTCAAGAACAGTCAATGAATCAGGTTTGGGAATAGAGGCGATTTGGAATATTTTCAACTTACTGTCTTCCCAAAATTCATGTACCTTTTAAAAACAGATGCTACCAAACTCCCATGAAGGAATGATGAGATTATTCACTTTCCTAAATTCTCTACTAAGTATTATTACCAATTTGATAAGTGAAAAATGGTGTCTCACTTTCATTTCTGTAGTTATTAGTGAAGTCGAACATACTTTTATATTTATAGGCTATTTATATTCCTGATTAAATTACCTATTCAAAGTATTTCTCTCCCTTCAGTCAGTGTGAGTGCTGTACATTTTCTGTTAAGTTTATCCCTACTTTTTGTTGTGATTTTGAATATAAAACATATTTAGGCCACTGCCAGATAGATTATAAATAGATTACAGATGGATAATAGGTAGATTATTCAATTGAAGTATAATATACATATTACACATAAATATATATGACATATACATATGCATATATGTATTGCATATACATATATATTACATATACATATATCTATGTATATTACATACATATTATGTAATATACATAATGATATCAAGTCATCATTATACAGTTCAATGAATGCTCACAATATGAAATACATACATGTAAATAGCACCCAGGTGAAGAAACAGTATTCTAAGCATCCCAGAAATGCCACTTGTACTCTCTTCTAGTCACTCTTTTCCCTAAAGAGTAACCACTGTCCAGACTTTTAGTCCTAGATTAGTTTTGTAGTATGGACTCCTTCGTGTCTGACTTTTTTCACTCAATGTTAGATCTTCGGAGAAAATACAGGATGCCTAGATAAATTTGAATTTCAGATAAATGACATCATTTTGTATGGAATATACCTATGTTAGAAATGATTCATCATCTATCTGAAATTCAGATTTAACTGGATGTTCTATATTTTTTTTGTTTTACCAAATCTGATAACCCTAACTCGACATTATGCTTGTGAGGTTCATCCGTAGTATTGCATGTAGTTGTAATTTGTTTATTTTTCATTACTATATAGTATTCCACTGATGAATGTACCACAATTTATCCATTCTACTCTTGGATGGGCATTTGGGTAATTTCCAGTTTGGAGTTGTTATGAATAATGCTATGAATATTCTTGTACAGGTATTTTGGTGGATATACGTACCTAAATTCCTTTAATCCTGAATCCTCCTGTAACTACTGTCCTATCTCCTTCCCTTTAGACTCAGGCTTCTCAAAAAAGCTTACACTGCTTAGCAATACATGTGATTAACTCTTAGTTTCACTTCTTTGGTGAAACGTAGGATACATACAGAACATTGCATAAGTTATGTCATGTATCTAGTTTAATAAATGATTATAAAGTAAACATCTATGTAACTACCACTCAGGTTGAAAGCAAAACACTTCCAGCACCCATGCATACCCCTCCGAGATCATGATCTCCTTCCTTCTCTCTCCAGGTATCCATTCTTCTGACTTTGTGATGTCAATTCCCTTGCCTTTTTTTTTTTTTTTTTTTTTTTTGAGACAGTGTCTTGCTCTGTTGCCCAGGCTGGAGTACAGTGGCACAATCACAGCTCACTACAGCCTCAACCTCCTGGACTCAAGCAATCCTCCCTCCTTAGCCTCCTGAGTAGCTGGGACCACAGGCACATGCCACCATTCCCAGCTAATTTTTAGTTTTTTCTAGAGTTGGGATCTCCCTATGTTGCCCAGGCTGGTCTTGAATTCCTGGGCTCAAGCAATCCTCCTGCTTTAGCCTCCCAAAGTATTGGAATTACAGGTGTGAGCCACCACACCTGGCCCCCCTTGCGTGCTTTCTTTTCTTTTCTTTTTTTGAGATGGAGTCTCACTCCATTACCCAGGCTGGAGTTCAGTGGCGTGATGTTGGCTCACTGTAACCTCTGCCTCCTGGGTTCAAGCGATTCTCCTGCCTCAGCCTCCCAAGTAGCTGGTTTTACAGGTGTGTGCCACCACGCCTGGCTAATTTTTGTATTTTTAGTAGAGATGGGGTTTCACCGTGTTGACCAGGCTGGTCTTGAACTCCTAACCTCAGGTGATCTGCCTGCCTCGGCCTCCCAAAGTGCTGGCATTGCAGGCATGAGCTACCATGCCCGGCCTCCCCTTGCTTTCTTGATAGCAATGCCACCTGTGTATATATCTGTAAATAGCATAATATAGTTTTGTCTATTTTTAAGCTTTATGTAAGTGGAATTATACTGTATATAATCTGTTGTGCCTTCATTCTTCCAATTAAAATATTTGAGAGACTCATCTACTACATTACATACAGCTGTAGTTCATTTCTTTTCATTTTTGTATAGTAATCTATCATTTGACTGAACCACTATTCTTTCTACTTTTGAAGGATATTCCATTTCTTTCCAGTTTTTGGCTATTGTCAACAATGCCCATATGAACCTTCTTGTTTGTGTATCCCAATGCATATGTATAAGAATTTTCTAGGATATGTACCTAGAAGTAGTATCACTGGGTTATAGGGTACATATATACCAAACTGTCTTTCAAAGTTTGTTTCAATGTATGAGAATCCTAATTGCTCTATATCCACTGTTTTGTGAGAATTTTTAATTTTTGCCCATATAGTAGATGTGGAGTGATACTTTATTATGGTTTTAATTTTCATTTCCTCAATTACTAATGGAGTTGATCACTTTTTCATATGTTTATTGACCACGTGTATTTTCAGTAAAATGTCTGTTGAAGTCTTGCTCATTTTTCTATTAAATGTCTTTTTCTTACTGATTAAAAGTAATTCTTAATATACTATAGATTCTAGTCATTGGTCAGTTATATTTATTGCAAATCTCCCCACCCCGTATGTTTTGCACATATCTTCTCCCTCCTCTCTGGCTTGTGTTTTCACTTTCTTTTTAATTTTGTGTCTTAAGAAATCCTTTAGACCGTGTGTGTTGGCTCACGCCTGTAATCCCAGCAATTTGGGAGGGCAAGGCAGGTGGATCACGAGGTCAGGAGATGGAGACCATCCTGGCTAGCACAGTGAAACCCGGTCTCTACAAAAATACAAAAATTAGTTGGGCTTGGTGGCGCGCACCTGTAATCCCAGCTACTCGGGAGGCTGAGGCAGGAGAATCACTTGAACCCGGGAGGCAGAGATTGCAGTGAGCCAAGATTGCCCCACTGCACTCCAGCCTGGGCGACAGAGCGAGACTCCATCTCAAAAAAAAAAAAAAAAAAAAAAAAAAAAAAAGGAAGGAGGGAGGGAGGGAGGAAGGAATCCCCAAGATCTTAACGATGTTTTTTCTATATTATCTAATAAAGGCTTTACAGTTTTGCCTTTCACACTTAAGCCTTTAATCTACCCAAAACTGTTGTTTTATACATGGTATGATGCAGGGTCCAGTTTTGTTTTTCCATATAAATACACATTTATCCTAGCACTGCTTATTAAAAAGTCCATTCTTTCCCTACTGGTAAGCAGTGCCATTTCTTTCATATATTAAGTGCCCAAATATCCCTTAGTCTGTTTCTGAGTATTCTACTAAATCAAAATTAAATGAGTGTTTTTCCCTGTAGAAGTCTTATACATCTTTTGTTCTATTCTTAGGTAACTTGTATTTTGACAGTATTGCAAGTGATATTTTTAAAACTTCTTATTGAAGTATAATGTACAAATAGAAAAGTAGACCTACCATAAGTGTATAGCTTGCTGCATTTTCACTAACTGAACAAACCCATGTAACCAACATAAATAGAATCTTTAAAAATTATGTTCTCTGACTTTGTTTTTTTGTGTGTGGAAAATAAAATTTATTTTTTAATATTGATTTTGTATCCTGCAACCTCATTCACTCTCTCAGCAGTCTGTCTTTACCTACCTTGCCAAAACCACTATGTAAGAGATATCCAGGGATATCTTAATTACCAGAACTAATTTTTTTCAGTGCCCATCTTACCCAACCTCTCTGTGGCATTAACACTCGAAAATACTCTTTTTGAAACTCTTAATTTGTCTTGTAAAGCCTCACTATCCTAGTTCTTTTCCTAGCTCAAACTGTTACTTTTCAATCTCTTTTGCTTTTTCTTCTTGCTGATCCATTAATCTAATTGCAGCCAGCATGATCTCCTCAATTAGGAATGAGTACCCATTACTTGCTGTTAGTTCTTCCTTTGCACTGTGGTAGAGATGCATCCACTTCCAATCTCTTCCTGCCACCACTACAAAGTCCATGCCCTCACCCTGCACATCTGAACTATAGCCTTCTAACTTTTTGACTCCTAGAAGGCATTCTATTCTAAATACCATAGCTAGGTTAATCTTAAAATACCTTTTGATTAAAGGGATACCTGTACCCCCATGTTTATTGCAGCATTATTCACAATAGCAAAAATTTGGAACCAACCTAAGTGTTCAACAGATGAATGGATAAAGAAAATGTGGCATATATACACAGTGGAATACTATTGGGCCATAAAAAAGAATGAAATCCTGTCATTTGCAGCAACATAGATGGATGTGGAGGCCATTATGTTAAGTGAAATAAGCCAGGCACAAAGAGACAAATACTGCATATTCTCATTCATATATGGGAGCTAAAAACGTGGGTATCATGGACATAAGAGAGTAGAATGATAGTTACCAGAGGCCAAGAAGGGTGTGGGGGTGGAGGCCGAGGGGAAGAGAGAGGTTGATTAATGGGTATAAACATACAGTTAGATGGAATAAGTTCTAATGTTTGATAACAGAGTAGGGTGATGAGTGAACAGCAATGTATCATACATTTCAAAATAACTAGAAGGGAGGAATTGAAATGTTCCCAACACATAGAAATTATAAGTGCTCAAGGTGATGGATGCCCTAAATACCCTGACTTGATCATTACACTTTCTATGCATGTAACAAAATATCACATGTATCCCATAAATATGTACAAATATCGTGTATCAATAAAAATACATAAATAAATGAATTACATATGTATCTTTAAAAATAACATCTTTTACATGGCACCTCACCTGAATAGAACTTTGAAGTAGCTGCTTACAAGATGAAGTCTAAAACACACAGCCAAGTCTTCCAGACCCTTTATACCCTAGTCCCAAGCCTACCTCCTCGACCATCTTTCACAGCTTCCCTACCCACACTCCACGCCAG
Source organism: Papio anubis (assembly GCF_008728515.1). Classification (NCBI taxonomy): domain Eukaryota; kingdom Metazoa; phylum Chordata; class Mammalia; order Primates; family Cercopithecidae; genus Papio; species Papio anubis. The sequence goes on along the minus strand of NC_044996.1, from coordinate 81,305,659 downwards.
CCCAGCTAATTCTGGTCTTTGCACACTTTCATCACAGCCATCTCCTCTTCTTGCCCAGAATGTAGTGTGTGCCCCCCAACATGCAATCAAACTATCTACAACATACCACGTTTTAAGGCTCAACTTAAGTGTTGGGGTATTTGACATTGCCTTTTTAAATCATGTTATCTTCTAATGTATTTTTTCTCTTCTGAAATTTCTCTAGTACCACAGGACTACATTGTCATTTTCGGGTGCCTCTGTATTTCTAGCTTCATCTCCCCCCATTTTCCCACCAACTACAAGGTTCCAGCCACAGCAGTCTACTCATTGTTTTTCCAAACAGTTCTGTTGTTTCAGATCTCTGTGTCATTACTCCTGTGTGTTTTCTGCTGGGTTTTCTCCCCACTGCCTCAGAAACATGGTTCCATCAAGCACTCTTGCCCCTCCTGTTTTAACTTCTCCCCCTCCACTGACTTTCTGCCCTCAGCGTAGAAGCATACTAATGTTTCCCCAACTTAACCAAAATATTTCATCCTCCTCTTACTACTCCTCTCCTCCCTTTTCCTTTCATTCTGCATTTTTGTCACCCCGCCATCCTCCTCCCATTGAAACTATCGCTTTTGAAGTCAACCCATGACCTGAACAACTGAATCCGTTAGGCTCTTTTCAGTCCTCCTCTGACTTGGTAACTCTGCAGGTCTGACATCCTGCCCCTTCTTCTGGACAATCTCACTCCTCTTGACTCTGTGATGCTACCCTCTCCTGATTTTCCTCTCACTTTTCTGAAGACTCTTTCACAGGCTTCTCCTCTTCCACTCAACCCTATCTGAAACATAATCCAGGCTTTGTCCTGGGATTTTTTTCTTTCTCTTCCCACTGTTCATGCCTATCACCCTGTCACCCTCCCTCTGGAAGTGGTTTCACCCACTTAGATGCTTATAATTCCTACCTGTATGCTACCAATTCTAAACCTCTATCTCGAGCCCCTATCTCATGTGTCATATTTAAGTATGTAAATATAGTTGCCTGTGAGGAGTCTCATGGATGTCCCACAGGCACCTCCCATTCCACATGTCTAAAACTGAACTCCTCATTCCTCCCTGTTGCGGTTAAACTGGTCCCTCCATCAGCTGCAGTGAATAATATCAACATCCACCCAGTCACCCAAGACAGAAACTGGGGCATTGTTCTATACTCCTTTTTTTTTTTTTTTTTTTTTACTCTGACTCCTTTCCCCAATCTCATCAGTCACTGAGACCTGTCAGTCCTAACTTTTCCTCTTTCACCTCACTCTCTTTTCTCTATCCCTACTACCACTACCTTATGTCAGGCCCTCATCATTTTTTTGATTATAACAAGAACTAGTCTCCCTGTCTTCAGTTAGGTATGCTTTCAAGTCATCAACCAATCAGCAGCCAGAGTATTCTTCCTAAACTGTGTCTCCCTGCTAAGAGCTCTTCCAGAGCTCCTCAGTTTGCACCATGCTGCTTCCTTACGGCCTTTTTGCTCTAGCCTGCCCTCCCTGGCTAGCTTTTCCTCTCCCCACTCTTTACTTGCAATCTGCTTAGCCATACTAAGCGTGCCTCATACTCTCTCATCTATGTGTCTTTGTGCATTCTGTTCCCTCTGCAGAAGTGCCTTCCCTCTATCTTCATGTGGCTTATTCAATTTTGCACTCAGTCCCAATTTCATCCCCTTAAAGAAACTTTGTTTGACCACCTCAATTCCCCCAATGCGGAGTAGGTACCCCTTATCTAGTGCTTACCTCTCTTCTACACTAACACTGCCCCAACCATGTATTACAGTCATCTCCTTAACTACCTGACTTCCCCAGTAGACAGCAAGCCAATCAAAGGCAAGAACTGAGTCATATTCATCTTTGAATCCCTAGGCCCCGGCATAGCGCCTGACATGCCATAGGTCCTCACTGAATGCCTGAGTTCTTTCTCCCTTTTGGTCTGCCTGGAAACTCCTACTAATATTTCAATTCACAATTCAGATGTTACCCACCTATGAAACCTCTGCTCTCGGTCAAGATCTTTCCATAAATTCATGCTCACATAGTGGGTTTTTTCTAACATTTGTTGATAAAAATTTTCAAAGTTACTTCAAGTTGATTTTACAATACCCCTATACCTATAGTAAAATTAACATTTTACTGTATTTGCTTTATCACATATCTGTCCATCTATCCATTTGTCAATCTATATTCATTTTAAAAACACATTTTAAAGTAAATTGCACAAATTAATATACTTCCTCCTAACTACTTCAGCTTGCTTATTATTAACTGGCATTTAATATTTATTTATTTATTTTTTGAGACCGAGTCTTGCTCTGTTTCCCAGGCTAGAGTGCAGTGGCTCAGTCTTGGCTCACTGCAACCTCGGCCTACCAGGTTCAGGCGATTCTTCTGCCTCAGCCTCTCAAGTAGCTGGGACTTCAGATTTGCACCACCATGTCTGGCTAATTTTTGTATTTTTAGTAGATACAGGGTCTCACCATGTTGAGCAGGCTGGTTTTGAACTCCTGACCTCAGGTGATCCGCCTCGGCCTCCCAGAGTCCTGGGATTACAGGCATGAGCCACCATGCCCGACCAATATTTATATTCTTAATATAAGATGTACAATGAAAAGCACAAATTTTAAGTGTATATTAGCTGGGTTTTGACAAATGCATTTACCCAAAAGCCTGTAACCCAAAGCCTCATCAAGATAAAGTTACCTCTTTCTCATAGTGTTTCTTTTCATGTAATTATTTAATTATCTGTTTCCCCCATTAGACTTTGAGTTCCTTAAAAGCAGAGACCATTTCTTATTTTCCTGCTATGTGTGCCCCGCACTGTGCCTTACACACAGTAGGTATTCTATAACTGTTGTCTGGCTAGGAGAATAAATATGTACTTTATTCCTGGAATATTAGTATGTGACTTTACGCATTCTCTTTTCTCACCTTTCACATCCAGAAGTTAGCTTAGCCATGTCATGTTTATGCCTTAAGTGCTTCTGACTTCTATATCCTTCATTCCTTTTCCACTGCTGCAGTTCTCAGAGTTCTGTCATCTGAACCATTAAAATAACCTTCTAAATGTTTTCTTTCTTTTTTTCAAGGTTTTAAGCTTTTTATTTGCATATTTTAAAAATTGTGCATTCTAGTAAATAAAATCATTTGAAAAAAGAAAAGAATGGTAAAGAGTTTTTTAAATACCAGTTTTTTACTCCCAAGTCCACCTTCCAAATGACCAACAAAGTAATACTTAATATTTATTTTTCTTGAGACAGGGTCTCACTCTGTCGCCTAGGCTGGAGTGCAGTGGTGTGATCACGGCTCACTGCAGCCTCAACCTCCTGGGCTGAAGCCATCCTTGCACCTCAACCTCCTGAGTAACTGGGACTGTGAGTCTATGCCACTGTCCCCAGCAAATTTTTGTATTTTCTGTAGAGACAGGGTTTTGCAGTGTTGCCCTGGCTGGTTGTGAACTCCTGGACAAAGTAATACTTATAAAATCCGAAGTTGGTCATGTTTCCATCCTCTTTAAAACCTTTTGTTTGTTTCCCATTGTCTACAACAGATTTTAATCTGCCTTCTTTTAAAAGCATAGGAGCTTTTTAAAAAATAAAACCTTATAACAAATTCTAACATTTGAAATAGATTAAAAAGCATTTTAAATTCATGTAAATATATAAGTTCAAATGTATAACATTAAGTCAATGTTAAAGCCATAAGAATATTATAGCTATTTTTGTGATCACAATTTCTTTGTTTTTTTCTTAAGACAGAGTCTCACTCTGTCACCCAAGCTGGAGTGCAGTGGCACAATCTTGGCTCACTGCAGCCTTGACCTCCCAGGCTCAAGTGATTCTCCCACCTCAGCTTCCTGAGTAGCTGGGACTACAGGTGCACACTACCACGCCCAGCTAATTTTTGTATTTTAGGTAGTGGTAGGATTTCACCGCATTGCCCACGCTGATCTAGAACTCCTGGGCTCAAGCAATCCACCCACTTCGGCTCCCCAAAGTGCTGGGATTACAGGCATAAGCCACCGTGCCTGGCCATTATTTTTTTTAATTTTTTTATTTCAATAGTTTCAAGGTAGAGGTGGTTTTTGGTTACATAGATAAGTTCTTTAGTGGTGATTTCTGAGATTGTAGTGTGCCCATCACCTGAGGAGTGTATACTATACCCAATATGTAGTCTTTTATCCCTCACCCCCATCAAACCTCCCCCTGGCCTGAGTCCCCAAAGTCCACTATGTCATTCTTATGGCTCTGTGTCTTTGTAGCTTAGCTCCCACTTATAAGTGAAAACATACAATACTTGGTTTTCCATTCCTGGGTTACTTCATTTACAATAAAGGCCTCCAGCTCCATCCAAGTTACTGCAAAAGACATTATTTAATTCCTTTTTATGCCGGAGTAGTACCATCCAAGTTACTGCAAAAGACATTATTTCATTCCTTTTTATGCCGGAGTAGTATTCAATGTGTATATTTACCACGTTTTCTTTATCCACCGGTTAGTCACTGGGCACTTAGGTTGGTTCCATATTTTTGCAATTGCTAATTGTACTGCTATAAACAATACATGTGCGTGTCTTTTTCATATAATGACTTCTTTTCCTTTAGGTAGATACCCAGTAGTGGGATTGCTGGATTGAATGGTAGTTCTACTTTTAGTCCTTTAAGTAATCTCCATACTGTTTTCCATAGTGGTTGTACTAATATACATTCCCACCAGCAGTGTAAAAGTGTTGTTCCCTTTCCACCACATCCACAACAACATCTATTGTTTTTTGACTTTTACTAATTATGTGGCCATTCTTGCAGGAGTAACGTGGTATTTCCTTGTGGTTTTAATTTTCATTTCCCTGATGATTAGTGATGTTGAGCAGTTTTTCATGCATTTGTTGGCTGTTTGTATATCTTCTTTTGAGAAGTGTCTGTTCATGTCCTTTGCTCACTGTTTTGATGGGAGTATTTGTTTTTTTCTTGCTGATTTGTTTGAATTCCTTGTAGATTCTGGATATTAGTCCTTTGTCAGCTGTATAGTTTGTGAAGATTTTCTCCCACTCTATGGGTTGTAACAATCACTTTTCAAAAGAAGACATACACATGACCAACAAGCATATCAAAAAATCCTCAACATCAGTAATCATTAGAGAAATGCAGATCAAAACCACAGTGAGATGCTATCTCACACCAGTCAGAACGGCTATTACTAAAAAGTCAAAAAATAACAGATGCTGGCAAGGTTGTGGAGAAAAGGGAATACTTATCCACTGCTAGTTAGAATGTAAATTAGTTCAGCCATTGTGGAAAGCAGTGTGGTGATTTCTCAAAGAACTTAAAACAGAACTACCATTCAACTCAGCAACCCCATTATTGAATATATACTCTATGTCCTCACCCAAATCTCATCTCAAATTATAATCTCCATGTGTTAAGGGAGGAACCTGGAGGACAGTGATTGGATTATGGGGGGCAGTTTCCCCATGCTGTTCTCTTGATAGTGAGTGAGTCTCAGGAGATCTGATGGTTTTAAAAGTGGCAGTTTTTCCTGTGCTTGCACTTCACCTCTCTCTCCTGCCACTTGATGAAGAAGGTGCCTACCTCCCCTTCTGCGATTATTGTAAGTTTCCTGAGGCTTTCCCAGCCATGCAGTACTGTGAGTCAATTAAAACTCTTTCCTTCATAAATTACCCAGTCTTGGGTATGTCTTTATAGCAGTGTGAAAATGGAGTAATACAATATCCAAAGGAAAATAAATCATTCTACCATGAAGACACATGCACATGTGTGTTCACTGAAGCACTACTCACAGTAGCAAAGACATGGAATCAACCTAAATACCCATCAACAATAGACCAGATAAAGAAAATGTGGTACATATACACCATGGAAGACTATGCAGCTATAAAATAAAACAAGATCATGTCCTTTGCAGCAACATGGATGGAACTAGAGGCCATTATCTTAAGTGAATTAACGCAGGAACAGAAAACCAATTACGCATGTTCTCACTTATAAGTGAGAACGTTAAGAACACATGGACACAAAGAGGGGAACAGCAAACACCATGTCCTACTTGAGGGTGAAGCATGAGAGGAGGGAGAGGATAAAAAATCTACCTATTGGGTACTATGCTTATAACCTGGGTGACAAAATAATCTATATACCAAGCCCCTGTAACATGCACATGTACCCCTGAACTGAAAACAAAAGTTAATGAATAAATAAATAAAAATGGTTAAAATGGTAAATTTTATGTCATGTATATTCTACCACAGTAAAAAATAATATTTAAAACAAAATCCAAATTGTTATTTGTAGAAACTCAAGTATCTCTAGGGCTCCCTGAATTATCCCTAAGGTTCTGAGGAGTACGATTTGAAAACCACAGTCCTATAGGATAAATACAAATACTTGGCCATGACATATAAGGCCCTTTATGATCTGTTCCCTGGCCTCATTGTTTATCTCTCTCCATCTCATAACTTGCATTGTACTCATATTGAACTACTTGTAATTCCTAAATGTATTTTGTTCTCACACAAACATGTGCCTTGGCATATGCCGCTTCCTCTGCCTAGAATGCCCTTAACTCTCTTCTTTCCTACTCTTCCCTCCTCCATTATCATTGTCCTAGTCATCTTTCACATTTCAGCTCTAACTTTAATTCTCTGAAGCTGCCTTTTACCTTCCCAGGTAAAGCTTACCACTCTCTCCTAAGAGAACCCATCTTAACCACATGTATCTCTTCCTCTAACATTGTATTTGCAATTATTTGTTTGTATGTCTCTCTTTCCCTTTAGACTATGAACTCCTTGAGAGTAGGGATTTTGACTTATTCATCTTTGTGTCTCTAATATGTAGCACAATGAATAAAGGATTTGGACGTGTGGGGTGAGAAAAGAGGAAGTGTCCAAGATGACTCAGATTTGCTGTTGGTTTGGTGACAGGTTAGATGGTGAGATAATTGAAAGGAACAGTGCTGGAATTGGAATAGGTTTGCATGGAAAGATAAATTCTGTTTTTTTCAATGTTTTTGTGCCATGCCACGTGGGCATAGTCCACTAGAGGGATTCAGTAGGTAGTCATAATACAGATTTGGACGTCAGGAAAGAGTCTGGTTTGAACATATATATTTAGGGAGTCATTAGTATATAGGTATTTATTGGCACTCTAGGCATGGATGAGATCCCACAAAGAGAGTATATATAATAACAAAAGAGCTTAAGACAGTTCCCAGAGAGTATCAACATTTAATGGGCAAATATAGAAAGCATATCCCATAAAGTAGACTGGGAGATTGAGAATGGAGGACACAGTAGTTGCATGGCTCTGGAAAGGAGACTTGAGAGTCCAGGAGTTCTGTATATCATATAGATTTTCTACCACCTCCATCTTTTTAACCCTAAGGTTCTCCTGTTTCTGCAGAACCTGGTGCCAAGTGAACAAAGTAGGTTCCTTCCCTAGAGCACAGAGATTAAGACTCCATGGACTTTGGAACCATACTGCCTACATTTGCATTCTGACTGCCACTTAGTAGCTGGGTGACTTTGGTCTAGTTACCTAACTTATTTGTGCCTCAACTTTCATATCTGTCAAAACAGGGATAATTATAATATCTCCTTTATAGGACTTGTGAAAATTGAATTAGTTAATATGTATACAGTACCTTGAACAGTACTATAAACATTGTATAAACTTAGCTGTTTTTATCACTATCATTATCATTATTTTCCCTCTGCAAACACTTTAAGTTAAGGCTTATTCCATCTTGCTAAGTCAGTTATTGCTTCTTAATCTGTACTCTAAAAATATGTTGCAACCTTGTGCCTACTATATTTCCTCTTCTGTGCTCTGTGATCTAGTGGGTTAGTACATTTTTTATTCTTTTTAGTGGTGTCTTAGGAGGAACAGGAGAGATACGCTGGTGTTCAGTTTCCTATGTTTGAGTAGAATTTCCCATAATGCTGTATATGTTCTTTTTATATATGAAGTTATTTGAAAGCCCGTTCCTGTGTAGCTACATTGATATTTTATTAGAATAATTTATGACTAATTATAATTTTATTTTTTGAAAGCCTTCTTTTTTTTTGTTATTTTCCCCTTTAGACATTCTGTTCCTGGGATCCTAACTATCTTTTTTCCTGAATTTTGAAGATTATTTTCTTAAAGTCTGGGACACTGATGTCTGACTGTGCTCCTTGGTATCCTTCAATCAGATTCCCATCTTTTTACTTCTATAATCAATTCTTCCTTGTGTGTCAACTTGAAGGCCAAAACAGCCATTTTATTCTTCACTCGTAGTATCTTTTGGGTAAATAAACAGTCAGCAGAGTAGATAAGGGATTTATCAAGTACTCTGCTTTCAGCCTCATGTGACTTAGTAAGTATTCAGATTATCCAAGTTTTTCTACTATGTTAATAATAACTTAAATATAGATAACCCTTTACAAATCACATTTGAGTTTTATCCCAGTCCCATTAGGTAAGATCGGTATTATCCCTGTTTTATGGATAAAAGAAAGTTTCAGTGGCTAGTTCAGTATTATACACATTGGTAAGTGGCAGAGGCAGAATTTTAACAGATTCTCTCTCCTAATCAAGTGCCTTTCCTGCTGTATCCCCTATCACTGATTGCCTTTATACGTTTTGTGATCCATTTCAGTAACAATCATTCCCTTTCTCTTTGACCAGGCAGACCATCTATCATAGCATACTTCTGTTTTTCACCCTCATTTATTCAGCCATGCTACCTGCTTTAGGCCCATATTTTCTTCACACATAGAGCAGGGTTTCCCAGCTGTGGCACCATTAATATTTTGGATCAAATAATTGTTTACGGGGAAGGAGGCTGTCCTGTGCATTGTAGGATGTTTTACAACATCTTTGGCCTTTACCCACTGGACGCCAGTAGCACACATACCCCACTCCTAAGTTGTGACAACCAGAATGTCTCCAGATATTGCCAGATGTCCTCTGTGAAGCAGAATTGCCTCCAGTTGAGAACCTCTGCATATAGATCTACTTCATTTCTCTCCTGCCTCAGTTTTCTTTTTTCTTACAAATATGCTTTTCTATTCCAGCTGTAAAACTATTGTAATGTGCCTCCATGATAGCTGTGAAGTTATATTTCTCTTTTAAAATTAAAATCTCTCCTTTATTATTTATTTGTTGCCATAGTGAACAAACACCCAAAGGTATTAAGTAGCATTTTTGACTCTCCTTACTTGATCTGTTCTCATTCTTCCGGAGAAAACTTCATTTTTCTTCATAGCTGTCCTTAATCAGAACTTTTAAGTCTCTGCAAATATGTTCTTCCCCATCTTTGTGATATATACTCCATCTTTGTCAATAATTTATCATTTTAATGTCTTAACAACAGGAAATCAAATCCTGTTTTGTGGTGATTTATTTCTAGAGAAACATTCATGTCTCTTAGCTCTTTTCTATTCTTGAGCCCCAACTCTCATTTGAAGAGGAAGGGAAAAAAAACACCCACTTTATCCTTAAGTCTATGGTTCTTGCTTGGATCATTGCCATAGATTCTTCTCAGGGTTCATCCGGAATTTTGTTTTGTTCCTATATGAAACTATAGATGGAAGTTTTGCTCAGCAGCTTTGAAAAACCTCAGCAGTCTCTCCTTTACATCTAGTTGGGATATGGGCCAATAAAATAACACAATGTTTTGTTTGGCTAAAAAGGGAAGGAAAAGACAAGAATGGACTAACATAGGATTTATTACAGGTATTAGCAGGCAGGTTTGATAAATCTCAGCAGGCTTTCCTTCACATCCTAGAGAGGATAAGCGGTACCCATTCTGGTTGGTAATAAGAGGAAAACAAAGGGATAATTGAGAAAATTATTTTCGTTTTAGATTAGAGAGATTTGAGCATGAGTATAGGCTAAAAAGAAGGAATTAGTGAAGGAAAAAAATAAGTGGAAGATCTAAGAGAGAGGGAGAAGATAAGGGATCAGGGTCCCAGAGGAAATGGAGGGAATAGAAACAGAGGCAGAAGGCAGGACCTTGAAAACAAAGGCAGCTATTTCCTCTGAAACAAGGGGCAGGATGAAGGAATAAGTAATAGCAAAAGAATGAATGTGAGGTAAGGAGAGGGGAGGTTGGGGAGCCCTTGTTGATAACTTTCTTCTCTATAAAGTATTTGGTGAAATCATCTACCATTAGAAAGTGAAGATAGGTTTATATTCTTAAAAATGATGAGTTTGTATAATAGCTGCCATGGTGAATTAGATTCGTTAGATTAGAAAGTTAGTAAAGTAGGAATGAGGAAGAAAAGATGATCAATTGACCAAGGGTTCAGCTAAGGTTAGGTAGCATGTTTATAGTGGATCTCATCTGTTTGGTTATGCTGTTTCTTCAGTATTGCAGCCTACAAATAAACATACACGCACACAGTTGGTTTAACCTGTGGTTGAGAATTGACACGGTGAGAATGGTAGAAGATCATATGTCCAGTGAGTTCTTAGGAAAATGTAATTGAAATTATCAACCATAGGGTTCAGAGCAAGAGTTGAAGGTCCAGAAGAGACTGATCTACTGACAGTATTAGAAAGTGTCAGTACATTGGTAGTCCAAAAAAAGGGTGAAGAACAGGATCCAAAGAAATGGAAGGATAGTAGGATGCAGTCAGGAATTTCGAATTCGGAATCTCATAAATATAATTGTTTCATGTTATAAGGAATTCCAAAGGATAGCTATATAAAAGGTAGAGTAGAGCTAACAATAAGATACCATTTATATTAGTCCATTTGTGCTGCTATAATAAAACACCTTAGACTGGGTAATTTAGAAACAATATAAATTTATTTCTCACAGTTCTGGAGGCTGAGAAGTCCAGGGTCATGGTGCCAGTAGAATCAATGACTGGTGAGGACAGACATCCTGGCAGCCTCACATGGCAGATGGGGAAAAGGGATAAATGGTGTGTCCACACGTGGCAGAAGGGACAGAAGGGTAAAAGCAACTAGCTAATTCTCTCCAGTCCTCTTATCAGGCACCAATCCCATCCATGAAGGTAGACATTTCATGGCCTAATGATCTCCTAAAGGTCCTATATCCTAATACTATTACATTGGGGGATAAGTTTGAACATGAATTTTGGAGGAGACGCAAACATTCAAACCATGGCATGATTTATTTATCATTTAACTTTGCTTCATATATAGAATCTTAATTAATTCCCTACCACAACCCAATAAGGTTGTCTCATTTTATGAAAGAACTTAACCCAAGATCATATAACTAGTCAGTGACAGAGCCAGGATTGTAACCTATTTGATACCAACTGCACTTAACTATTATACGATATAGCTTTTCCACAGTAAGGCTAATAATGGGAAGTTAGTTGCTTCAGCAGGACTTCAGAGGTTATTACAATGTTTAAGAAGCAAACCTCAGAATTAAACAAACTGGAAAATAATCTTTATCTTTTTTAAAGCTGCAGTAGGAAAGGTATTTCAGTATGGTATAATGAAAGGAGCATAGGACTTGACTGAAATCTTGAAATGGAATCTCAGGCCTACCACTTACTAGCTGTTTGACCTTAGGCAGGTCATTTAACCTCTGAGCTTCTTTCTTTATCTGTAAAATGAGAATGATAATGAAAATAATGATAATGATATGTTAAAAAAAAAGAAACCCTGTTCATCCAATTTCACAGCATTAATTTAAAGATTATCATAATGGATATAAAAAGTAAATAACTATGCAGATGGTTGTCATGGTGATAGTTATTTATCTGTCTGCTTTGTTTCCATGGGAAAGGACAAGAAGTGCCAGTGGACTCAATCGTACATATCCAACATTTGGACCTTTGTCCTTTACTTAAAGAGGCACTCCAAAAAGTGAACAACATTAAGAAGTTTTCTCAAGATTGATGACTCAATATTTTTTTAAGTCTAATGACATATTATATATTCAATATAGCAGTGATGGATACATTTTTTTTTAATTATACTTTAAGTTCTAGGGTACATGTGCCCAACATGCAAGTTTGTTACATACGTATACATGTGCCATGTTGGTGTGCTGCACCCATTAACTCGTCATTTACATTAGGTATATCTCCTAATGCTATCCCCCCCACCTCCCCCCAGCCCATGACAGGCCCCGGTGTGTGATGTTCCCCTTCCTGTGTCCAAGTGTTCTCATTATTCAATTCCCACCTATGAGTGAGAACGTGCGGTGTCTGGTTTTTTGTCCTTGCGATAGTTTGCTCAGAATGATGGTTTCCAGCTTCATCCATGTCCCTACAAAGGACATGAACTCATCCTTTTTTATGACTGCATAGTATTCCATGGTGTATATGTGCCACATTTTCTTAAACAAGTCTATCATTGATGGACATTTGGGTTGGTTCCAAGTCTTTGCTATTGTGAATAGTGCCACAGTAAACATACGTGTGCGTGTGTCTTTGTATGCAGCATGATTTATAATCCTTTGGGTATATCCCCAGTAATGGGATGGCTGGGTCAAATGGTATTTCTAGTTCTAGATCCTTGAGGAATCGCCACACTGTCTTCCACAATGGTTGAACTAGTTTACACTCCCACCAGCAGTGTAAAAGTGTTCCTATTTCTCCACATCCTCTCCAGCACATGTTGTTTCCTGACGTTTTAATGATCGCCATTCTAACTGGTGTGAGATGGTATCTCATTGTGGTTTTGATTCTCTGATGGCCAGTTATGATGAGCATTTTTTCATGTGTCTGTTGGCTGCATAAATGTCTTCTTTTGAGAAGTGTCCGTTCATATCCTTCGCCCACTTTTTGATGGGGTTGTTTTTTTCTTGTAAATTTGTTTGAGTTCTTTGTAGATTCTGGATATTAACCCTTTGTCAGATGAGTAGATTGCAAAAATTTTCTCCCATTCTGTAGGTTGCGTGTTCACTCTGATGGTAGTTTCTTTTGCTGTGCAGAAGCTCTTTAGTTTAATGAGATCCCATTTGTCAATTTTGGCTTTTGTTGCCATTGCTTTTGGTGTTTTAGACATGAAGTCCTTGCCCATGCCTATGTCCTGAATGGTATTGCCTAGGTTTTCTTCTAGGGTTTTTATGGTATTAGGTCTAACATTTAAGTCTCTAATCCATCTTGAATTAATTTTTGTATAAAGTGTAAGGAAGGGATCCAGTTTCAGCTTTCTACATATGGCTAGACAGTTTTCCCAGCACCATTTATTAAATAGGGAATCCTTTCTCCATTTCTTGTTTTTGTCAGGTTTGTCAAAAATCAGATGGTTTTAGATGTGTGGTATTATTTCTGAGGTCTCTGTTCTGTTCTATTGGTCTTTATTTTTTGAGACGGAGTCTTGCTCTGTCGCCCAGGCTGGAGTGCAGTGGCCAGATCTCAGCTCACTGCAAGCTCCGCCTCCCGGGTTTACGCCATTCTCCTGCCTCAGCCTCCCGAGTAGCTGGGACTACAGGCGCCCGCCACGTCGCCCGGCTAGTTTTTTGTATTTTTTAGTAGAGACGGGGTTTCACCATGTTAGCCAGGATGGTCTCGATCTCCCGACCTCGTGATCCGCCCGTCTCAGCCTCCCAAAGTGCTGGGATTACAGGCTTGAGCCACCGCGCCCGGCCGTGTGGTATTATTTCTGAGGGCTCTGTTCTATTCCATTGGTCTGTATCTCTGTTTTGGTACCAGTACCATGCTGTTTTGGTTACTGTAGCCTTGTAGTATCGTTTGAAATTAGGTAGCGTTGTGCCTCCAGCTTTGTTCTTTTGGCTTAGGATTGTCTTGGCAATGTGGACTCTTTTTTGGTTCCATATGAACTTTAAAGCAGTTTTTTCCAATTCTGTGAAGAAACTCATTGGTAGCTTGATGGGGATGGCATTGAATCTATAAATAACCTTGGGCAGTATGGCCATTTTCACGATATTGATTCCATGAGCATGGAATGTTCTTCCATTTGTTTGTGTCCTCTTTTATTTCGTTGAGCAGTGGGCCCTTGTAAGTTGGATGCCTAGGTATTTTATTCTCTTTGAAGCAATTGTGAATGGCAGTTCACTCATGATTTGGCTCTCTGTTTGTCTGTTACTGGTGTATAAGAATGCTTGTGATTTTTGCACATTGATTTTGTATCCTGAGACTTTGCTGAAGTTGCTTATCAGCTTAAGGAGATTTTGGGCTGAGACGATGGGGTTTTCTAAATATACAATCGTGTCATCTGCAAGCAGGGACAATGTGACTTCCTCTTTTCCTAATTGAATACCCTTTATTTCTTTCTCCTGCCTGATCGCCCTAGCCAGAACTTCCAGCACTATGTTGAATAGGAGTGGTGAGAGAGGGCATCCCTGTCTTGTGCCAGTTTTCAAAGGGAATGCTTCCAGTTTTTGCCCATTCAGTATGATATTGGCTGTGAGTTTGTCATAAATAGCTCATTATTTTGAGATACGTCCCATCAATACTGAGTTTATTGAGAGTTTTTAGCATGAAGGGCTGTTGAATTTTGTCAAAGGCCTTTTCTGCGTCTATTGAGATAATCATGTGCTTTTTGTCTTTGGTTCTGTTTATATGCTGGATTACATTTATTGATTTGCGTATGTTGAACCAGCCTTTATTCCCAGGGATGAAGCCCACTTCATCATGGTGGATAAACTTTTTGATGTGCTGCTGGATTCGGTTTGCCAGTATTTTATTGAGGATTTTTGTATCGATATTCATCAGGGATATTGGTCTAAAATTCTCTTTATTTGTTGTGATGACTCAATATTTTTATGGGGTCTTAATTTATTTTCTGTTTCTCAGAAGAAATGTCGGTATATGTTGGATGCGTTACCAAGCAATTTAAATTTCGTTTCCTGCTATTAGGTATTAATATTAACCGAGGCCTCCTATGCTTGGGAAATGTAATCAGTGCTCTTGGAGATGACAAAAAGGGTGGCTTTGTGCCCTACAGAGATTCCAAGTTGACTCGACTGCTTCAAGGTAAGCCCAAAGTGCCTCTAAAAATAAGAGAGTAACTCAAAATGATAGTGCTGAGAAAGCAAAGATGAAACAGGTAAAAAGCCAGCTATTTGGACTATGATATACACAGTTGTCTAATTGATAAATATGAGAGAGTGCTGTTGGCAAGCAGGTTTCTAAGATAATGGAAAAATGTCTTCATATATGACATTGAGAGCCAAGAAATCTGCGGTGCACCAACTGTACTTTGTACTTTGCACCTGAAAATGAATTTGGTTACTGTTTCTTTAATTATTAGTGCTGCTAAGCAGAATTCCCTGGAGAGTTAAGATCCACCTAGAGGGGGCATCCTAAGAATGTTTAATTTCACTAGTGGCTCCTAACTTACGTAGGCCAGGCCCCAGTTGTTTTAACCTGATTAGCTGCTGAAATCACAATCCCTTTTGAGAATGGGGACACATGCAATAGGATTTAAATGTATATCGCATCAGAAATCTTAGATATCTATATATTTCCATTGTTTCAATATAAAAAACATTAAGAACGTTTTCTTATAGCTCTGAATTTTAAGTCACCAACCCGAATGGACAGCTTTGCTTATATCCTACTTGTTTGATTTCATTTCCTTTCATTATTCTTTATTGTTCTTTTTCAGATTCTCTAGGAGGTAATAGCCATACTCTTATGATAGCCTGTGTGAGTCCCGCTGACTCCAATCTAGAGGAAACATTAAATACCCTTCGCTATGCTGACAGAGCAAGAAAAATCAAGAACAAACCTATTGTTAATATTGATCCCCAGACAGCTGAACTTAATCATCTAAAGCAACAGGTATAAGGAACTTAAAATTTGACGGGAAAAATTACAAGTATGTGAGTGGAATGGTAGAGCTTCTGTTTCTCAGTTTCTTCTCTATCAGAAGTTTAGAGATGTTGGCTAGGCATGTTAGTTTGGGGACCTCTTAAAATAACTCCTATTAACGTGTTTGCTGTCCATTTAAGATTGGGGGTAGCACTGGAGAGTTCACTGATAAAGAAGTGAGCAGTGAGAGATGAGATGAGAGGTGTAGACAAGGGCTAAATTCTAAAGTTCCTTATATGACTTGTTAAAGAATTTGGAATTCAACCTGAAAGCTGTGAAGAGCCATTGAAGAGTTTTAAGTAGGAGGGTGACATGATGAAATGTGTGTTTTGGGGAGATCACTCTAGCAAGTATAGAGAAAATAGATTAGAAGTGGGCATGACTAGAAGAAGGAAAATAAATCACTGCACAAAACAAAGAAGAGAGTTCTAGAGAGAAGAAACATAGGTGGCAAAGTACAGTTGATTCTCGAACAATAGGAGTTTGGTCCAACCAAACACAGATCAAAAATATGATATTTGCAGAATGAGAAACCCATGTGTAAACTTTTTGTACATGTGGATTCTGCAGGGCTGACTGGACTATGTGTGTACATTTTTGTATATGCACAGGGTATACAAAAATGTATATGCAGGGGAACCAATCCCCTGCATATACATAGGGATAGCTGTATAGTGGCCAGGAGCACTGACACTGCAACTAGCCTGCCCATGTTGAAATCTTAGCTCTGTAACTCACTAGCTATGTACCTTGGGCAAGTTCTCTGTGCGTTGGTATCCCTATCTGTACAGTAGAAATAATAATAATACCTTCTTCTTAAGGTTTTCACGAGGGTTAAATGAGTTAATACATGTAAAGCAGTTAGAACAGTACTTGCCATATAGCAAGTGCTGGAAGGGTCTGAGATAGGACAGAAGTATAGTGCATTTGAAGACCTCAAAGAATGCCAGTGTGGCTAGAGCGCAGAAAGCAAGGAAAGAGTACAGGCTTACCTTAAGGATGTTGTGGGCTTGGTTCCAGACCACCACAATAAAGCAAATACTGCAATAAAGTGAGTCACAATTTTTTTTGTTTTCCAGTGCATAGAAGGTTATATTTACACTATACTGTAGTCTATTAAATGTGCAATACCATTATGTCTTAAAACAATGTACATACCTTAATTTAAAAATACTTTATTGCTAAAAAATTGTTGACGCAGAGACATGAAATGAGCATATGCTGTTGGAAAAATGGTGCCAATAGTCTTGCTTAATTCAGGGTTGCCACAGACCTTCAATTTATTAAAAAAACACAGTATCTGTGAGGTGCAGTAAAGTGAAGCACAATAAACTGAGATGTGCCTGTATTCCAGGATAAGGCTAGAGGGAAAGCAGAGGACTGATCCAGGACTCCTGGACAATGTTAAGAAGGATTTAAGCCAGGTAGTAACTTGATAATTTATATTTTTAAACAATGGCCTGGCTGCTATATAGAAATGTAGTAAAGCAAGAGTAGATTCATGGGGATCATTTAAGAAGGTACTGCAGTAGTCTAAGTGAGAGATAATGATGACTTGGACTTAGAGTGCTGGCAGTGGTGATAGAAAGAAGAAACCAATGAATTAGATAAGGGAATGACACCCAGATTTCTGGCATTTGGAACTGGATATTCACTCACCTGGGTTACACTGGAAAAGCACCAGGTTTGAGGATACCAGACAACTAAGTGGAAATATCAGGTAGATAGTTGAATATAAAAGTCTGAAGTTCAGAAAGATCTGTGCTTGAGGTAATTTTGGAAGTCACCAGTTTCAGGTAATAGAAACCAGAGGCAGAGATGAGACATTCAGAAGAGAATATAAGGAGAATGTAAGTAAGAAAACTCCTACTGGCTTTGGGGGACTTTACCATTTAAAGGACAAGTGGAGCAAAGATGAACCAAGAAGGAGACTTAGAAGATGAGTTAAAAGAATAGAAGGAAAACCAGGAAAATGTGTCTTGTAAGCCAAATGCTACCAGTCAGTCAGTCAAGTAAAATGAAGACTGGAAAATTCTCATTGGATTTGGTGACATGCAGCTCATTTGTAACTTGGGCAAGTTATTTCATTGGAATGATGTAGGCAGTCATACTGGAGTTAGTCGAGGAGCAACCGAGTGGCGAGCAAAAGAAAATGGAGGCAATTGGTGTATTACTCTCTCAAACTTTGTGAAAAAAGAGAGAAATAGGGTAAGGGAGATAGGAAGTGGGGTTGGGGAAGACGCTTTTGTTTTGTTTAAGATAGGAGAGACTTGAACATGTTTTAATCTTAATAGGAAGGATCTTATAGAAAGGGAGAAATTGAAAATATAGAAGAGAGAAGGGATAACAGAGTAAGATTCATAAGATGGCGAGAAGAGTAGGAATCCAAAGCACATGCAAGAAGACCAGTCTTGGGAGGGAGAACAACTCCCCTTGTGTCATAGGAGGGAATGGGAGAGAATGCTTATACATGCGCTCTGGTTTAAGATCCATCTACATGAAGCCTCCCTTTGACTATTTCGGTTTTTGTTAATTTGCTTATTCTGTCTTGTATTATTTCCTACTATTTTAGACTTTAGGCTTATCTTTCTTAACTAGATTGTAAACTTGAGAGTAGGAGTCGTATTTTATTTTTATATGTCCGAACATTGTCTAGCCCAGTGCTGAGACTGATTTTGAAAAATAGGTACTCAAGACCAGGAGCAGTGGCTTACACGTGTAAGTTCCGCACTGGGAGGATGAGGTCAGCGGATCAGTTGAGGTCAGGAATTCAAGACCAGGCTGGCCAACATGGTGAAACCCTGTCTCTACAAAAAATACAAAAATTAGCTGGATGTGGTGGCAGGCGCCGGTAGTCCCAGCTACTTGGGAGGCTGAGGCAGGAGAATCACTTGAACCTGAGAGGCAGTAGTGCCACTGCACTCCAGCCTGGGCGACAGAGCAAGACTCTGTCTCCAAAAAAAAAAAAAGAAAAAGAAGAAAAATAGGCGCTCAGTAAAAACTCATTAAGATGTAGATAAAATGGACAACTCATCTTCTACTTAATAGTTGTTCATGTAATGCTGATTGTCCTGTTATCATTGGATCATCAACTATGTATGATGCCTTTGGTAGTATCTAAGATATGCTATTTGCCTTAGATTTCATAGACATTTAGTAAAATTACCCTATTGCTAATTGTGGTAATTTTACTGCCAAGGGATGAGTAGCATTTGGTTGGTGGCTAGCTGATTATGTTTCTTTGCTTCTCCCAGGTACAACAGCTACAAGTCTTGTTGCTACAAGCCCATGGAGGTACCCTGCCTGGATCTATAAAGTAAGAGTCATAGATTAATTTTAATTGTGTATTCTAGTAGAGGCTATTTTTCCTAATAATAGTTTTTCCCTGGTTTCTGCTAGCACTTGGTGTCAAGGTAAGGATCTTACCAATTTTGCTGACTATTTAGGACTTAGTTATGTTTAAAGCAGCCTAATGTAACAGAAAGAGCATGGGTTCTGGCCTCAGAAATTTATTAATTGGAATTCTGTTGTGAGGAAGAGCTGTCTCTTTTTCCTCATTTGTTTGACATCTAGTTATATTTGTATAGATTCATGGATATTTATTTTATTCTATGGGTTAACATCCAGCACTATTATTTGTTTTTTTGCTCAAATTGTTCCTGCTTTGTCCGTTAGGAGCTCCTTCAGGTTGGCTCTTCTCAAGTTTTTGATCATTTCTACAAGAGTTTCCAAACTCATCTTGTATTTTCCCTGCCCCAGTTCTGGAATCAACCATGTCTCCAAGGAGCCCTAGTTCCTTTCTTTTTTTGTCGATGGAAAATTGTGTTTAGAAACCAAGATTTGGGTACTAGTGCCAGCTGTGTTTATTGTTACTAGAGTTTTACTGCTTCTAAGCACTCTGAGCAGGTAGAGCTCAGAAGCAGTCTACATGTGTAGTAACATACACATACACCTTCATCTATATTTTTGAATATATCTATCTGCATATATATTACAAACCATGAGTTTATACGGACACCTCTGATACTATTCCAATGTGACAGGGTTCATTTTGGTTTTTCCCCTTTCCTTACTTGTAATTTCTTTCTCCAACAGTAAGAAACCCAGCTCTCATCTGCAATCTATTTATTTACTTGTTCAGTTCTACTATACACATAAAGTAGTTTCAGAATTATTAGCCTATATCTCTGTGGGAAATACTTTTTATGAAATAGATTACAGCATTTTTGTACAGTTCTTTTTATCTTTAGGCTTAGAGAATCTAAGCAAGATAACGTTTCCCACAGTTACTGTTTGTATTCCCTTTTAGGCACTCTCCCCCGAAATCTTAGTTACTTTTTTTTGTTTATATTTTAGGTATGTGAAACATAATGGATCTAAGAGTCAGAGTTATGCAAAAGGATATACTTAGAGCAGAGAGATGCAAATTAAACCCCAGTGAGATATCACCTCATGCCCATTAGCATGGCTACTATTATATAAATAAGTAGATAAATAACTGAAAATAAGAGGTGTTGACAAAGATGTGAAGATATAGAGAAATTGGAAACCTTGTACACTGTTGGTGGGATTGTAAAATGATGTAACCACTATGGAAAACAGCATGGAGGTTCCTGAAAAAATTAAAACTAGACTTACCATATGATCCAGCAATCCCACTTCTGTGTATATATCCAAAATAATTGAAAGCAAGGTCTCAAAGAGATTTCTTCACGACCATGTTCATAGTGGCGCTATTCACAATAGTTAAGAGGTAGAATAACCCAAATGTCTATCAACATATGACCTGATAAAATGTGGTGTATACATGCAACAGAATATCACTCAGCCTTAAAAAGGAAGGGAATCCTGTCACTTGCTAACATGGGTGGACATTGAAGATATGCTAAGTGAACTAAGCCAGTCACAAAAAGACAAATACTGTACGATTCCACTTATGTGAGGTATCTAAAGTAGTCAAATTCATAAAACAAAGTAGAATGATGGTTACCAGGAACTGGGGGGTAGGTGGGAAAGGGAAGTTGTTTAATGGGTATAGAATTTTAGTTTTGCAAGATGAAAACATTCTGGAGATCTGTTTCACAGCAAGCAATGTGAATATACTTAACACTAGTGAATAGCACACTTAAAGGTGATTAAGATGGTAAGTTTTATGTTTATATGTTTCCCATGATTTTCCAATTTGTATTTGTATAAATTTATGGGATGTAAGTGCAATTTTATTATATGGATGTTGTGTAGTGGTGAAGTCTGGGCTTTTAGTGTATCCATCACCTGAATAATGTACATTGTAACAACTTAGAAACACAAAGTTAAATACTGGATGTTCTCACTTACAAGTGGGAGCCAAATAATGTGTTCACATGGACCTAGAGTATGGAACAATTGACATTGGCAACTAGGAAAGGTAGGAAGTTTGAGGGGAGTGGGTGATGAAAAACTACTTAATGCATACATGTACCACAATTTTTTTCAAAAAGGAAAAAGGATACACTCAGTGAGGTAAATGTCATTCCCTCTCCATCCCTGCAACTCTGTTCCCATTCCTATTTCCCACCCTTATTTCTGCCTCTTTTCTACCATTATTCTCCCTACCCCTGTATTTAACCCATCTCTTTAGTTTCTGGTTTAGCCTTCTTGTATTTCTTTTGTACAAAGGAGCAGATATCTGTGTATTTTATTATATCACCTTTTTTTCTCATATGAATGGTAGAGTACTGTATGTAATGATTTTATACTCTTTGTGGCTTTGCTTTGTTCAGTATTTCCTGGAAATCATTTCTAACCAGTTCAGAGAAGTCTTCCTCATTCTTTTTTGCAGGTGCATAGTACTTTTATTGTGGACATGTGCCATACATATCAATTCAACCCCTTTCCTATGTATGCACATTTAGGTTGTTTCCAATGTTTTGCAATTACAAACATGCTGCAGTGAATAACTTGTGTGTATATATTTTTGTATTGTCAGAGGTTTATCTTGAGGGTAGGTTTCTAGAAGTTGGATTGCTGGGACAAAAGGTAAGTACATTTGTACCTTTATAAGGTATATTCACCTCCAGAAGAGATGTACCAGTTTGCATTCCTACCAGCAGTGTATGAGAAAACCTGTTTCCCCACAGCCTCACCAATGGAATGTATTGTCATACTTGTTCAATTTTTGGCAGTCTGATAGTTGAGAAATGCTATCTCAGTGTTGTTTTACTTTGTATTTCTTATGAGTGAATTTGAGCATTTTTTCTTATGTTTAAGGGCCACTTTTATCCCTTTTGCTGGTGAATTGTCCATGTCTTTTCTCATTTTTCTATTGGGTTTTTTGGTCCTTTGGCCTCTTTTTAAAAATAAATTGTGGTAATATATACATAACATAAAATTTACCATTTTAATTATTTTAAGCATACAATTCAACGGCTTTAAGTTCATTCACAATGTTGTGCAGCCATCACCACCATCCACCTCCAAAACTTTTTTTCATCTTGCAAAACTTAAACTCTATACCCACTAAACAATAACTCCTCATTTTCTCTCCCCCTGGCCCCCGGCAACCACCATTCTGCTTTCAGTCTGTATGAATTTGACTACTCTAGGTACCTCATATGAATGGAATCATACAGTATTTGTCTTTTTGTGACTGGCTTGTTTCACTTAGCATAATGTCTTCAAGGTTCATCCATGTTGTAGCATATGTCACAATTTCCTTTGATTTTAAGATTGAATAATATTTCATTGTATGTTGTGTATCCATTCATCCATTGATGGACACCTGGACTGCTTACATCTTTTGGCTATTGTGAAAAACGCTGCTATAAGCATGGGTGTACAGCTAGGTATGGTGGTGCATGCCGAAGTCCCAGCAACTCAATAGGATGAGGCAGGAGGATTGTTTGAACCTAGGAGTTCAAGGCTGTAGTATGCTAAGATAGCACCTGTGAATAGCCACTGCGCTTCAGCCTGTGCAACATAGTAATATTCCATCTCTTTAAAAACAAACAAACAAAAAAACATGGGCCAGGCGTGGTGGCTCATGCCTGTAATCCTAAGCACTTTGGGAAGCGAAAGTGGACAGATCACTTGAGCCCAGGAGTTTTAGACTAGCCTGGGCAACATGGCGAAACCCCGTCTCTACAAAAAATACAAAATTAGCTAGGTATGATGGTGTGCACCTGTAGTCCCAGCTACTTGGAGTTGAGAGGATCACCTGAGCCCAGGGAGGCTGAGGCTACAGTGAGCTGTGATCATGCCACTCACTCTAGCCTAGGCAACAGAGTGAGACCCTGTCTCAAAAAAAAAAAAAAAAAAAAAACAGACACACACACACACACACACACACACACACACAAAACAAGCAACAACAACAAAAAAAACATGGGTGTACAAATATCTGATCATATCCCTGCTTTCAATTCATTTGGGTATATACCTAGAAGTAAATAGCTAGATCATATGGTAGTTCTGTTTTTAATTTTTAAATCAAGCCACCATACTGTTTTCCATAGTGGCTGTACCATTTTTTATTTATTTATTTATTTATTTATTTATTTATTTATTGAGGCGGAGTCTCGCTCTGTCACCCAGGCTGGAGTGCAGCGGCGCAATCTCGGCTCACTGCAAGCTCCGCCTCCTGGGTTCACACCATTCTCCCGCCTCAGCCTCCCGAGTAGCTGAGACTACAGGCGCCCGCCACCACGCCCAGCTAATTTTTTTTTTTTTTTTTTTTTTTTTGTATTTTTAGTAGAGACGAGGTTTCACCATTCACAGATGGTCTCAATCTCCTGACCTTGTGATCTGCCCGCCTCGGCCTCCCAAAGTGCTGGGATTATAGGCGTGAGCCACTACGCCCAGCCTGGCTGTACCATTTTACATCTCCACCAGCCATGCACAAAAGTTCCAATTTTTCCACACCCTCACCAATGTGTTTTTTTTATAATAGCAACCCTGTTTGGCCCTTATTTTTGACAGTTTTTTATATATTCGTGATATTAGCCCTTTGTCTGTGGTGTGTGTTACAAATAATTTCTCCGAATTTGTCAGTTTTCTTTTACTTTATGATGTTGTTGTCATACAGAAAGTTATCATTGTTATGTAGTAAAGCTTATTTTTTTATTGCCTCTGGATTTTTTTCAGCAGCTTTATTGAGCTAAAATTTACATATCATAAAATTCAGTCATCTTATGTGTACCGTTCAATGATTTTTATTAAATTTACAGAGTTGTACAACTGTCACCACAATTCAGTTTTAGAACATGTCCATCACCCCAAAAAATTTCCTCATGCCCATTTGCCATCACTCTCATTTCCACTCCCAGACCAAGGCAACCACTAATCTCTTTTCTGCCTTTATAGATTTGCCTGTTATAGACATTTCGTATACATGAAATCATAGAGGATGTAGTCTTTTTTTGTCTGGCTTCTTTCACTTATGTTTTGTGGTTCATCCATGTTACAGCATGTGTTAGCACTTCCCTTTTCTTGCAGAATAGTACTCCATTGTCTAGATAGGCCATATTTGTCCATCCATTTACCAGTTGATGGAGGTTTGGGTTGTTTCCACTTTTTGGCTATTATGAACACTGCTGCTGCAAACATTCACTTGTAAGTTTTTATATGGACATGTGTTTTCATGGGGTAAATGCCTGGGAATAGAATTGCTGGGTCATATATTTAACTTTTTACGAAACTGCCAAACTGTTTTCCAAAGTGGCTATACCATTTACATTCTCTGCATGCTTCTGGATTCACAATTAGAAAGCCGTTCCCCACACCAAGGTTAAAAGAGGAATTCGGCCGGGCACGGTAGCCTGTAATCCCAGCACTTTGGGAGGCCGAGGCGGGCGGATCACAAGGTCAGGAGATCAAGACCATCCTGGCTAACACGGTGAAACCCCGTCTCTACTAAAAATACAAAAAATTAGCTGGGCATGGTGGCAGGCGCCTGTAGTCCCAGCTACTCGGGAGACTGAGGCAGGAGAATGGCGTGAACCACTGCACTCTAACCTGGGCGACAGAGCGAGACTCCGTCTCAAAAATAAATAAAAATAAAAAAAGAGGAATTCACCCATGTTTTCTTCTAGTAATAATGTCGTTTTATTTTTTACATTTCATTTTTGCATTTGGTATTTATTCTTATGTATGATGTGAGCCTACTTTCTTTCAATATTTTTGTTTTCAATTACTCATTTTTTCTGATTATAAAAGTGACTAATTGCTTCTAGTAGAACATTTAGAGAAGTATAGAGAATAAAACTTAAAGTTGCTATAATTTCATCACCCAGAGATGACTACCTCTTTCTTCCTAATTTTCCCCCTTTAGATAATTGACTCTGGGTTTCCTGATTACATTTTATTCTCACTATACTCATTTAGAAGCAATTGACCCATCTTCCTTTCCTTTCAGTTTAGCACAAAAAGTTCCAGACTTCTGATTGTCTAGAATATACTAAAGGAAATAGTTTCAGCTGCAAAAGTAATGGATTCTAAGAAACAGTTGATGAATCAAACAATTAAACTTAATTGTTCAATATTTTACAGAGAAATAAAGATGCTCCTTTTCTTAAGAATGTATATTTATATTTTTAGAGACATTTTATAAGGCTTGTTAACAAAAAGTACATTTTACATATATGAATGTTTTCACTTTTTGTCCTTAGACTATGTTCTTTTGTTTTTTAACATGTTATTGAAGCTTTTGTATTTATTTTCTGTGAGTGTTGGTCAATTTGCACATGCTCAGTTTACTTGAATTCCTAGCCTTGGCAATTAAATAGCATGTGAAAACATTGGTTTTCTGTTATATTTTCTTTTTCAGTCTGATCTTTGCTTGGCCCTGGTCCTGTTTTTGCTTTACTTTTAAAGATTTTACCCATTACATGGCTGTCCTATATCATGTAGTCCTATAATATATCTATAATCTTGCCAAGAACTCTTTTTTTTTTCCTTACTACTGTGAGAGCTTTTATATCCAGGATTCTCTGCGTTCTTATAGTACCTATCTCTGTAGTCAGCATAATAGTTAAGAGCATGGACTCTGAAACTAGACTGCTGAGCTCAAATCTCAGCTTCACATTACCTACTAGCTGTGTGGCTATAGGTTATTTAACTTCTTTGTGCCTCAGTTTCCCCAGCTGTAAAATGGGGATAACAGTAGAACTTACCTCATAGGGGCTGTTGGGAGAATTTTAAAAATTTTAATGTATATAAAGTATTTAGAATAGAGCCTAGCCCATAATGCTATAGAAGTGTTAACTATTATTAATTATAGTAGTATTTAAATATTCAAGAATTTGCCTCAAATTACAATGAAGAACCTACTTCTATGTGCTAAATTTTCCTTGGAAAAATCAACAATTAAACTTAAATATGATTTTCCCATTTAGAGAAATCCTGGAAATTTTTTAGGGAAATAAAAAACGATTGAGTTAAAAGTATCATTACTTTGAAGCTTGTCAGCTTGTCAGCTTACATGAATGACACATGGAAGTTTTCAGTTTAATAAATAAGGAAATAACACTTAAATTTACTAATAGCTTATTTTTATAGTCTGCATTTTAATTGAACATTCCTTCATAAGAGTCTTAGTAAATGCTCAACAGTGTCATATGAGACCTTATTGTGTGACCTTGCTATTAACTTTTGATAAAGTGCCTTCTAAGATCTTCTATAAAAATTGATGGAGGTCTTAAGATGGGTGAGAGGGCATCTACTTTATTCCTGAAGTCCTTTTCTATCCTTTATTGAGATTGAGAACAGCTGTTCCCTGGCCTTTATTTTTCTCTTTTTCATAGCCTTACAACTATTCATTTTCCCCCTCAGTCTTCCTCAGATCAAATCTTCATATTTCTTCTGATCTTTTTTTAACCAGTCCTGTTTTCCAGTCTTTTGAACATTTCATCCCACTGGATTAAAACAAAAAACAAAAAACATATCAAGTGATATGTATACATTCCAAAGGTTCTTACCTATATGTATTCCTTCAAGCTATTTCTGACCCTCCCTTTTCCTCATATTTGAAATGGATACCATTGTTGTCTTGACTCACTCTAAGCAATTTAAAATTGATAGACAAATGAACAAGAGGCTATGGGTCATAAGTTTCAAGCAAAGCAAGCATTTAGAAGGGAGCACTTATTTATAAAGAATTGTGAAATGTTTTCTTAGTGGCTGCTGGTCATCATTTCAACTTTTTGACTTCTCAAATGCTGTTTCCCTAAACTTTACAGTAAATGGGAAATATATTTATGTTGATTAGGTTGAATTTTGACCCTGAGCGGTGTCACTTCTACCTCCCCCATACCTCTCCCTTCTCTACTTCCCTAATCTTTAATGAGGGATTGAGGGTGGGAAGAAAAGGGAGACAACATGTATTTTAGCTCCAGTTAGCTATAACTTCATACCTACAGGACACAAACAGAAAAGATCCTAACCAAGAGTCAAGATAGAGGTTAGTCATTCCTGTTGCAACCATATCTGTCTCTGAATTATTACCTTTCTCCAAACCATTGAAGTACTTCAGAGATGTGTTTATTGTACACCCAATATTCTACCTGAGTAGGAGGATAGATTGGGTTGGACACACTTTTCCCAGACTTTTGTGGTATAATTTTAACTTAATCGCCCTACCT
Organism: Papio anubis; assembly: GCF_008728515.1. Lineage (NCBI taxonomy): Eukaryota > Metazoa > Chordata > Mammalia > Primates > Cercopithecidae > Papio > Papio anubis. The sequence continues at coordinate 81,278,272 of NC_044996.1, read as the reverse complement.
ATCCAAAAGGCCTATGGGATATATTTTTATCCACCTTTGATATAGGTATTATCAATCAGATATTTTTCTAATATGTTATTTACTTTGTTTTAGTGTAGAACCATCAGAGAATCTACAATCCCTAATGGAGAAGAATCAGTCCCTGGTAGAAGAGAATGAAAAATTAAGTCGTGGTCTGAGTGAGGCAGCTGGTCAGACAGCCCAGATGTTGGAGAGGATCATTTTGGTAAGGCCCCAAGAATAAACTACTAGCAATCTGAACATTTACTGGCTTTAGTTTCCAAAATATTTAACATGCTTTTCATTATGAGAGACAGGTTATGTTGAAAGAAATGTATTTGTTTTACCATATCCTCCAGGGAGTCCCTCTGGGGTTAATATGTGGGCTTATAATCAAACATACAAAAAAGTTAAAAGAATTGTACAGTGAATACCTATGTATCTACCACAAAGAATCTATATAAATCCCATTTTAAAATAGATTCATTTAAAAATACCAGAAAGTAAAGAACCAAGTACCTCTATCACCTTAAGTCCTGCCTAATCTTTATCCATAATACTAAGTAACCATTCCTTCTCTGAGATTTTAGTTATTTTCCATCTCTCTTCCCCTAATGTTGTCACATTTCATATCCCATACTAACAGCTGCCATGGTGAGATATAACAGCTGGGAAATTAATTTTAATTCATTTTCCATATGGTTGATTTCCAAATAGTGGATCACTATATAACTGATTACATGAGTTCTGACTCCTACTACCTGCCTGTCTGTCAGTAACCTCCTGGATCAGTGCATGCTGGCTCTATCACTAAGGTTTTTCTACTAGTCTAAATACAACTCAATTTTTGATAGCACGGCTGTTGCCAGAAGCAAAAATGAGTTTCCATCAAAATATAATTGAACCTCTGTAATATATACACCTTCATGCATCAGTGTGCTCTCTAGTCAAGGAAGATAAGCTGCTTAAAGATTTCTTTCAAGTGGGCTAAATCCTACGTCCATTGTATTGTCCATTACTAACAGAGGGTGAAAATGGGATAGAGGGGATTTTTATATACAGTTTTCTGTCTCCAGTGCTGTATTTTGTGCTTTGAAGTAACTCTAGAAGCTGCGTTTCACATGTATGTGAATGAGGCTGATGTAACAGAAACTACTTCTTATTCTAGCCACATACTCATCCGACCTTTATAAGGTTGTTACAGTGTCTGCCTGATAGGCTTATTGTTTCATATCCTGTCGGAACTTCATAACAAGCACAACATTTTTGTCCTATATAAACAATTCTTTCCAGATCTGTTATAGCATCCAGCATGTTACAGATACTGTGATTGAAATAAAACTGAAAATATCAATCACCCTTCCCAAAACGTAAGCTGCCTTCTGCCGTTTCTTCTTTCTCTACCATCATTCTTGTGCCGTACCCTTTTTCTTGCTGTCTTTTGCTAAAACTAGCCTACCATATCAGATAGTATAACTTAAAAAAAAATCTCAGCTCAAATTTAGTGTGAGGCCCTTTTATGTTTTAAATGCCCTTATGCTGGGGCTAGGGAACAGTGTAGTGTAGGAGGCAATTTAAAGTAAGTGGGGTTTTTTTTTTGTTGTTTTTTGGTTTTTGGTTTTTTTTTTTTTTTTTTTCAAACAGCAGGGACTAACATGCCAGGAAATATTGCTTTTTCCCCCTAGTTGCAAAGTTCTCTATGGAATTAAGGCTTCACACTCCACCCCATAGTCTGAGTTTCATGGCAAGCATAAAACCCAGCTGCTCGGATGCTATTTTTAGTAGCTCATGTTGACTGAAGGGCTAATTTCCATGACTCTTATTTTTCACAAAATAACCAAAGCCCACTAAATCCTCTGTTATAGCAAAGGAGACAGCCTCTTTACCTAGCTTTTAATTCATAGGAGTAGGAGAGCATAATTATGTGAGGCTGTCAGGCACTGCCACTGATGATCTCCTGGGTCTTTGTTGCAGACAGAACAAGCGAATGAAAAAATGAACGCCAAGCTAGAAGAGCTCAGGCAGCATGCGGCGTAAGTTGCCCACCAGATATTTGTTAGCAACCTATAGCACCTTAGTATATAATCATGGAGCCTCTGGCCTTTGTCATATGAATAACCCTTGGGTTCTTTTTGTTTGAATTTTCAGCTGCAAACTGGATCTTCAAAAGCTAGTAGAGACTTTGGAAGACCAGGAATTGAAAGAAAATGTAGAGATAATTTGTAACCTGCAGCAATTGATTACCCAGTTATCGGTAAGCCAAGTAGGGGCAGTGTAAATAGGCATATCACTTTCATTTGTTTCTCTTGACATATACGAGCCTTTCTAACTCTGTACCTTTTACTGAAAAAACTAGATTGTGAGCTGCTTGAGGACAAGCATTTGATATGGTCTGAATATTGAGTTTGTTAAAACACTCATAGGTTACATATATAATGCACATTAGTATTTCAGTATTCTAATCAAATACCAGAAGCAACAACATAGCAGTGCAAAATTGCCTAGGTAGCAAGAGCAGCAGTCATTGATTTGCTGTCCTCACAGTGTAGGCTAACTTAAAAAGAGGTCTTGTATCATACCCCAATTTTAAAGAAACTAAATTCTGACAGCTTAAAGCAACCAGGGAATACCATAAGCCTCTTTTATAACCAATAATAAGTAAGTTTGAATGTTCTACCATAAGTTCCCATTTTTTGTTTATTTTTAGAACCATTATAGTAGTGGCAGGTGTGTTTTGGGGATGGGAGTGGTTATTTGTTGTTTTTCCCAGAAGAAAAATTTTCACAATCCCACTACCCCTAAAAATCTATTTTTGTTTTGGTGTTCCATCTCTTAGTCCTTAGGCATATATGCTTTAAAAAAAATTAAAATTATACTATAACATACTATGTTAAGTGGTAATGGTTGGTTTTGTTCCGTCTACACTCTGTTGTTTATTATTCTGAAACAGTAATGTGTATGCAAATACCTGGTGGTAATTCCTAGCTTTTGGGCAGAGATTTTAATTTTACCAGAACCGTGAGACTGTCATCCCTGGTCTTGCCCAGTGTTTTCTAGAGTTGTCAATATTGTGTCACAGAATTATCCACACATAGATTTATTCTTGAAGAGGAAATAAAAAAGTGTCATACAATATTGTCAGGACTCATTATGATGACCAGTTCTAAAACATTAAATGAGTTAATTCCCCAAAGACTATTAGGCAGTGTTTTAGAATAAGGAGGACTGTAAAGCTGTCAGGAGCTGTCCAAGATGACAGCTCATTTATCTAACAGGGTATAGTAATTGAGAGCCTGGGCTCTAGAACCACACAGACCCTAGTTTGCAGCCAGTTCTGCTACTTCCTAGCTATGTAATCTTACTAAATGCTGTATTACTGTCAAAAGGAGATAATTTAAGTGATTCAAATAGGGGTTAAAAGAATTATTCCGCCGGGTGCAGTGGCTCATGCCTGTAATCCCAGCACTTTGGGAGGCCAAGGTGGGCGGATCACCTGAGGTCTGGAGTTCGAGACTAGCCTGGCCAACATGGTGAAATCCCGTTTCTACTGAAAATACAAAAATCAGCTGGGTGTGGTGGCATGCACCTGTAGTCCCAGGTACTCGGGAGGCTGAGGCAAGAGAACCGCTTGAACCCAGGAGGTGGAGGTTGCAGTGAGCCGAGATTGTGCCACTGTACTGCAGCCTGGGTGACAGAGCGAGACTTAATCTCAAAAATAAAAAGAAGAAGCAGCATTATTTAGCTGATGCACTCAGGGCACGCCTGAACTCCAGGTAACTTCCCAAGTAAAGCAAGATTGGAGTTTTATAGAGTAAAGAGAAGGAAGGGGTGTATGTTCTTGTGGTTTAGCTCAGGTAACAGTTTTTTATGTTAATTGCTGTGAAACTTTTGGTTGGAGATTGTTTCATTTTTTTATACCTCTTCCTCAGGAACATACTGGTGCAATCCTATCCTGATAACTGTTACTATATTTTGAGAGATGTTCTTACAAGCCTTGCAGTTTCTCAGTTGGTCAAGGTTCACAGGTGGGAGAGGTGGCAAAATAGGGAGAACAGGGAAAGGAGGCAAGGGTTGAAGGCAAGGAAAACTGGGAACCCTCTCTCATGTGTGTTTTCTTTTATATCAGCAATATGAGCAAAGTGCAGTGGGATCATAAAGGGTGATTAACTGTTAGTCCAGAAAATTCAGGAAGGCATAATAGAAGAAACTGGGTCCTAAAAATGAATAGGAGTTTGCCATGCAGACAAAAGGGAAGGGACAGGCCAATTCTGGGCACACTGCTTATGAGTTAGCCCTGCTCCACAAGGAAAATTTTAGAAGTTTTTATATAAAATAAATAAAGTTTTTTAAAAAGGGACCAGACTATATATAGAGGAAAAGATATATATAAAAGCAAAGAGGTATGAAAGTTTAAAAAATGGTAAGAACTTCAATGTGGCTGAAGTATAGAGTACATGTTAGACAACGGCTATCACAAGGTTAAATTTCACCATTTATAATGCCACTCAAATGCAACTGAAACATCTGATATATGAAAACTTTGTGTGAGCTGCCTTAGTATTAAGATAATCTAGGCTGCAGAAGCCCACTGGAGCCAAAACTTACAAGCTCAGAAATAGTGACCCAGGGTACCCACCATTGTTCATGGCCATCACACTGATCTTAGAGGATTAATACCACCTCATTTCTGGGGCTTTGAGTCACATGGGAAAGATGAAGGAAACCCGTGGAACCAAACTAATAAAATAAAGCATCTTCAGTGAGAATCTGGCAATATGACTGGTGCCTGGTGTGCCTGTAGAGGGAGTTGCTAGTGGTGGCTGGCTCAGAGGAACTCTGCAGAATCACTGTGTCTGCCACTAAAATGTACTTGGCACACACAGTAGGAGGGTGCTAAAGATTGCCACAAACTGATGAAGTTCCTGCCTTCCATCCACTGTCACAGTTAGGCAGAGTAAGCCCTTTTATCCAGGAGTCCTGCTGGACTCCTGAATCAGAGTTCTCCACATCTATTGTTCGGAGACCCTCCCAGCTATATTTTTTTTTTTTTGGAAATACACAACAATGTATCCTGTGTCTTTTATTAAGACTCACTACAGTGAAAGCAAAATGTTTCAAAAGTAAGTGCTTGTGCCCTTCATTCTGGATTAAAACTATTTTTAAGTGACTAGTGAACACCCCCTTTTCCATTATAAAGGCAACCATTGTTCCTAGATATTCTTCCTGGGGCCTTAAGCGCTAAACTGTACCATTTCTTCCTTTAAAATATAATTCAAGCAAACCTCCTTGTACAGTTACCTGTGAGGAAATTCAAGCAGTCCTTTCAGTTCCTACAAAATCAAATGATCTTTTTTGTTTATATCCCCTCCTCCAAGACCAGTTCCATAAAAAGCATTTTGCATGCCCAGTCATGGTACAGCCTACAAACACAAACTTCATCTTGGAGGACATTGCTGGTTAATGTAGCACAATGTACCCTGGCCTTGTTCCCCTGACCATCACCTTTTTGAAATCACAATTTTTACGAGGTTCTTGGTTATAGTCTTGGAATCAGGGGAAAGAGGGCTGTGAGACTGAAATAAATCTTATTGTCGTATATTTACATTTAGAATTATAGAGGCAGAATTCTGCCATGTTTATGCAGAACATGTCACCATAGCCCTAAGCTTAAACCTTAGTATTGTAAAATTTCTCTGGGCCAAAAGCCAAAGATAAACCCACAGTAACAACATATCTTCTTCAAGGATTAGCCCATCTACTTTTGATCCTAACTCTCTGGAAGGTCCTAGAGAAAGTCTCCAAAGGCCAGTGTTATAGGCCCTAATAATCTAGGATAGGCCTCTTATTAGTCCTTATACTGAAAATTGAAACATGGGAGGGAGGAAAGGGTAACCCTTATAGATTTTTTAAATCCTTTTTAAGAATAATTTAGTATGTCCTGCACTTGCAGAGTCACCAGTACTATAAATCATTATGAGAAAGGATATGGGAATACTGAAGCTTCCTTTAAGTTCTCTTTGAGCCTCACTGGTTGGGAGTTTCTGGGCAGAGTAAGGGAAATGCTTTGTAAATAGCACTTATTAAGGATCTCTTCAGGCCAGGCACAGTGGCTTACACCTGTAATCCCAACTCTTTGGGAAACCGAACAGGTGGATCCCTGGAGCCCAAGAGCTTGAGATCAGCCTAGGCAATACAGTGAGACCTTGTCCCTACAAAAAAATAAAATAAAATTAGACCATCCTTCATGACATAGTGAGACCCTGTCTACAAAAAAGTTTTAAAATGAGCTGGGTGTGGTGGTGTACACTTGTAGTCCCAGCTAGTTGGGAGGCTGAGGTGGGAGGATCATTTGAGCCCGGGAGGTGGAGGTTGCAGTGAGCTGAGATGGCACCACCGCACTCCAGCCTGGGTGACAGAGTGAGACTCTGTCTCAAAAAAGAGTGAGAGAAGAGGGGTCTCTTCACTCCTCACATTAAAGGTACTAGAAGTTAAGTTTCAACAACTATGTAATGTTTCACAGGGGTGGTATAAAGACTCCATGTGCTAACCCTAAATTCTTAGCTGTTGAGCTAATAGCTCTTTCACCTGTGACCTCCTTAATTACATGACTTCCTGGAAATAATTCTCTTTTCCCGGGGCTTTGGAGAATCACTTACACAGAAGTGGTAATCCATGTCTTACAATACCAAATAAAGCCTAAATTCCAGTGGTGAGAACAGAGCTTGCTAATATGATAGCCTATAAACAAATTAGTCCTATTGAGTAGTTTTAGGTTTCCCTTCTAGGTGGCAGTTGTTTGAATGCCCCAAAAAATAATTTGCCAAAGAATTAGCGCTTACCCTTTTCCTCCTAGTTACCTGGAGTAATACCATATGATCTGTTCTTTTTTAATCTTTTTTCTTTTTTTCTATTTTTAGATTTAGGGGGTACAAGTGCAGTTTTGTTACATAGATAAATTGGGTAGTACTGAAGACTGGGTTTTTACTGTAGCTGTCACCTGAATAGTGTACTTTGTACCCAATAAGTAATTTCTCATCCCTCACCAACCCCCAACCCTTTCACTCTTCCAAGTCTCCAATGTCTGTTATTCCACTATGTCCATGTGTACACATTATTTAGTTCCCACTTATAAGTAAGGACATGCAGTATTTGACTTTCTGAGTTATTTCACTTAAGATAATGGCCTCTAGTTTCATTCACGTTGCTGCAAGAGACATGATTCCATTCTTCTTATGGTTGAGTAGTATTCCATGGTGTGACTACTACTATTCCAGTAGTAGTCCATGGTATATCAATGGATGATTGGATAAATAAAATGTGGTGTGTGTATACACTTAGATTGATTCCATATCTTTATGATCAGTTCTTATTTACATGAGGGACAGAGGCTGCAGTACCTTTATCTGACTTCATGAGCTTATTTTTCTGGGAGTATCCATCTAAGGCATTTATTTCTTTCTGTTTTTGTTTGTTTGATTGTTTTTTGTTTTTTCTTCATGATGGAGTCTTGCTCTGTCGCCCAGGCTGGAGTACAGTGGTGCAATCTTGGCTCATTGCAACCTCCGCCCCCCAGGTTTAAGCAATTCTCCTGCCTCAGCCTCCAGAGTAGCTGTGATTACAGGTGCTCGCCACCACGCCCGGCTAATTTTTTTTGGTATTTGTAGTAGAGATGGGATTTCATCATGTTGGCCAGGCTGGTCTCAAACTCCTGACCTCGTGACCTGCCTGCCTTGACCTCCCAAAGCGCTGGGATTACAGGCATAAGCCACCGTGCTTGGCCAGGCAATTATTTCTTTATAGAGGAAGATCCTACTACCTTGACTGACTATAAAAATAAAAAATAACCATTCTATTTACTTTTCTGATGCATTGCCGTTATTCGATATGTCTGTTTGTAGAATGGTAAGCCCCCATAAGAACTGGCTAGACTTGTACATTTAGTAGAGGTATACTTAGTGGTAGATGCATAAAAAGAAAGGGTAGAGTCCATAAAATGGGTTAAACTTTGGCCTGTTGGAATGGCTAAATGTTTCACTCTGGCCCAACTGTCTCTGGCAGGGCTTCAGGAGAAGTGCAAGAAATATGTCAATTGCCACATGACCTTATTTTTTATAAAAACTACACAATTGTCCTTTATGAAGAAGAAAGACTCTTGAGAGATGGGAAATGGAAACATGTGGCTTTTGGGATTTCTGTGACTATAAAATGGGTTCAGTACCTTAAACGGTCTCTGTATACACTTGAAAAAAATTAACAATAACCAATATAAAATCCACTAGTAAGCTTTACTTCAGACTCTTTCCCTAAACCAAAACATTTGTTACTGCAGGATGAAACTGTTGCTTGCATGGCTGCAGCCATTGATACTGCGGTGGAACAAGAAGCTGTAAGTAATTGGTCCCTTTGTGTGGAACCAGGAGCTCTAACTGCTGTTTCCTATAATTTATCACTCAACTGAAAAAGAGAACCTGTGATTGTTACCATCCTCCGTAGAATGCCTGGGAAATCCAGAAATCTTTAGTGTAAATCTCAGCTTCATAAAACCCCTACCTTGCATAGGCTCTACCACTAATAGTATAACTGGTAATGGGGGCCAGGACTTCTCAAGGATGTAATGTTCCATATTTGCAACCCAGCTTACAGATTTCTTGTTAGAGGCTAGTATTCTGCATCAACCGTCCAGCAAGTTAAAAATGAGGAGAGGAAAAAATGAGGAAATTATGGCAAAGTCAAAAAAGCATTAGAGGAGAAATCGAAGAGAATTTTTTCTCAGCATAATTTTCTATGGATGAGATATTAGGGGCTAAAAGAACCAAGGAAAATAATTTGAGTGTTCAGATCACAAGGATAGATAAAATGTATTAGATGTTGACTAAAGGTTATAAAGACAAAATGAAAGGCTGGATGATGGATTGCTTGAGACAGGCTTTTATCCCTAAAATGAATCTATGTCAGTAGTTTTCACATTCTGAAAGAAGGAAAATACTAGATCAGGTACTAGAGGTCAGCTGTGTGAGAACAAATGAACCCTTTTCTCAATTTCCAGGACCTTCTCTCCTGTAAGGACCCCTTGGAATGAGGTAAAAGTAAGAAATGCCATCCAGATCAACAAAGGAAAGAGCAAAGAAACGTAGTTGGTACTAAAAGAGTCCATTAAAGTGTATAAGAAATAAGGTGCTTGAGAGAGCAGGGAACGAGGCTAGCTCAGTTTATTTCAGATACTTAAAACAAATGTATGCAGAGCCACCGTTGTAAAGGAACAGAAATACTGTTAATGGAGAAGTGCCTGTGAGACTTGATGAAATAGTGCCTAAGGAACTTCATTTGCTTGTTTCTCTTATAAATCGTTATCCTGATTTTTTTTTCCAGCAAGTAGAAACCAGTCCAGAGACGAACAGGTCTTCTGACACTTTTACCACTCAGCATGCTCTCCGTCAAGCGCAGATGTCTAAGGAGCTGGTTGAGTTGAATAAAGCGCTTGCACTGAAAGAGGCCCTGGCTAGGAAGATGACTCAGAATGACAGCCAACTACAGCCCATTCAGTACCAATACCAGGTAAACTATTTCCTAGGGCAGTATTTGTTCATGTCTACAGTCTCTTAAACTGAATGGGAAGAAAACAACAAGCATACCATTTTTGATGATGAAAAGACAACAAAATGTATATAGTATAATGGGAGTTGTACTGTTGGTTTAAAAAGAGGATACATTCAGGACAGGGAGCCTGTAATTTTGTTCCATTTAATCTATCTAATGCCTTACCTTATGCCACAGGTATTTAATAAATAGTTTGATAACGTTATAATAAATGTGGTCCCTACTTACAGAAAAATTATATTCTAATAACTGTGCTTGGATTCTGAGAAAAATACATCTTTTGGTAAATAGTCTGGGTTATAGTATGAATTATGAAGAGACTAGTGGATGTCACATGACTTGACAAATGGCTAAACTTTTTTCTAATAGTAGTTCTAAGTGGCCTTTGCCAATTAATAATCAGGTCTTTACTTAAAGGCAAATCCTTGGCTTTCAGGTTACCCACAAGAAATGGCCCTTGCTCCAGACTTATTTTCCCTTGTAGACCAGTGTTTCTCATTGTTTGTGATTACAGACAAAGGGATATTAGGATGGGTGGTAGGGGGAAGAGTGGGTTGTTTTCCCATCCAGCTATATCCTACTACTCCCAAGGTATTATATGCTTATATTGAGGAATAGCTCTAGTACCCATGCTTTCTTTTCCCCCCATGGCAGCTGTTCATATGACATACTTTATTTCCAATCTATAACCATTAAAATCACTTTATAAGTTTACACTGTACAGTTGTTCTCACATCTGAAAAAAGACACAGGGGCAGGGAGAGCTTTTGGATTGGATTCTAGTTGTCCTAGCACCCGATCCATCCTGGGAAGGAGCCTTTTGAAGACAGAAGTGGGGAGGAGAGAACAGTGGACAAGAGAGGTGGACAGTTGGCCCAAGGATGCCCTTGGTCCCTTCCCTCCTGAGGGCCTTTTCCTTGGGGGGTCCCCCAGGGCCCACGACTGCAGGACCTTCACCAGGAAACCAGGCTGAATGGGAAGAAGGTTCACAGTATTGGGGGCTGGGAAGGGGGGCCAGAATGAGGAGGAAGGACAGCTTCTGGCTGTCTTCCCAGCTGCTGGGGGTTGGAGCTGTTTTTGTTTGTTTGTTTGTTTGTTTGTTTTTGGCACTGTCTACAAGGTCTTCCTGGGGTTGGGAGGAGGAGGAACGGGGGGTTTAGGATTCTTTCCTTGTGGAGTTAGGATTCTTTCCATTCGAAGGTGGGCCATCTGGCCTATGGTGAGGTTCCCAAGGGATAAACAGTCAGGGTCTTCTGCCTCCTGCCTCCCCAGGACTTCCACCCCCTGCCTGGCTGGCATCATCTAGACAACCTTTTGTAGAACCAAGACAAGTGAGAGAGGTGAGCAGAGCTGTAACCAAGCCAGGAGCAGGGAAAGAAAAAAAATGTATGCTTTCTCCAGGCCCTCCAACTTATCTTCCTCTTCCAAGAGGAGAGACTATAGGGTTGGTTTTTGTTGGTGGTGGTTCCCAGTCTCAGGAGTCCAAATGAGGCTAGTGTTTTCCACCTGTTCTTGGTCTAGACAGCCCCAGTCCCTCCCCAGGCTACACTAGTGACTGGCCTAGATCAGTAGTTGGCAGATTCTCATGCATGTCAGAATCATCTGGAAGGCTCCTTAAAACCCCAGCTTGCAGGTCCCCACTCCATAAGCTCTAATTCAGTGGGTCTTGGGTGGGGCCAATAATTTGCACTTCTGTCAAGTTCCCAGGTGATATTCCTGCTGCTGGAATGCAATACAAGAACCACTGGCCTAGAATGATGCCCACAGTCACATCCTCAGCCACCTGGTGCCTCCTGGGCAGTACTAAGGAGCCGGGCCACAGCTGGCAAAGCCCAGCCTTAGGGGTACCGACATCACCTGGGAAGCTGCTGGGAATGGTCTAGGGGTGAGCCACCGGTGCAGAGAAGTAAACTAAGGCACAGCGTTCAGCGACAGAGCTAGGAGAGGAGCGGGATACCAGGGCCCAGTAGAGAATGGATGGGGCTGTAGGACCCTACAACAAATTCTCATGCTTTTCAAAAAATTACCAGCTCTCATACATTTTCAGAGTAAAAACAAAAAAAAAAGTGATTCTGCTAATTAATTTTCACCACTTTTTCCCCTAGGTTAGAGGTTGCTTCCAAAATAATAACTGAGTTGCCAATAGAGGTTTTTTTCCCTTTTGTTATCATGGTCTTTTTTAACTTTTAAAAAACTTAGTTTTTTTGTAATGCCAGCACTTTGGGAGGCTGCAGTGGGCAGATCACTTGAGCCCAGGAGTTTGAGACCAGCCTGGGCAACATGGCGAAACCGTGTCTCCACAAAAAATACAAAAATTAGCCGGGCCTGCTGATGTGAGCCTGTAGTCCCAGCTACTTGGGAGGCTGAGGTGGGAGGATCACCTGAGCACAGGGAGGTCCAGGCAGCAGTGAGCTGAGATCACACCACTGCAATCCAGCCTGAGTGACAGAGTGAGACCATCTCAAACAAAAAAAAACTGTGGCTGGGCATGGTGCTCACGCCTGTAATCCTAGCACTTTGGGAGGCCAAGGCAGGCAGATCACCTGAGGTCAAGAGTTCAAGACCAGCCTGGCCAACATGGTGAAACCCTGTCTCTACTAAAAATACAAAAATTAGCTTCATGCCTTTAATCCCAGCTACTCGGGAGGCTGAGGCAGGAGAATCGCTTGAACCCAGGAGGTGGAGGTTGCAGTGAGCCGAGATTGCACCACTGCACTCTAGCCTGGGTGACAGAGTGAGACCCTGTCTCAAACAAACAAACAAACAAAAAAACTTAATTTTTTTCTATGTCAGATACATATATATCATTTTTTAAAGTCAAATACTATAATACTTAGAAAACTCAAAATAGTTCTCTATTCCTATTCTGACATTTACCTCCATATTTCTAGATAAGAATTGGCAGTATGATTATGTTACATTTTTTAGATAACTATCTATTGACCTCCCACAGTGGAAGACAAGAATGTAGCTCTCTTATCCCACCACCTGCGCACACTGCCTCACTTTCTTCATTCAAAATGGTTATATCACCCTTTCTGTTTAAATGAATATTTAGTGTTTAAATTATTCTGATTATGTAAATATGTTTAAAATTGAGCCATATAGTATGATTGCATTTCCTTTCTTGTATAGCTCTTTGTATTTTCTAGAGATAACATTTTTTTCCATTTACTTAGTTTTCTATATACCTGTCAATAATTTTATCTCCAAACTTCTTGACAAAACTATAAAACTCATCCCAGCACTTTGGGATGCCGAGGCGAGCGGATCACGAGGTCAGGAGATAGAGACTATCCTGGCTAACACGGTGAAACCCCGTCTCTACTAAAAATACAAAAAATTAGCTGGGTGTGGTGGCAGGCACCTGTAGTCCCAGCTACTCGGGAGGCTGAGGCAGGAGAATGGCATGAACCCGGGAGGCGGAGCTTGCAGTGAGCCGAGATAGCGCCACTGCACTCCAGCCTGGGCGACAGAGCAAGACTGTGTCTCAAAAAAAAAAAAAAAGAAGAAGAAAAGAAAAAAAACTATAAACCTCTTCATTGTGGTCAGACATACCAGGTAATTTATCCATTTCTTTTTTGAAAAGAACCCTTCTGGAGTCTTCTCTCCTGGTTTGCTTTCTCTAGGGCTGTTGTCCAGCCACCAGCTTGGTACCATCATCCTGGGGATTTGCTTCATTTCTTTCTCATCTCTGTGTTGACATGGATTTCATGTCTTCCTCCTCTTTAGTATACCCCTTTGCTTTGGTGGAATAAAACCCCAATAGCTTTCTGAGAATGCATACATGAAAGGGAAATACTTTAAAGCTTTGCATGTCTGAAAATTGCTTTTTCAAAATTCTTATACTTGTTAGTTTGGCTGGGTTTACAATTCTATAGAAATGTTTTCTTCATTATTTTGAAGGCCTTGCTCCATTGTCTTCTATTTCCAGTATTGCTGTTGAGAAGTCTATTATAATTTTGGATTATTTGTAATAGACCTATATATTTTTTTACTTTGGAAACTTTCAGGATCTTTTCATTGTCCCCAAGTGTTACTTAATTTCACAATGATGGGCCTTGGTATGGTTTCCTGTTTTTTGTTTGTTTGTTTTTGTTGTTTTTATAGAGACAGGGTCTTGCTCTGTTGCCCAGGCTGGAGTGCAGTGGTGCCATCACAGCTCACCGCAGCCTCAACTTCCTGGGCTCAGGTGGTCCTCCTGCCTCAGCCTCCCAAGTTGCTGGGACTACAGGCATGTGCCACCATGCCTGGCTAATTTTTTATTTTTTGTAGAGATGAAGTCTCACTATGTTGCTGAGGCTGGTCTCAAACTCCTGGTCTTTAGTGATCCTCCCAGCCTCCTAATCCTAAAGTGCTAGGATTACAGACATGTACCACCACACCCAGCCTTCTTTTCTCATTTATTGTACTTGGTGCTTGACTAGTCCTTTCAATCTAGAAATGTGTACTCCTTTCTGGGCAGTTTTTTTCCTATCATTTCTTTGATAATGCTATCTCTACATTTTCTCTGTTTTCTCTTTCTTGCACTTCTCTTAGATATTGGATCTCTTAGATTTAGTTTCTACTTTTCTGATCTCTTTCTTCCTATTTTCCATTTCTTTGTCTTTTTATTCCACTCTGGGAGATTTCCCTTCATTCTTAGTGAATTATTTCATTTGGTTATTAATTTCCAAGGTCTCCTTTTGATCCTGTAATTGTTCCTTGTTATAGCCTTTTATTCTTTTTGTGTGGATTCACAGCCCATCTCTAAGAATAGGAATTAAATTTTATCAAGGTTTTCTTCTTCTTCCTGCTTTGCCTTTGTTTCCTCCAGATTTCCTTTCTCTAATGTGTTTGTTTTGGTCTGTCTTTCAGGTAAGACACTTTCCTCAAATTTCTAGTGAGCCATGGCTATCCATTCATATTTAAGAGGGAGGCACTAAAAGCCAATAGCAAGTTGTATGTGCATGGATTTCTCTTAGGCTAATCAATTTCCAATAAAGAACTCTTTTATTCTTTTGCCTAGAGTTGTGTGGGCCTAGTGGTGGTATGCCATCGTTCTAGTAACCCAAAGAAAATAAGGGAGTTGAAGTCTCTCCAATCATAGACAGACTTTTATTTAATCCCTGTCAGCAGTATGGTACTGCATCCCTGCTATTAGCTGTGTCCAACCTGTTAGGTTCGGCCTCTCTAGAAAGGAAGCCTCTGTTCCACTCTGTGCCTCCGTGGTACGTATTGGCTTGCTTCTTCTTGATATTTGTCCTGTAGGAGTTATATTTTAGCTTTTTCCACTCTGGACGTCAGTTACTTCTTATCCAGCTGTTTTCTTCTTCCAAAAGTTTGTTGATATCTCTCAACTGCTCTCCTCATCTCTCTTCATTCTTGTTGATTTATACCTCCTTTTTTGTTCATTTTCATGGGATTTCAGGAGGGAGTAAGTTAAATATGTAGCTCAATTGTCCATATTAACAGGACATACAATGCAGCCTCTTTAAGGTCAAATGTATTTTGGCTTTTCCAGGATAAACAAAGGATTACTGGTAAGGCTGAGAAGTGATTCCTCCTTTCTTGTACTCTTGCCTGGAAACATGGGGATATGTGTTCCCCCATTGTATTTCTTTCTTTTTTTTTTTTTTCTTTTTCTTTAACCAGAGAGGGGTATATTTATTTTCTCACATTTAAAAAAAAAAAAAAAAAGCTGAACATAAGTAGTCTGGGGCACGTACAGCAGCAAAGGCCCAAGATCCTTCCTGCTTTCTGCTTCCTTGGCCTTAGGGTGTGAATCTTGTCCTCATGCTCTCAAGACAGCTGGCTGAGCATCAGCCATCATATCCACCTTCCGGGCAGGAAGAAGGCAAAGGTGAAGGGTATTGCACATTGTCAGCTGAGCTCCCTTTACAGGGTCTTTCCTGCAAGTCTCTCCCGACACCATCCACTTGCATGCTACAACTGCCCACCCTGGGCTGTGAGGGAGGGTAGGACATGGCTTTTGTCTGCCCGCTTATCAGGATTGGGCAGAAGCACTGGGATTCTGTTAGTAGGGAGGAAGGATAATAGATGCTGGGTTAACAATTTGCAGTCCCCACCACAGCCAGGACTTAGGCAGGGGTGATCCCCACTAAAAGCCAAAGGTTTCATGCCTAGCTGCAGGGGAGAGGTGCTTGGGCTGGGGTCCTGCCTTGTCTTAACAAATATGAGGCTCTTGTTAAATATTTAACCCTGTGAGGGTGGCTTGTGGCCCACGTGCACCCTAATCAGCTGCCTGGCATGCCTCAGCCCACTTCAGGGCTTCCAGTTCACCCTGGGGCGGGGGAGGCCTGGGGCGTGCTGTTTTCACACACACACTCCTAGTTGATTTCTTTTTCTTCTATAATTTATAAAATTAACACTGCACTTATTGGAAGACATGAAAATCCAAAGATGTGTAGAGAAAAAGTTCACCTCCTTGTGCCCCGCCCCTGACTAACCCATGTTAACAGCCTGACCTGCTCCCAGGGGATTCTGGGATCCTGGAAGGTCCTTGAGAAACTCTGTAGTCCTAGACCAGTGCTGGGGGTGGTGGGAGGATGGGCTGGGGAGGGAAGGGGGCTCCTCAGCAGGCTGAGCCTTGGTTGCTCAACCCCGCTGACACTGACTACACATGGAGTGAGGAGTGTGCCGAGGGCTCAGCCGCGTGGGTGGTCCTTGTGGCCTCTGCCACTGCCCTGGGCAGTCGTCACTCAGCCACGTCAACAAGCGACACTGGGGAGGCAGGCCTGGGCCACCTGAACTGTCACCTTGTCCTGGTTGACACCTCAGGCCTGGTCGTTATCTGGACTTTGGCTGCAGGGCTTCTGGGCAGAAAGAGCAGATCCAACTGGTTCGTCCTAGCCATGTGCTCCCAGAGCAGCCTGCCCAGGGATCTGGAGAGCAGCAGCCGGATCCTAACCTACTTTGCACCAACAGGCAGGAAAGGGCACCTTGAGTCTGCCACTCCAGGGTTTCAGAAGCAGGCTGCCCTGAGGCCTTCCATATTTGACAAGGGCTCCTTCTAAGGCCTGGGCTGTGTCCAGATGTTGGACCACATGCAAAGAATGGAGGCCAAGTCCAGAAAGAGGAGGGCCCTCCCCCATGGGAATGCGCACGTGGGAAGGGCGCATTTGCCCCTAGATCCTAGGCTGGATCTGGGCTCAGGAGGCTAACCCCTATGGACCAGCCCACCCATTCAGCCAATGGGCAGCCACAGCAAGGGCAGAGGGAACAGCAGAGGCAGCCCATGTGGTCACAGGTCCCGTGGGCTCCAGAGCTCTCAGCTCCAGGCACCCCTGCCTCCCCTGCTTCGAACCTATTGGGGGCACACTTCCTGCTGTGTCTGGTCACTAACCTCTGCCCACACCACTAAAGATCCGTAGCTAAACTCTCCTTAGTTGAATCCTCTGCTAACACAAAAGGAAAAAGCCAAATCTCATCTCACAAGACTTTTATTTGAGGTGCACCATGCATGGAGCCTTGCCCCAAATGCCATGGTCATCACATTCAGGAAGAGGCAGACATCCCCACAACAGTCACAAGCTGAAGCTTCTGTTTGCAATGTCTGGTGGCAGAGTTCTCACTCAGCAGACCTGTATCATCATAGACATCACCATGTTATCAGTCCCTGGCCTGGATATTGTCCTCGGGTTACAGAAGGGGTTGCACATCACATCTATGTAGGAGTTGTGCAGCTTCCAGAACATCCTGTGGATTTCATTGTCTCGAAGAGCTGTGTTGGAGGGATTCACCACCATGACAAACTTCACCTTGGAGATGGTAGTGTAGCTCTGTCTGCGTAGCTGGTTAGGGAATGCACTTGTAACACAAGGACTGCTGGGAAAGCAGGTGAAGAACCTGCCAGCTGAGGGCCCTCTGTGTGCCCTCACTTTGGAGAAGTCTGGCAACCTTGAATCACAGGCAGTGCCCAGGCTGGGCTGGTCCTGCAGTGACCACACTGGGTGCATGCCTAGATACTTCGTTGGGGCAACTGGTGTTTACTGGAGAAGCAAAGGGCAGGCAGCTAAGCCTTACCCAATTCAGGCTCCAGGAACCGAGCCACTCAGACTCTGAGTTTCTATGTGCACCTGGGATGCCTCACCCTCTTTATGAATCAATGCCTGGTCCAGAAAGTTAACTGCAAAACCAGAGACTTCATGAATAAGGTGGACCTCCTCTGTAGAGGCCATATTGTTTTGTAAAATAGTGGCTACTGGCACATGTCATCATGGACAAGCTACATTACTACTCTTGGAACGTCTTTGAACTCCATGATCTCGAGTGATTTGTCCAAAGGGACTGGTCGAGAGTTTCTAGTGACTTATGAGGCAAGACCTTGTAGTCCTCTGTGGGGTAGAGCAGGCCCAGATAGAGCTCCCTCTGGTTGACCAGGGCCTTCCCCATTGAAGAGATCTTCTCATCCACCATGTCCAGAGATGTGTGCACCATGTACTGGAACGTCAGCTCGTTCTCCATGGGGGTGCTGCGGATGTAGAGAGGGTAATTCTCCTTGGTGATCACCGGGATGCATATCGCCGTCTTGGGAGGACCAGCACTGGGTGCCCCGCCCATTGTATTTCTAACTCTACAAAGGGGTGCTAGTAAGGAGCTATAGCTATAGTAAGATATCTCGTCCTTTTCCCCATGGCATCAAATATGCTTGATTAAGAAGAAATAAAATTTTTTTTAGACGGAGTCTTGCTCTGTCACCCAGGCTGGTGTGTAGTGGTGCAATCTCTGTGCACTGCGACCTCCACCTCTTGAGTTCAAGCGATTCTCCTGCCTCAGCCTCCCGAGTAGCTGGGATTACAGGTCTGCGCCACCATGCCTGGCTAATTTTTGTATTTTTAGTAGAGACAGGGTTTCACCATGTTGGCCAGGCTGGTCTCAAACTCCTGACCTCAGGTTATCTGCCTGCCTTGGCCTCCCAAAGTGCTGGCATTACAGGTGTGAGCCACTGCACAAGGCCTGAAATAAATTCTTAATGTAATCAATACCTTTTACTCACATGTGAATCACCCTTTTTTTTCTCTAAGAAATAAAAGCAGTTTTTAATTCAATTATTTATTTATTTATTTAGAGACAAAGTCTCACTCTCTCGCCCAGGCTGGAGTGCAGTGGCGTGATCATAGCACACTGCAGCCTTGACTTCCTGAGCTCAAGTGATCCTCCCACCTCAGCCTCCTGAGTTGCATGGTATTTTTCCTGTCACTTGTAAAGAATTGCCAGAGAAAAATAGGGGGAGGCATAGGGTCTGATTAATGAAGATTACCATGAGTTGTAGTAAACCAGGACTTAAATTTTTGAATAATTCCCCCTTGTGGAGTTGGTAAGACAATTAGGGACTAAATGTGGTATATATAATGAATAGAAACTATTTTTCACCTATCAGATTGGCAATAGTTTTTAAGTGTAGCAATATCAAATGTTGACAAGGGTGCAAGCAAAGTACTCTCGTGCTTAGCTGGCAAGAGTGGAATAGCCCCTTTGGATGACAATTTGGCAGGTCTATAAAAATTGAAAATGTATACCCTCGTGACTGTGTAATTCCCACTTCTCTCTACCCTAGTAAAACCTTGCACATGTGCACAGAAGGCATGTACCAGAATATTTCATTATGGCAAAAAAACAAGGCAGATCTATATATGCTGATATAAATAAATCTCCATGACTAATTAAGTAAAAAAAGGCAAGTTACAGAATAACATATATATATAAAAGTCTATGTTTAACACATTTTAATTGGTATAAACACACACGTGTGTGTGTATATACTATATATTTACTTACATCAATTACATATTCTAGTAATAGATATTATGTGATATGTAATATATAATACATTTATTTAATATATAATCATGCACCAAATAATGACATTTCAGTCAATGACAGACTATGGATACAATGATGGTCCCATAAGATTATAATACTGTATTTTTAACTGTACCATTTTTATGTTTAGATACAAAATACTTACCATTATGTTATAATCACCCACAGTATTCAGTACAGTCGCATGATATACAGTTTTATAACCTAGGAGCAATAGGCTATACCATATAGCCTGGGTGTATAGTAGGCTATACTATATAGATTTGTATAAGTGTACACTATCATGTTCACACGATGATGAAATTGCTTAACAATGCATTTCTTAGAATGTGTTCCTGTTATTAAGTGACATATGACTGTGTATGTAAATGTCTAGATATGTAATATTTGAATATGTAAATGTCTAGAAAAAATGGAAGATATGCATCAAGCTGGTAACAGTGCTTGCTTCTGGAGGGGGACTGGAATTTTGGCAGGGGTGAGGCAGTCAAGGGAACTTGACCTTTATATGTATTATCTATTTTTTTATATAAATATATTTATATGTTACTTCTATAAGTAAAAATATAGAATATATTTTCTATGTTGTAAGTATAGATGAATATAGAATATATTTATCATATAAAGAATATATGAATATACACATACATACATACACGCCCATGTTGTTAGTGATTTTAAATATGCAGGGTAGGCTACGTGGTGGCTCACGCCTGTAATGCCAATACTTTGGGAGGCCGAGGTGGGTGGATCACTTAAGTTCAGGAGTTTGAGACCAGGCTGGCCAACATGGTGAAACCCTGTCTCTACTAAAAATACAAAAATTATCCAGGTGTGGTGGTGGGTGCCTGTAATCTCAGCTACTTGGGAGACTGGGGCACAAGAATCTTTTGAACCTGGGAGACAGAGGTTGCGGTAAGCCAAGATCACACCACTGCACTCCAGCCTAGGCGACAGAGCAAGACTCTGTCTCAAAAAAAAAAAAAAAAAGCAAGGTAACTATAAAGTTTGATTTTCAGTGGTTATACTGAAGTGACTGAGTACATTGCTTGGAAAACAGCTCTAGCCTATTTAGAAAGCATTTAGAAAGCTTCTCTGATATAACCCCACCTAATCTGCCTCTGCTTCTTTTTGTCAGTCTAATACTGGTCTAGGTTCTGCATATAATCTTCTTCACTGCCAACTACTCATCCAGTCAGTTTTCTCCAATCTTTTTTGGTTATGAGAATAGGATGGAATTTGGATTTTCCACTGTCAAACTTCAGTTTCTAGACTTCTTTTTCTAAATGCGTGCAGAACTGCAGTTGTTATTGAATAGATAAGATTGAATAGATAAGTTTGAAAGTTCTGAATATAAGAATATTTGTGCAGCTCTTTACAGTTTACAAAGTGTCTACCTTTTTATCTTATTTGATCTTCCCAACAACCCTGTGAGGTAGGTGTTGTTATTAATTATTGACATAGATAGGGAAACCTTTGGGAGTCCCTAAGAGCTCACCTAGATCGAATGATTCACTAGGAGGACTCACAGGAGTCAGTATATAGTCATACTCACAGTTAAGATTTATGGGGCTGGGTGCTGTGGCTCATGCCTATAATCCTAGCACTTTAAGGAGGCCAAGGTGGGAGGATCGCTTGAGCCCAGGAGTTCAAGACCAGCCTGGGCAACATGGCGAAAACCCGTCACTACAAAAAAATACAAAAATTAGCCAAGTTGGTGGCACACTCCTGTAGTCCTCGCTACTCAGGAGGCTAAGGTGGGAGGATCACTTGAGCCCAGGAGATAAAGGCTGCAGTGAACCATGATCATGCCTCTGTACTCCAGCCTAGGTGAGAGTGAGACTCTGTCTCAAAAGAAAGAAGAGAGACAGAGACAGAGAAGGATGGGGAGAAGGGGGAGGGAGGGAAAGGAAAGGAAAGGAAGAAGGGAAGGAGGGAAAAGAAAAGAAAAAAAGAAAGAAAATAAGCAAATGAAGGGCCGGATGTGGTGGCTCACACCTGTAATCCTAGCACTTTTGGAGGCAGAGGCAGGAGGATCACTTGAGCGCAGGAGTTCAAGACCAATCTGGGCTATATATATATATGTACACACACACACACACTATATATGTATGATATAGTATATATACACACACATATACATTCACGCGCACATACACACACACACGTATATAAACTCTTTTCTGAACAGAAACCAAAACTAAAAGATGAAGTGACTTTCCTTAAAGATTCTTATTAAGTGTGGCAGTCAAGATTAAAACCCAGACCCTCAGATTCCAAACATTTCCTACTACGTAATTTTAATCTCCATCAAATCAAGAATAAATGTTTTCAGCGTGCAATCGAAGTGGTAAAATTTAATGCATAGTTCCTTGAGACATGGAATGCTGAAGTGGTTTTTCTTCCTGTGCCATGTAATGTCTTCTTTCTCTTTTACCTATAACCTTTCTAGGATAACATAAAAGAGCTAGAATTAGAAGTCATCAATCTGCAAAAGGAAAAGGAAGAATTGGTTCTTGAACTTCAGACAGCAAAGAAAGATGTCAACCAAGCCAAGTAAGATTAAAGTTAATAAATGTTATTTCAAGTCCCTACTATGTGTGAGGAGCTTTGCAAGAAATAGAGAAGTAGAAGTCCCATTTACTGCCCCTAAAGATTTAAACGTAGTTATGAAGAGGAAACCTAAACACAAAAGTGGTTAAATAATTGCAATTTTAAATAGCGTCTCAAGTTGACAGTAAAAGAATGTCATAACACAGCACATGATTAGTAGCCAAATAAATTTCTTAGGCAGTAATTGTGTTAAGAGTTCAGAGGCGAGAAATATCAATTCAGGCTACCATGATCAAGGAAGGCTTTGTAAAAAGCGCTTGAGCTGGCTTTTGAAAGATTATCACACTTACTAGATAACAGCAGTTTCTTTGTCCCTGCGCTAATGGTAAATTAGCTTGTGAATGGAATTAATGTCCAGGCTAGTGATTAAAAAAATCAATCTAGCCATCTCTTACCAGTTAAGAATAAAACCAAAGCAGATAACTATAACATTCTACTCTCCTTCAGACCTCTGCTGTATGGGCTATGCTACCTTCTTTTTACTCAGTGACTCCATTTTATCTCTCGGTTGAGTCTAAAGCTCATGTTTGTAAAAGTTATGCTGAATGTTTACTTTCTATCTCAGACTTCTATAATAGTCATCAGAATTCTTCATAGCTAAAGTGAAGTGAAATGCCTTCAAAGAACCATTCTGATGCAAAAGGGGCGGCGTATATTGAGGCAGTTGCATTGCTGTGTACTAAAAGTTGTCTTACTCTTTGTATTAAGCTCCTATTATTGAGACAGGTTTGGTTGTTTGGGTGGTATTCTTTTTTCAAGATGGCTATGTGACTAGTCACCTATTTTGTATATGTCAGGATTGTAACTCTGGGAGTCTAGTATTATGTCTTTTGAAGTCAGGCTTTGCTGCTGGTAGTCCTCACTTCTACAGCATCTGTGTTTAGGTTGAGTGAGCGCCGCCGCAAACGTCTCCAGGAGCTGGAGGGTCAAATCGCTGAACTGAAGAAGAAACTGAATGAGCAGTCCAAACTTCTGAAACTAAAGGAATCCACAGAGCGTACTGTCTCCAAACTGAACCAGGAGATACGGGTAATAAATTCTCATCCTTGCATTTACTCCCATTGGAATTTACAAACATAGGTATTCCATTTAGAAATACACCAGAGGTGTTTTCAGGTGAGAAAATAGCAGGCAGGGCAATCATTTCAAGTGTGTGAATTTCCACAAATGCCACTTTTGCAGAACATTGTGCTAGTGGTCATCTAGGATCTGCTCAATATAACCTTGCTTTGACATTCAAAATTTAGCGTTAGAGTCTCTGAAACCAAAGAACAAAGACATCTCCATGCTTAGTGGTTATATCCTGATCACCTTCCATGATCACGCAGCATAATTTCCTGAAGTAGTAACAAGATGACAGACACCTAGAGAAAATTCTCAGTTATTGAATATTCAACTTGTGGCACCAACAAAGTGGTGGTTACAGGCTACTTGTACTGAAACCTTTAGAATACAGTGGTTGCTAGGTAGATTTGTCCTGGAGGCTTAGATGTTTCCTTGAAATTTCATTTGTATACAGTGAATTTAGGGCTGGATTTAGCTTGTAGGTACATTTTTCTTTACTGTCTTCTCGGTGTTCACTTGTGTAGTCTATACTTGGAAACCCTGTGCAAGCATAGCAAGGGTATTGTAAGCCTAATCAGAAAATCTGTTGGGGACCACTTTCCCAGCCTAGTTCTGGCTTTTCTCTCTTCTTAATGGTAAGTCTATCCATCCGCACCAGCCTAGAATAAAGTGCAGATGACTAATACTTGTACTGGTTTTTGTTTTTATAGATGATGAAAAACCAGCGGGTACAGTTAATGCGTCAAATGAAAGAAGATGCTGAGAAGTTTAGACAGTGGAAGCAGAAAAAAGACAAAGAAGTAATACAGTTAAAAGAACGAGTAAGTAACTAAAACTTCTTGAAGGCCTAGCTAATAAATGCTTCTCTGAGCTGACTAACAATTTTGATGCTTCTCTTCAAATACCTCATGTCTCCAAAAGTGTGACATTTTCATGAATTTAACAACTTTGTATTAAATGTCTACTATGTCTATTATGTTCAAAGTACTATCTACTAGGCACTGTGAGAAATAGAAAAATTAGTAGTATATAAACTCTGCCCTTGAAGAATGTCTTATCTAAAGGAGACGGTAAGACATAAGCATGGATTTCTCAAATACAAGGAAGAAAGAGATTTGGGCTATAAGAATAAAATACCAAAGTAACTAAGAGAAAGGAAAGCAAATTTGCAGTTGGAGTGAAAAGATGATGGCTGAATAGGCCCTGAATAATAGGAAGGGTTTTGATAGAGATAAGTACAAGCATTCCAGATAGATAGATCAAAGAAATAGAGATGACAACTTTGTAGGCATAGTCAAGGAATGGCAAGTGGTCCAACTGGGGTGAAGTATAGTAGTGGACCATTCCATTGGAAAGGCAAGTCGAAGCTGGATTATTAAAGATCCAAGAAGTTTGAACTCATTTTGTTAGTAGCATAAATATTTTTAAGGGTTTTTAGAAAGTGTTATCAACATAATACTGCTTTAGAAAGATATATCTGGGAATAATGTATAGAGCAAACTGTAATATTGAGAAACAGAGGCCAGAACACAAGAAGATATTGTATAATCCAGAAGAATTATAAGGGCCTGAATATACATCTGACAACAGAGCCCCCAGAATATATGAAGCAAACACTGACAGAAATGGAGAGAGAAATAGACAAATCAACAGTAATAAATATTTGGAGACTTCAATCCATCTCTTTATTTTCTTTCTTTTTTAGAGATGGGGTCTTGTTCTGTTGCCCAGGCTGGAGTGCAGTGGTGCAATCCTAGCTCACTGGAGCCTCAAATTCCTGGTCTCAAGCAATCCTCCCACCTCAGCCTTCTGAGTAGCTAGACCTACAGCTGTATACCACCACACCTGGCAACTTTTTTATTTTTTGTAGAGATGGAATCTCACTATGTTGCCCAGACTGGTCTCGAACTCCTGGGCTCAAGAAGTCCTCTCACCTCAGCCTCCTAAAGTGCTGGTATTACAGGCATGAGCCGCTGAACCCAGCCCCTACTTTAATAATGGATAGAACAATAGGCACAAGATCAGTAAGGATATCGAAGACTTCAACAATATAATACCTAGCATTTTCATATCTATATTCATGAGATATTGGTCTATAGTTTATGTAATATGCTAGATTATACACTATACCTAACAGACATCTATAGACTACGCCAACCAACAACAGCAGGATATGGTCTTCCTAGGTGCACATGAAACATTCTGCAGGATAGGCCATATGCTTTTATCCCTCAATAAATTTAAAAGTATTGAAACAGGCCAGGCATCGTGGCTCACGCCTGTAATCCCAACACTTTGGGAGGCCAAGGTGGGCAGATCACCTGATGTCAGAGTTTGAGACCAGTCTGGCCAACATGGTGAAACCCCGTGTCTACTAAAAATACAAAAATTAGCCGGGCATGGTGGCATGTCTGTGATCTCCTGTATTCAGGAGGCTGAGGCAGGAGAATCGCTTGAACTTGGGAGATGGAGGTTGCGATGAGCTGAGATCGTGCCACTGCACTCCAGCCTGGGCAACAGAGCAAGACTGTCTCAAAAAAAAAGTATTGAAAATAATACAAAATCTGTTCTCTAACCACAATGGAATAAAATTAAAAATCAGTAACAAAAATAAATTTGGGAAATTCACAAATATGAAGAAATTAACATAATCCTAAATAAATAATGGGTCAAAAAGGAAGTCATAGGGAAATTAAAAAATACTTTGAGATTAATAAAAACAAAGATACAACATACCAAAACTTATGGGATACAGCTAAAACAGTATTTGGAGGGAATTTTATAGTTGTAAATGTCTATATTAAAAAACGCGAAAGGCTCCTGTAGTCCCAGCTACTTGGGAGGCTGAGGTGGAAGGATCACTTGAGCCCAGGAGTTCAAGACCAGCCTGGGCAAAATTGTGAGACTGCATCTCAGTTTTTTTTAATTGAAGAAAGATCTTAAACCAATAACCTAGCCTTCCACTTTAAAACACCGAAGAAAAGAGAGCAAACTAAACCCAAAACTAGTAGATGAAAGGAAACATTAAAAGATTAGAATAGAAATAGGCTGGGCACGGTGGCTCACTCCTGTAATCCCAGCATTTTGGGAGGCCAAGGCGAGTGGATCACCTGAGGTCGGGAGTTTGAGACCAGCCTGACCAACATGGAGAAACCCTCTCTCTACCAAAAATACAAAATTAGCCGGGCATAGTGGTGCATGCCTGTAGTCCCAGCTACTTGGGAGGCTGAAGCGGGGGAATTGCTTGAACCCGGGAGGCAGAGGTTGCACTGAGCCAAGATTGCACCATTGCACTCCAGCCTGGGCAACAAGGGTAAAACTCTGTCTCAAAAAAAAAAAAAAAAAAAAAAAAAAAAAAAAAAAAAAAAAAAAAAACAAAAAAAAAAAAAAAAAAAAAAAAAAAAGATTAAAGTAGAAATTAATAAATACAAAATAGAAAAAAACAGAAAATCATTGAAACCAAAAGTTGGTCTTTTGAAATGATCAACAAATACTGACAAACCTTCAGATAACCTTAATAAGACAAAAAAGAAAGAAAATTTAAATTACTAAAGTTAGGAATGACAGAGGGAATATCACTACTAGTCTTGCTGGAAGGAAAGGATTATAAGGAATTACTATTAACAACTGTACGCCAACAAATTAGATAGCCTAGATGAAGTGGACAAATGCCTGGAAAGACAAAAACTACCAAAACTGACTCAAGAAGAAATAGAAAATCTGTATAGACCCATGACAAGAAGTTAAATTAGTAGTTTAAAAACTTCCCACAAAGAAAAGCCCAGGCACAGATGGCTTCACTGGTGAGTTATATCAAACATTTTAGGAAGAAATACCCATTTCTTGGCCTGGTGCTGTGGCTCATGCCTGTAATCCCAGCACTTTGGGAGGCTGAAGTGGGCAGATCACCTGAGGTCAGAAATTCGAGACGAGCCTGGCCAACATGGTGAAACCCCATCTCTACTAAAAATACAAAACTTATTCAGGTGTGGTGACACACACTTGTAATCCCAGCTACTTGGGAGGCTGAGACACAAGAATTGCTTGAACCCAGGTGGCGAAGGTTACAGTGAGCCAAGATCACACCACTGCACTCCAGCCTGGGCAATAGAGTGAGATTCTGTCTCAGAAAAAAAAAAAAAAAAAAAAAAAAAAGACAGAAATACCCATTTCTCAGAAACTCTTCTGAAAACTATAAGCAGTGGAAACACTTCCCAACTCATTCCATGAGGCTTATGTTCCCTGATACCAAAACCAAAGACATCACAAGAAAAGAATACCACAGACCAATATATCTTAATATAGGCATGAAAATCCTCAACAAAATTCTAGCAAACTGAATCCATCAACATTTAAAAAGGATGATAGGCTGGGCATGGTGACTCACACCTGTAATCCCAGCACTTTGGAAAGCCGAGGCGGGCAGATCACTTGAGGTCAGAAGTTTGAGACCAGCCTGGCCAACATGGCAAAACCCTGTCTCTACTAAAAATACAAAAAAGAAAAATTAGCTGGGCATGGTGGCATATGCCTATAATCTCAACTACTCGGGAGGCTGAGGCATGGGAATTGCTTGAACCCAAGAGGCAGAGGCTGCAGTGAGCCGAGATCATGCCACTGCACTCCAGCCTGGGCAACAGAGTGAGACACTGTCTCAAAAAAAAAAAAAAAAAGGATGATACACTTATGATCGAGTGAGGTCCATCCGAAAAATGCAGAGTTTGTTTAATATATGGAAAATTTATGTTATATACCATATCAGTAGGAAAAAGGACAAGAACCACATGATCATCTCAATAGACACAGAAAAAGCATTTGACAAAAATCTAACACTCTTTCATGATAAAAACACTCAAGAAACTAGGAATAGAAGAGAACTTCCCCAGTGCAATGAAGGGCGTGTATGAAAAACCCACAGCTCGCCGGGCGCGGTGGCTCAAGCCTGTAATCCCAGCACTTTGGGAGGCCGAGACGGGCGGATCACGAGGTCAGGAGATCGAGACCATCCTGGCAAACACGGTGAAACCCCGTCTCTACTAAAAAATACAAAAACCTAGCCGGGCGAGGTGGCGGGCGTCTGTAGTCCCAGCTACTCGGGAGGCTGAGGCAGGAGAATGGCGTGAACCCGGGAGGCGGAGCTTGCAGTGAGCTGAGATCTGGCCACTGCACTCCAGGCTGGGCGACAAAGCGAGACTCTGTCTCAACAAAAAAAAAAAAAAAAAAAGAAAAGAAAAACCCACCCACAGCTAACATACTTAATGGTGAAAAAGAGCATACTTTTCCCCTAAGATCAGAAACAAGACAAGGATGTCCACTCTTGCCATGTCTAGTTAACATTGTCCTGGAGGTTCTAACCAGGACGTTTAGGGAAGAAAAATATATAAATGGCATCTAAACTGGAAAAGATGAAGCAAGACTATCTCTGTTTATAGATGACATGATCTTGTATGTAGAAAATCCTAGAGAATCCACTAAAAGTCTATTAGAATTAATATATAAGTTCAGCAAGGTTGCAGAATATAAGATCAATATAAGAAAATAAGTTGTGGTCAGGCACGGTGGCTCACACCTGTAATCCTAGCGCTTTGGGAGGCCAAGGCAAGCACATCAGTTGAGGCCAGGAGTTCAAGACCAGCCTGGCCAACACAGTGAAACCCTGTCTCTACTAAAAATACAAACATTAACCAGGCATGGTAGCACATGCCTGTAGTCCCAACTACTTGAGAGGCTGAGGCACGAGAATCACTTGAACCCAGGAGGCAGAGGTTGCAGTGAGCTGAGATCAGGCCACTGCACTTCAGCCTGGGCTACAGAGCAAGACTCTGTCTCAAAAACAAAAACAAAAAAACAACAACAAAAAAGGAAAATCAGTAGTATATTTATATACTAGCAATTAACAATTTGACAATGAGATTAATAAAACAATCCCAGGGCTGGGCACGGTGGCTCACGCCTGTAATCCCAGCACTTTGGGAGGCTGAGGTGGGCAGATGACAGGGTAAGGAGTTTGAGACCAGCCTGGCCAACATAGTGAAACCCTGTCTCTACTAAAAATACAAAAAACTAGCCAGGTGTGGTGGTGGGCACCTGTAATCGCAGCTACTCGGGAGGCTGAGTGGAATCACTTGAACCCGGGAGGTGGAAGTTGCAGTGAGCCAAGATAACACCACTGCACCACTCCAGCCCAGGCGACAGTGCGAGACTCCGTCTCAAAAGAAAAAAAAGAAAGAAAAGAAAACAATTCCATTTATAATAGCATCAATACAAATAAAATACTTAGGAATAAATTTAACAAAAGAAGTGTAAGACTTGTATACTTGAAAACTACTAAACATCATTGAATTTAATTAAGGAAGCCTTAAATAAATGGAAGGATATCCCACGTTCATGGGCAGGAAGACTTGATATTCTAAAGATGGAATACCCTTCAGATTGCCTTACAGATGCAACACAATCCCAATGAAATTCCATCTGGTTTCTTCACAGAAACTCACAAGCTGATTCTAAAATATATATGGAAATGCAAGGGACCTAGACTATTCAAAGCACTCAAGGAGAAGAACAAATTTGTAAACATCACATTTACTGATTTTAAAACTTTCTACAAAGCTACAGTAATCAAGACTGTGTGGTACTGTGTAAAGATAGACATATAGGTCAATGGAATAAGATTGAGAATCCAGAAATAAACTTACACACTTACGGCCAGTTGATTTTCAACAGTAATGCCAAGACAATTCAATGAGGAAAACAATTTTGTCTTTTCAACAAATAGTCCTAGAACAACTGGATAGTCACATGCGAAATAATGAAGTTGAAACTTGTGGCCAGGCACAGTGGCTCACGCCTGTAGTCCCAGCACTTTGGGATGCCGAGGCGGGTGGATCACTTGAGGTCAGGAGTTCAAGACCAGCCTGGCCAACATAGTGAAACCCTGTCTCTACTAAAATTTTAAAAAAATTGGCTGGGCATGGTGGTACGTGCCTGTAATCCCAGCTCCTCAGGAGGCTGAGGCAGGAGAATCACTTGAACCTGGGAGGCAGGGGTTGCAGTGAGCTGAGATCATGCCCCTGCAGTCCAGCCTGGGCAACAGAGTGAGACTCTGTCTCAGAAAGAAACTTGCTCTCATACCATATACAAAAATTAAAACAGACCAAAACTTAAATGTACGAGCTAAAACTATAAATCTCTTAGAAGAAAACATAGGTGTTAATCTTTGTGACTTTGGATTAGACAATGATTTCTTAGATGTGACACCTAAAGTACAAACAGCTAACCAAAAAAGAGACAAAATTAAAAGCTTTTGCATTGTAAATAATACCATCAAGAAAGTGAATATGATCAGGCATGGTGGCTCACGCCTGTAATCTCAATACTTTGGGAAGCCAAGGTGGGAGGATTGCTTGAGCCCAGGAGTTTGATCCCACCCTGGGCAACATAGCAAGACCCCATCTCTAACAAAAAAAAAAGAAGAAGAAGAAGAAAGTTAATAGCCAGTCCATAGATTGGGAGGAAAATATTTGCAAATCATATAGCTGATAAGAGTCTTATACCCAAGATAGATAAACAACTCTTACCGGCCGGGCGCAGTGGCTCACACCTGTAATCCCAGCACTTTGGGAGGCCGAGGCGGGCGGATCACCTGAGGTCGGGAGTTCACGACCAGCCTGACCAACATGGAAAAACCCCATCTCTACTAAAAATGCAAAAAGATTGGCCTGGTGTGGTGGCACATGCCTGTAATACCAGCTACTGGGGAGGCTGAGGTTGAAGAATCGCTTGAACTCGGGAGGCGGAGGTTGTGGTGAGCCGAGATCGTACCATTACACTCCAGCCTGGGCGATAAGAGTGAAACTCCATTTCAAAAAAAAAAAAAAAGAACTCTTACCAATCAACAATAAAAATATAACTCAGTTTTAAAATGGGCAAAGCAATAAGTACACGAAAAGGTGCTCAATGTCGTTTGCCATCAGAGAAATGCAAATCAAAACCACAATGAGATGCAGTTTCACATCTACTAGGATGGCTATAAACAAAGACAGATG
The DNA here is from genome assembly GCF_008728515.1 of Papio anubis. Taxonomy (NCBI): domain Eukaryota; kingdom Metazoa; phylum Chordata; class Mammalia; order Primates; family Cercopithecidae; genus Papio; species Papio anubis. Next base: position 81,247,127 of record NC_044996.1, on the reverse strand, counting down.
ATAGTAAGTCTTAGCAAGAATGTGGAGACACTGAAAGCCTCATACATTGTCAGTAGGATGGGAAAATGGTATAGCTGCTTTGGCAAACAGTTTAGCAGTTTATCAAAAGGCTAAATAAAAACCTAGAGGTACCATATGATCCAGCAATCCCACTCTTAGTTTTTTCTACCCAGGAGATACAAAAATATGTCATATATGCAAAAACTTGTACCCAAATGTTTATGCAGCAGTAGTCATAATAGCCAAAAAGTGGAAAAACCCAACATGTCCATCAGCTGATGAATGGGCAAATAAAATGTGGTCTATCCATACAGTGGAGTAGTATTCAGCCATACAAAGGAATGAAGTACTGATACATGCTACAACATGGATGAAGCTTGAAAACATTTTGCCTAGTGAAAGAAGCCAATCACAAAAGACCATATATGATAGGATTCCATTTATATGTAATATCCAGAGTAGGACATTAAAATCTGTAGAGACAAAAAATAGATGAGTGGTTGTCCAGGGCTTTGGGGTGGGGTGATGGGGTTGTAGGGTGATCACTAAACAGTATATTTCTTTTTGTGTTAATGAAAATGTTCTAAAATTAAGTGTGGTGATGTTTACATCAACTGTGTGAATGTACCAAAAGCCACTGAATCATGTACTTTAAATGAGTGAATTGTATGGTATGTGAATTATATCTCAATAAAACTGTTAAGAAGAACAAAAGAAGAAAGGAGACATCTCTATAAAGTGATGACAACTTTACATTCTACAGGAATATATATTCTACATTGACAAGGATCTTTGTTTTGCTCACTTCTGTATTTCCAATGTCTAGAACAGTGACTGGCAAGTAGTGCACACTCAATAATGTTTAGTGAATGATTTTAATCATAATTAATGCAAAATCTACCTTTCAAAAAATGAAGGAAGTAGGGCAACAAAAAGTACCACGGGCTTTTCAGTGACTGGAAAGTCAGAGGAAACAGCTAGTTTGAAGAGACAGAGTTGGTTTTAGGAGAATAATCTTTGGGATGGAGAGACCTAGAAAATATTGGATAATGTTGGCCTAGAGTTCAAGGGAGAAGTTGGACTGGACTTTGCAATTAAGAGTTGTCTTTGGGAGGCCAAGGTGGGTGGATCACGAGGTCAGGAGTTCGAGACCAACCTGACCAACATGGTGAAACCCCGTCTCTACTAAAAATACAAAAAAATTAGCCAGGCTTGGTGGTACATGCCTGTAATCCCAGCTACTCAGGAGGCTGAGGCAAGAGAATCACTTGAACCCAGGAGGCGGAGGTTGCAGTGAGCAGAGACCGAGCCACTGCACTCCAGCCTGGGCGACAGAGGGAGACTCTGTCTCAAAAAAAAAAAGAGTTGTCTGCATAGAGGTGAAAAATGAAACTTTGGGAGTAATGAGATAATGGAGACAGAGAATATATAGAAAAAGAAGTCTAAGAAGAGAATCTCTTCTTTTTTTATTTTTTTCTGGTCTCACTCTGTCATCCAGGCTGGAGTGCAATGGAGCCATCTTGGCTCACTGCAACATCTGCCTCCTGGGTTCAAGCGATTCTTCTGCCTCGGCCTCCTGAGTAGCTGGGACTACAGGCACATGCCACCATGCCTGGCAAATTTTTGTGTATTTTTAGTAGAGACAGGGTTTTGCCATGTTGGCCAGGCTAGTCTTGAACTCCTAACCTCAGGTGATCCACACGCCTCAGCCTCTCAAAGTGCTGGGATTACAGGCATGAGCCACCATGCCCAGCTGAGAATCTATTTCATGTATAAGAAAATGAAAAGAAGACAATGAAATTTGTAAGGTAGGAAAAGAATTAGGATGTTATGGGAAAGTTATTGGTAGTGCTAACGATGCTGGGAGAGAAGCCAAAGAAGATGGTGACTGTAAAAAGACCATTGAATTTAACAAGTAGGAAATTCCAGGACAATTGGTAGGAACTACTTACAAGGGGATTATGGAGTGAGCAATAATGACAATTGGAAGCACTAAACATAGACCTCTCTTTCAAGAAGTCTGGTGCTAAGAAGACTGTTGACTTTCCTCTTTTCACTGGACTAGCTTAGTCCTCTGGCTGTGTTTCTTTAATTATCTTGACTTCTCATTTCAACACACATCTTATTTTATTATAATTGTGTTGCATGGTGTTTGTATTCTCTGGTAATCTCCGTAAGAGTAGTAACCATGTCATGTTTATCTCTGTATCATAGACACCTAGCCCAGTGCCTAGTATGTAGTTGATGGCACAGTAAATATTATATTATTGAATGAAATGAATTGTTCTAGTATGCTGGCAAAGACATGACAAAAATGGCTGACCATTCTATCCAGATTCGATAGGAACTAGTGAAGCCAGAAGGAGCTTAATGGATTATTAGAAGAGGGAAAGGGCCAAGAAATCAAAGCAGTTAAATATTGTGTGCTCAGCTGAAGCAGGTGATATCCCATAGTATTTCTTGGTATTCTTTATCTTGAATCTCTGGGAAGAAAGAGCAAATTCAGTAATAACCTGTTTTTATTTTTATTTTAGATTCGGGGGTACAGGAGCAGGTTTGTTACAAGGACATATTGCGTGATGCTGAGCTTTGGGCTTCTACTGATCCCATCACCCATATAGTACCCAATAGGAAGTTCTTCAGCTCTTGCCCCACTTTCTCCATCCCTCCCTCCTTTTAGAGCCCCCAATGTCTATTGTGTCCATCTTTATGTCTATGTGTACCCAGGTTAACCTTGTTTAGTTCAAAAATGAAAAACCTCTTTTTTTTTAGCTGCAAGTTACTTTAACTTTATAGGTGGTTGGCTATGTGATAGGCTTTCTCTTTTTTGCCAGCCACCCGGGTTTTATAATGGATGGACAGGTAGGGTTGATGGGAAAAGAATACTGGTCTATTTATCAGGAGACCTGAATCCCACCTCTGTCAATAACTACCTATGTGGAAAGGACTGTTCACTAGATGATCTTTAAGCTTCCTTCCAGACCTCACATTCTAGGATATTATTTCTAGTAGTTGACTTATGACTGAGACTCAAGAATTTGGCCACACAGCAATAAGCCAAAGGGAAAAACTACTTCCCCTCTACATACAAACATGGTTTCTAGAACTATGAGTTTTTGACTCATAGGAGAAGATAAAGGCAGCTCACTGTATTGTAGTTAACCTTACAAATCAAGGATGTCTTGAGAGACGCCTTAGTTATAGTATAAGGTTTTATTTTAGCTAGCTGAACAGCAATTCATATCTGACTTTTTTCTTGTCAGGACCGTAAGAGGCAATATGAGCTGCTGAAACTTGAAAGAAACTTCCAGAAACAATCCAATGTGCTCAGACGTAAAACAGAGGAGGTAAGAAAATTCAGTCTGCTAGGTCAAGTATATTGTCATCTTCAGGCTTAAATGCTTGCAAAGTAATATCCTTTAAACGAGCAAGTGTCCTGAGAAACCAGGGATGCCAGTCTTCACAAGCAATTCCTAAATCTTGATCGCTGTTTATATGCCATGACCTGTGAGCAGATAAAAACTTGATGAAAAATGGTACTGTTTAAATAAGGATTTTTTCCTAATTGGACTTGAGCCTTTCCTGAAAAAACAAAGTGATATTGATATGTGACATTTCTAGACACCTAGTCTGCAGAACTTCCTTGAAGTGTATTCCTCCCCTAGGCACCAAAGCAGTAGCTGTTCATTATGTCCATGGAGATTTATAAACCTGGTTCCTATAGGAACTCAAACCCATGTAATTTTTATCTTTACTAATGTGCTAGAAATGGGATTTTTTTTTTTTTTTTTTTTTAACCTTTCATTCAACATTACTATGTGCCAATTTTATTTAGGCAGCAGCTGCCAACAAGCGTCTCAAGGATGCTCTCCAGAAACAACGGGAGGTTGCAGATAAGCGGAAAGAGACTCAGAGCCGTGGAATGGAAGGCACTGCAGCTCGAGTGAAGGTATGAACAACTTGAACTGCCATTTCTCTTGTGGACGCTGGGAACAGGAGAAAAGGAGAAATAGCTTTTTTTCTCTTTTTTTTAGAAGTAAACACTGCAAAATCTAAAGTTCTACTTGAAAGCCTTATTTCCTAAAGATAGCAATGTCTTTGAACTGTTGTTAAAGACCAGGAGTATAGAACTCTTTCTATCCTTGCCCCTGTTGAGGTTCAGTTACTTTTTTAAACAGCTTCATTGAAATAGAATTGACGTATTATAAATTGTACATATTTAAAGTTCACAATTTGGCCAGGCATGGTGGCTCACACCTATGATCCCAGCACATTGGGAGGCCGAGGTGGGCAGATCACCTGCAGTCAGGAGTTTGAGACCAGCCTGACCAACATGGTGAAACCTCATCTCTACTAAAAATACAAAAATTAGCTGGCTGTGGTGACAGGTGCCTGTAATCCCAGCTACTTGGGAGACTGAGGAAGGAGACTCCTTTGAACCCGGAAGGCGGACGTTGCAGTAAGCCAAGATTGCACCATTGCACTCCAAACTCGGTGACAGAGTGAAACTCTGTCTCAAAAAGAAAAAAAAAGTATACAGTTTGGTGAGTTTGGACACATGTATACACCCATGAAATCATCACCACAGTCAAGATAATGACAGTGTGCTTCATTGCCTAAACTTTCTTTGTATCCCTCTGTAATCCCTCCTTCTCCTCCCCGGTCTACCCCTCTACTCCCCATTTCATATATATTTCTTTATATCCCCACAATGGTTCCAGGCAACCATTAATCTGCTTTCTGTCACTATGGATTTGTTTTCATCTGGAATCATACAGTATGTATTTTTTTCTGGTTTTTATTCAGCACAATTATTGTGAGATTCATCCATGTGGTTGCATATATCATATACAACTTCTTTCCTTTTTATTGCTGAGTGGCATCCTATTCATTGTATGGCTATACCATAATTTGTTTTTATATTCACCTGTTGATGGACACTTGGGTGTTTCTAGTTTTTGGCTCTTACAAATATTGCACTGAACATTTGCGCACAAGTCTGTGTGGATTTTTTTTATTTCTTTTGAGTAGATAGCTAGGAATAAAATGGCTTTCTTGTATGGTTGGTGTATGTTTTAACTTGTAAGTGGCTGCCAAACTGTTTTCCAAAGCAGTTGTACCATTTTACATTCCTGCTAGCAATGTATAAGGGTTCTAGTTGCTACACATTCTTACCAATACTTAGTATGGTCAGTCTTTTGAATTTTAGCTATTTTGTGTGTGGGGGTAGTGGAACCTCATTGTGGTTCTAATTTTCATTTCTGTAATGACTAATGATGTTGGACATCCTTTCATGTGCTTATTTGCGATATGTATGTTTTCTTTTGTGAAATATCTATTCAAATCTGTCCCCATTTTTAAATTGGGTTGTTTATCTTTTTCTTATTATTGAATTAAAATTCTTTATATATTCTAAATATATTTAACAGAGGACTTCTGTGTTTTACAAATATTTTCTCCCTGGCTGTGGCTTGCCCTTTTCAATTTGTAACAGTGTCTTTTGAAGAGCAAACCTTTATTATGTTAATGCCATCCAATTTATTGATTTTTTTTATTTTATACTTAAACAGTTTTCATATCTTACTTAAGAAATCTTGGCTGGGTGTAGTGGCTCACGCCTATAATCTCAGCACTTTGGGAGGCTGAGGCAGGAGAATTGCTTGAGGCCAGGAGTTCAAGACCAGCCTGGGGAACAAAGTGAGATCCTGTCTCTACAAAACAGAACTTTAAAAAATTAACCAGACATGGTGGCGCACGCCTTTAGTCCCAGCTACCGGGGAGACTGAGGTGGGAAGATCACTTGAGACTGGGAGGTCAAGGCTACAGTGAGCCATGATCGCACCACTGCACTCCAGCCTGGGTGACAGAGAAAGATCCTGTCTCAAAAAAAATTTAAAACAGAAATATTTGGCTGGCTGGGTGCAGTGGCTCATGCCTGTAATCCCAGCACTTTGGGAGACCAAGGCGGGTGGATTACGTGAGGTCAGGAGTTCAAGACCAGCCTGGCCAACATGACAAAACCCCGTCTCTACTAAAAGTACAAAAATTAGCCGGGCCCGGTGGCATGCGCCTGTAGTCCCAGATACTCGGGAGGCTGAGGTGGAAGAATTGCTTGAACCGGGGAGGCGGAGGTTGCAGTGGACTGAGATCGCACCACTGCACTCCACCTGGGTGATAGAGCGAGGCTTCGTCTCCAAAAAAAAAGGAAATATTTGTCAAACCCATGGTCACTAAGATTTCCCCCTAAGTTTTCTTCTAGGAAGTTGTATTTTTTTGTTGTTGTTGTTGAGACGGAGTCTCGCTCTGTCGCCCAGGCTGGAGTGCAGTGGCCGGATCTCAGCTCACTGCAAGCTCCACCTCCTGGGTTTACGCCATTCTCCTGCCTCAGCCTCCCGAGTAGCTGGGACTACAGGTGCCCGCCACCTCGCCCAGCTAGTTTTTTGCATTTTTAGTAGAGACGGGGTTTCACCGTGTTAGCCAGGATGGTCTCGATCTCCTGACCTCATGATCCGCCCGTCTCAGCCTCCCAAAGTGTGGGGATTACAGGCTTGAGCCACCGCGCCCGGCCTGGAAGTTGTATATTTTTAAGCTTTACATTTAGGTCTGTGATTCATTTTGACTGGACACCTTTGTCAAAATCAAATATCTATACATCTATTTCAGATTGTTTTATTGATCTATATGTCTATTTTTATGCCAATACCAAAAAGCTTAAAAATATACAACTTCTAGAAGAAAACTTAGGGGGAAATCTTAGTGACCATGAGTTTGACAAATATTTCCTTTTTTTTTTTTTTGAGACGAAGCCTCGCTCTATCACCCAGGGAGAGTGCAGTGGCGCGATCTCAGCTCACTGCAACCTCTGCCTCCCCGGTTCAAGCTGTTGCTTTTTAAGAAATCATGAAATCAGGCAGTGTAAGTCCTCCAAAGTTGTTGTTCTTTGTCAAAATTGTTTGGGAAAACTAGGTCCTTTGCATTTCCATATACATTTTAGAATTATCTTGTCAATTTCTACAAAACAGCTTGCTTGGAGTTGGATTAAGATTGCATAGAGTTTATAAATCAATTTGAGGAGAATCAACATGTTAAGAATATTTAGATACATGAATGCAGTACATCTCTTTATTTAGGTTTTTAATTTCTCTCAGCAACATTTTAGTTTTTAGTGTACAAGTGTTGTACATCTTTTGTCAAACATATTCCTGAGTATTTCATATTTTTATGATATTGAAAATGGCATTTTTATTTCCATTTCCAATTGTTTAGATATTCTTGTTGGTTCTCAAAGCTTTTTTGTAGAATTCTTAAGGTTTTTTACCTAGACAATTGTGTCATCTGCAAATATGGACAATTTTATTTCTTCTTTTCTGTTCTGTGCTTTTTGTGTGTGTGTGTGTGTGTGTCTTTATTTATTTATTTATTTATTTATTTATTATTATACTTTAAGTTCTAGGGTACATGTGCATAATGTGCAGGTTTGTTACATATGTATACTTGTGCCATGTTGGTGTGCTGCACCCATCAACTCGTCATTTACATCAGGTATAACTCCCAATGCAATCCCTCCCCCCTCCCCCCTCCCCATGATAGGCCCCAGTGTGTGATGTCCCCCTTCCCGAGTCCAAGTGATCTCATTGTTCAGTTCCCACCTATGAATGAGAACATGTGGTGTTTGGTTTTCTGTTCTTGTGATAGTTTGCTAAGAATGATGGTTTCCAGCTGCATCCATGTCCCTACAAAGGACACAAACTCATCCTTTTTTATGGCTGCATAGTATTCCATGGTGTATATGTGCCACATTTTCTTAATCCAATCTGTCACTGATGGACATTTGGGTTGATTCCAAGTCTTTGCTATTGTGAATAGTGCCGCAATAAACATACGTGTGCATGTGTCTTTATAGCAGCATGATTTATAATCCTTTGGGTATATACCCAGTAATGGGATGGCTGGGTCATATGGTACTTCTAGTTCTAGATCCTTGAGGAATCGCCATACTGTTTTCCATAATGGTTGAACTAGTTTACAATCCCACCAACAGTGTAAAAGTGTTCCTATTTCTCCACATCCTCTCCAGCACCTGTTGTTTCCTGACTTTTTAATGATCGCCATTCTAACTGGTGTGAGATGGTATCTCATTGTGGTTTTGATTTGCATTTCTCTGATGGCCAGTGATGATGAGCATTTTTTCATGTGTCTGTTGGCTGTATGAATGTCTTCTTTTGAGAAATATCTGTTCATATCCTTTGCCCACTTTTTGATGGGGTTGTTTGTTTTTTTCTTGTCAATTTGTTTGAGTTCTTTGTAGGTTCTGGATATTAGCCCTTTGTCAGATGAGTAGATTGCAAAAATTTTCTCCCATTCTGTAGGTTGCCTGTTCACTCTGATGGTAGTTTCTTTTGCTGTGCAGAAGCTCTTTAGTTTAATTAGATCCCATTTGTCAATTTTGGCTTTTGCTGCTGTTGCTTTTGGTGTTTTAGACATGAAGTCTTTGCCCATGCCTATGTCCTGAATGGTACTACCTAGGTTTTCCTCTAGGGTTTTTATGGTATTAGGTCTAACATTTAAGTCTCTAATCCATCTTGAATTAATTTTCGTATAAGGAGTAAGGAAAGGATCCAGTTTCAGCTTTCTACTTATGGCTAGCCAATTTTCCCAGCACCATTTATTAAATAGGGAATCCTTTCCCCATTTCTTGTTTCTCTCAGGTTTGTCAAAGATCAGATGGCTGTAGATGTGTGGTATTATTTCTGAGGACTCTGTTCTGTTCCATTGGTCTATATCTCTGTTTTGGTACCAGTACCATGCTGTTTTGGTTACTGTAGCCTTGTAGTATAGTTTGAAGTCAGGTAGCGTGATGCCTCCAGCTTTGTTCTTTTGACTTAGGATTGTCTTGGAGATGCGGGCTCTGTTTTGGTTCCATATGAACTTTAAAGCAGTTTTTTCCAGCCTTTTTTTTTTTTTTTTTTTTTTTTAACCTTTGTCTTGCCTTATTGCACTTGCTAGAACCTCCAGTACAATATTGAATAGACTAGGTGAGAGGCTACAACCTTGTTTTGTTCCCAATCTTGGGCAGAAAGCATTCAGTTTTTCACCATAAAGTATGATAATAGCTATAGATTTTTTGGTATATGTCTTTTATCAGGTTGAAGAAGTTCCTTTTTTTTTTTTTTTTTTTTTTTTAGCTTGCAAAAGTTTTTATTACGAATTGATGTTGGGTTTTTTCGGGAGCTTTTTTTTCTGTTTCTGTTGAGATGATCTGACAGTTGATTGGTCAGTTTTTATTCTGTTATATGGCAAATGACATGGATTTCTCCCTAATTTATTCTGTCAAGGCATAATTGAAATACAATGAAATTTACCCTTTTGTTGTACAGTTCTATGTGTTTTGACAACATGTACAGTTGTGTGACCACTACAACAATCAAGATACAGAATAGTTCTCTTATCCTCAGAAACTCCCCTATATCTCTTACAGCCAATTCCTCTCACACCCCTGGTCCTTGACAAACACTGATCTGTACTCTGTCATTATTGTATTTCCTTTCCATCAGTGTCATAGAAATAGAAACATAGAGTATGACTTCCTTCACTTAGCATAATGCATTTGAGATTAATTTGTGTTGTTTGTGTATCTGTAGTTTGCATGTTTTTGTTATTGTTAAGTAGTATTTCATTGTATGGATATAGCACAGTTTGTTTATCCATTCACCTGTCGAAGGATATCTTAGGGTTTTTTTTTTTCCTTAGGTTTTGGCAATTACGAATAAAGCTACTGTTAAAAACACGTACACGTTTCTATGTAAACTAATTTTTTCACTTGGGTAAATACCTAAGAGCGGGACTGCTGGGTCATATGATAAGTGTATGCTTAACTTTGTAAGAAAATGCCAAATTGTTTATCCAGTTAGTTGTTTATTGCTGGTATATAGAAATACAATTTATTTTTGTATATTAACTTTTATCTCATGCCTTTATTATTTTAGCTTTTTTATAGGTTTTTAGGATTTTCTATGTAGACTATCATGCTATCTGTAAATACAATTTTATTTCTTCCTTTCTAATCTATATGTCTATCATTTCTCCTACTTCCCCTATTGCATTGGTGAGAACCTTCAAGATGATGATGAATAGGAGTGGTGAGAATAGACATTCTTCTGTTCTTCCTGATCTTAGGGGGAAAGCATTCTGTCTTTCACCATTAAGTTTATTAACTGTAGTTAATTTTTTTGAAATACTTTGTGTCTCTAGTTAGTTGATTTGGTGAATTATTTTGACTGATGTTCAAATATGGAACCAACCTTGCATTTCTTTTTTTTTTCTTTCCAACTTTTACTTTAGGTTCAAGGATTACATGTGCAAGTTTGTTACATGGGTAAATTGTATGTTGCAAGAGTTTCATGTACAGATCATTTTGTCACACAGATAATCAGCATGATACCCAATAGGTAGTTTCTCAGTCCTCACCCTCCTCCCACCCTTCACCCTCAAGTAGGCCCCAGTGTCTATTGTTCCCTTCCTCCTATCCATGTGTACTCAGTGTTTAGCTCCCACTTAGAAGTGAGAACATGTGGTATTTGATTTTCTGTTCCTGCATTAATTCTCTTAGGATAATAGCCTCCATCTACATTCATGTTACTACAAAGGATGTGATTTTGTTCTTTTTTATGGCTGTGTAATATTCCATTCCAACCTTGCATTTCTTAGATAAACTCTATTTAATCGTGATATATCATCCTTTTTATGTATTATTAAATTCAGTAATACATTTAAAAAATCTTGTTTAAATTTTTGTATCTGTGTTCATGAGGGATACTGATGTGTAGTTTTTTGTAACACCTTGGTCTGTTTCTGGTATCAAGGTAATGCTGGCCTCAGAATGAGCTGGGAAGTAGTTGTTTCTCTTCAAATGTCTGGAAGATTTCGTGTAGAATTAATATTGTTTCTTTCTAAAAAATTTGGTAGAATTTACCAGGAAAGCCATCTGTGACTAGAGAGATTTATGTTTCTTGCTTAGTTTTGCTTTTTGGGGAGAGGGATGTTAACTAAAATAAAGTTTTAAAAATAGATAAAAGATTGTTCAAAGTCTCCTTGAGTAAGCTTTGGTAGTTTGTGTGTTTCAGAGAACTTGTCTGTTTCATCTTAGTTGTCAAATGTATTGGCATAAAGTTGTTCATCATATTCCTTTATGGTTCTAATATCTGTAAAATCTCAGCCAGGTATGATTGCTTATGCCTATAATACTGGCACCTAGAGAGGCTGAGATGGGAGGATCACTTGAGCCCAGGAATTTTAGACCAGCCTGGGCAACATAGCAAGAACCTATCTCTGTTTTTAAAAATTAAAATTTTAAAAATATGTAATGATGTCAACTATCTCATTCCTGTTTGTATGCTTTCTCATTTTTCTCAATCAGTCCAGCTGGAGGTTTGTCATTCTTATAATGGGTAAAATGGTAATTTTTATGTTATATATATTTTACCACAATAAAAAATTTCAAAACAACTCCCAACTCATTAATTTCCACTCTGATCTTATTATTATAACTATTATTATTATTATTATTTTCGAGACAGAGTCTCGCTCTGTCACCCAGTCTGGAGTGCAGTGGCGTGATATCAGCTCACTGAAAGCTCCGCCTCCCGGATCTTTTTTTTTTTTTTTTACTTCTGCATACTTTGGATTTATTTTGGTCATCTTTTTTTACTTAAGGAAGAAACTAAGGTCATTGATTTACTTCTTTTCTAATATAGGCATTCAGTGCTATAAGTTTCCTCTTAAGTACTCCTTTAATAATATCCCACAAATTTTCATAATGTTACGTTTTCATTTTCATTCAATTCAAAATACATTCTAATTTTCTTATTGATTTTTTTTCTTTGAACCATGGGTTATTTAGAAGTGTTATTTAGTTTCCAAATGTTTGTGGATTTTTCCAAATGTCTTTTTGTTATTGATTTCCAATTTAATTCTAATATGGTCAGAGAACATACTTCATATGACTTGAATCCTTTTGAACTTATTGAGACTTATTTTATGGTCCAGAGTATGATCAATCTTAGTAAATGTTCTATGTGTACTTGAGAAGAATGGGTATTCTGCTGTTGTTGGATGGAGTGTCTATAAATGTCAATCATGTTGATTTAATTGATTGTGCTGTTAACGTCTATTGTATCCTTGCTGATTTTCTGCATACTCGTCCTATCAATTATTGGGAAATAGGTATTGAAATCTCCAAATATAATTATGGAGTTTTTCCTTGGAGTTCTACATTTAGAATTAATTGACCCCTGTATTATTATGAAATGGACTTCTTTATTCTTGGTAATATTCTTTGTTCTAATATCTACTTTGTATGATATTACTGTAGCCCCTCCAACTTTCTTTTTATTAATGTTAGTATGTTCTTTTTTTTTTTTTTTTTTTGTCATGGTGTATTTAATGTTAACCTATTTGTGCCTTCATTTTTAAGGTGTGGTTTTTTTTCTTTTTTTTCTTTTTCTTTCTTTTCTTTCTTTCTTTTTTTTTTTTTTTAAGACAAGGTCTTGCTCTGTTGCCCAGGCTGGAGTGCAGTAGCACAATCACGGCTCACTGTAGCCTTAACCTCTTGGGCTCAAATGATTCTACTACTTCATCCTCCCAAGTAGCTCAGACTACAGGCACATGCCACTGTGCCTGGCTAATTTTTGTATTTTTTGTAGAGATGAGGTTTCACCATGTTGCTCAAGCTGGTCTCAAATTCCTGGGGTCAAGTGATCTACCTGTCTCAGCCTCCCAAAGTGCTGGGATTACAGGTGTGAGCCACCACACCCAGCCAAGGTGTGGTTCTTATAGGCAGCATATATTTGGGTCTAGCTTTTTTTTTCCATAGACAGGATCTCACTCTGTTATCCAGGCTGAAGTGCAGTGGCATGATCATAGTTCACTGTAACCTCAAATGCCTGGACTCAAGTGATTCTCCCATCTCAGTCTCCTGAATAGCTGAGACTACAGGCGTATACCACCATACCTGGCTAATTTTTCTACTTTTTGTAGAGACCGGGTCTCACTATGTTGCTCAGGCTGGTCTTGAACTATGGGCCTCAAGTGATCCTCCCAAAGTGCTGGGACTACAGGTGTGAGCCACTGTGCCCAGCCATGTCTAGCTTTTTAAATCCAATCTGAAAATCTCTACAACTTAATTGGGGTGTTTAGACCATTTACATTTAATGCGATTATTGATACAGGTAGGTTTGAGCTATCATCTTGCTGTTTGTTACTTGTACATGATTTTGTTTCATGTATTTTGGTGCTTTGTTATTAGGGATGTAAACATTAAGGATTATATTCTTTGAACAATCGGCTCCTTTATCATGAATCCTTTTTATCCCTAGTTTTATTTTTTGATAGGAATTCTACTTCATCTGATTCTAATATGATCACTCCAGCTTTCTTTTGATTACTATTAGCATGGTATACCTTCATTAAAAGCAGAAATATTCTCAGGGATAGTTACTGTTTTAAAAAGTGAATTTTGGCTGGGCATGGTGGCTCACACCTGTAATCCCAGCACTTTGGGAGGTCAAGGTGGGTGGATCACTTGAGGCCAGCAGTTCAAGACCAGCCTGGCCAACATGGTGAAACCCCATCTGTACTAAAAATACAAAAATTAGCCAGGCGTGGTGGCACATGCCTGTAATCCCAGCTACTTGGGTGGCTGAGGCATGAGAACTGCTTGAACCTGGGAGGCAGAGGTTGCAGTGAGCTGAGATCACGACATTGCACTCCAGCCTGGGCGACAGAGCGACACCCTGTCTAAATAAATAAATAAAAAGTGAATTTACTGAATTTTGTTTCCTTTTTTAAAAATCCCATTCATCTACTTTAAAAATTAAAAATAGATATTTATTAAATAGAATAGATCATAAAATATTCAATTTTTTGTTATGTTAAGGGCAAAGGAAAAAATGGAGAAAATAAAGAACAGAGCACATAGAAATACTAAGAATCTGGAGAAAGATTTTCTGGAGAAAGTCTCTTTCTTGTGACCTTTTGGCATGTTGCTGTTAAAGGCTCTTTGAGAGGTACTGACATTTTTGGTATGTGTAGGTATGAATGGATATCACACTTGTAGTTACTTGGGCTCTGGTTCAAATAAGTTAAGTCTGGAGCTGAATCTAGCCCATGAGCCAGTGATTCCTCATCCCTAACCCAGACATCACTGATTTCTCGTCCAGAATTGGCTTGGAAACGAAATTGAGGTTATGGTCAGTACTGAGGAAGCCAAACGCCATCTGAATGACCTCCTTGAAGATAGAAAGATCCTGGCTCAAGATGTGGCTCAACTCAAAGAAAAAAAGGAATCTGGGGAGAATCCACCTCCTAAACTCCGGGTAAGTACCCTTATGAAAAAATGTTGCCAGTAATCAGACTCTACATTCGCCAGAAATCCTTATAACTTTGGAGGATTACTTTCCTTTTAGTATTTCACCCTTGTTCCCACTATTATTTACAGAGGCGTACATTCTCCCTTACTGAAGTGCGTGGTCAAGTTTCGGAGTCAGAAGATTCTATTACAAAGCAGATTGAAAGCCTAGAGACTGAAATGGAATTCAGGTAACAGGGACTATCTCTAAGCCATTATAAAAATTTATGCCTGGAATCAAAGATAGAACCTATTAATCCAGTGATTCAAAAGCCTTGTGATGGTGGAAAAACGCGAGAAAATAACCATTTTTTTTAAACCAAACACTGTACTAGGTATCTTAGATACATTTTCTTATTCAGTCCCTTTGATGCCTTATGAGGTAAGTATCATTCTTCTCATTTTAGAGATCTAAAATTAACTTGGTCATATGGAAGTGGGTTATCAGAACTTATTAACATTAGTGTCACTAAAGTTGATATACAGCCCCCTCGCTGCTAAATTTGACTGGCTTTTTAATAAATAAACCGGTTAATTGGTTGATTTTTAAAAGGAAATTCAGTGATCTTAAGAAATTTGCCAAAGGTAATTAACTGGCTAACAAACAACAGAGCTGGGATTCAAAACACACTCTAATTCCAAAGCCCATGCTTTTTACAATACAGCACAATTTTTTTCTCTTTATTATTTTTTAACTGATAACTAGAGTCAGGCACCATAATTTTTGATGCAGTGGTGTCTCTAAGATGTAGAACCAATAACAGAATTTTAGAGGAACCAAAGAAATGATAATAGAATAGCAACAACACAGAAGGTGAATTTTAGAGATCATCAAGAAAATAGCTATAACATGTAAGTAAAGTTGTCATGAGCATTAAATTAAATTAGTAAAGTACATAACAGTACTTAGCATATTAGAAGTGCTCAATGGGCCAGGTGCGGTGGCTCATGCCTGTAATCCCAGCACTTTGGGAGGCCAAGGCAGGTGGATTGCCTGAGGCCAGGAGTTCAAGACCAGCCTGGCCAACATGGTGAAACCCCGTCTCTACTAAAAATACAAAAAAAATTAGCTGGGCGTGGTGGCGGACACCTGTAATCCCGGCTGCTAGGGAGGCTGAGGCAGGAGAATTGCTTGAACCCAGGAGGCAGAGGTTGCAGTGAGCCGAGATTGTGCCATTGCACTCCAGCCTGGGCGACAGAGCAAGACTCCGTCTCAAAAAAAAAAAAAAAAGGCCGGGCACAGTGGCTCACGCCTGTAATCCCAGCATTGGGAGGCCGAGGAAGGCAGATCATGAGGTCAGGAGATCGAGATCATCCTGGCTAACACAGTGAAACCCCATCTCTACTAAAAATACAAAAAATTAGCCGGGCATGGTAGCACGCACCTGTAGTCCCAGCTACTCGTGAGGCTGAGGCAGGAGAATCTCTTGAACCTGGGAGGTGGAGGTTGTGGTGAGCCGAGATCGTGCCACTGCACTCCTGGGCAACAGAGTGAGATTCCGTGTCAAAAATGAAAGACAGACAGACAAAAAGAAAGAAAAGAAAGGAAAGGAAGGAAAAAGAAAGAAAAGAGAAGGAATAGAAGGGCTCAGTGAAGGCTGCACTTTCTCAGGAGCTCTTCAGGCGGTGTTCCCTGTGCCATGGTCACTCGTATTGGCTCTAAAAAGTAAAAAGAAGAGAAGTGATCAATGAATGTTCTTCTGTCCCTCATCTCCTGGCCCTACACCAGAAATTATGCTACACAGCCTCTTCTAATCATGATTATTTTAAGCAGTTTATGAAATCTAGAAGGAACAGAACCCTGACAGAGATTTTATCGTGTTTTAGGATAATAGATTTTTATTGTCCAGAAGACCTTGGGATCATTTAATCTGGTTTTAGTAATACATACTAACTTTATCTTGGGATACATCTATAAATCACTCAACCTTTGAGTTCCTGCTTTGTGCTACACTGGATGCAGTTGGGATATACAGAAAAAATAGATGAGTTTGCCCTTGCTCTCAGGTGGAAATAGTATCATTACTCACAGTGGTGTCCTGGAATCATTTGTTAAAATTTCAAGAATGTTGTAAACCATTGTTAGTTTACAATTGATTATGGTGAGAATATTTACACCACAGAAACTGACAAAACTTACAAATCAGGGCTGGGGTTTTTGTTTTTGTTTTATGTTTGTTTGTTTTGAGACAGTCTCACTCTGTTGCCCAGGCTGGAGCGCAGTGGCACAATCTTGGCTCACTGCAGCCTCTGCCTCCCGGGTTCAAGTGATTCTCATGCCTCAGCCTCCCAAGTAGCTGGAATTACAGGCACGTGGCACCATGCCTGGCTAATTTTTGTATTTTTAGTAGAGACAGGGTTTCACCATGTTGGCCAGGGTGGTCTCGAACTCCTGACCTCAAGTGATCTGCCTGCCTCGGCCTCCCAAAGTTCCAGGATTACAGGCATGAGCCATTGTGCCCAGCCGAGGGCTGGTTTTTTAAGTGCTGGTTGTTAAAAATTTACCTGCATACCATATGTGTAAGTAAATGATTATGTAAATGTAGGGCAGGTGCCAAGTAGAAGGAATTAGAAGTGAGTTTAGTTAGGAGAAACTTTTTAGAACTGATGAGACTTAAACTAAATTTTGGAATAGGTAAGGGACATGAATTGTCAGAAAAGATAGGAAAGGGCCAATGATAGGTGACAACTCCGAAGTGTTGTGCCCCACCTCTTCCAGAAGCCTTCCCTGACTTTTTAATCCCTCACTAATCTTCCTTCCTCTCTAAACTCTTTCAGAACTTATGATACTCAATTATGACATACTGCTGACATGTTATCTTTATGTTTATTGTTTTATGTTTATTAATTTTGTCATTCTAAAGACAGACTGTAAGCTTGTTGAAGGAAAGGACTCTACATTAGACCAGGGTTGTCAAAGTGTGGTCCGCAGATTCCTGGGGAGCTCCAAGGCCCTTTCAGGGAGTCCAAGTGATCAAAACTATTTTCATAATAATATTAAGGCCTTATTTGCCTTTTTTGCTACATTGGCATTTGCACTGAAAATGCAAACGCCATAGTGGGCTAAAGTGCTGACACCCTAGGCTGAATGAAAGCAGTGGCACCAACCTGAACTAGTAGTTATTGTATGCTTCACCACTACATACTCTCAGGTTTTAAAAAACCAAGCCAGTCTTAATTAAGAGTGGTGTTGCAAGAGCAGTGAAAGTTATTCATTTTACTAAATCTGGACCCTGGAGTTCATGTCTGTGTTAGAGCCTGTGTGACAAAACAGGAAGAACACAGAAAGCACTTCTGCTGCATGCTGAATATGGTCTCTCAAGAAAAGCACTGTGTGCGATTGTTTGAGGTGTGAGCTCAATAGGCCTCTTTTTTCATGGGACATCATTTTTACTTCAATGAACAACTGACAAACTGTGGTTATTAAGACTTGGTTATTTGGCAGACATTTTCTCAAAAAGAACAGAGCAAGCCTGTTGCTTTAAGGAAAACAGCTGACAGTGTTACCTAAGACAAAATGTGAGCTTTCAAACAAAATTTGGATTTGGAAAACTTGTATCTGCCACTGTGAACTTGACAGTTTTTCATAACTTTTCTGATAAGACCAGTAGTGATATTAATAAGTGTGATTTTAAAAAATATATATTATAGAATGAAATGTGTTAACATTTGGAAGATCTGCATGACTCTGGACTAATATTGTCCAAATGGCATTTTATAGAATCATGTATTGGTAAATGAGCCATTCAGATTGCAAGATAGACTGATGAATTTTAATATGAGAGAATACAAAAAGGTTTATTAATAAGTTTCAGATTCAACATTGCAACTAACTCTTAAGGAGGTACCGCTTGTTGAGTTTTAGTGTAGTCTCAAAGAAGACTATTTGCAGTTATCTGAAAAGGCTATTAAAATACTCCTTTTCCCATCTGCATATTCATGTGAGGCCAGATTGTCTTCATTTACATCAACTAGAACAACATGTCACAAAAGATTGCATACAGAGTGAGACATAAGAATCCAGCTGTCTTCAACTAAGCCAGACATTATAGAGATTTGCAAAAATGTAAAATAATCCCTTTTCTTACTGTTTATTATCTCAGAAAATGCTACTTTTCAGAAAATATGTAATGTATAATAGGTTTATGTTTTTGTTTTTGTTTTTTATGTTTTTTGACAGAGTCTCGCTCTGTCACCCAGGCAGAGTGCAATGACGTGATCTCGGCTCACTGCAACCTCTACCTCTTGGGTTCAAGCGATTCTCCTGCCTCAGCCTCCCAAGTAGCTGGGATTACAGGTGCCCACCACCATGCCCAGCTAATTTTTTGTATTTTTAGTAGAGACAGGGTTTCACCATGTTGGCCAGGCTGGTCTCGAACTCCTGACCTCAGGTAATCCACCTGCCTCAGCCTCCCAAAGTGCTGGGATTACAGGAGTGAGCCACCATGCCCGGCCAATAGGTTTATGATTTTTTTTTTTTTTTTTTTGAGACGGAGTCTTGCTCTGTCACCAGCTGGAGTGCAGTGGCACAATCTCAGCTCACTGCAACCTCCGACTTGCTGGTTCAAGCAATTCTCCTGTCTCAGACTCCCAAGTAGCTGGAATTACAGGCACGCGCCACCACCCCCAGCTAATTTTTGTGTTTGTAGTAGAGACAGGGTTTTGTATTTTTAGTAGAGCCGGGGTTTCACCAGGTTGGCCAGGCTGGTCTCGAACTCTTGACCTCAGGTCAAGAGTGCAGAGGCGTGAGCCACTGCGCCCAGCTAAAATTTTTTTCAGTTGTACTTTCTAATACTATAAATCTCTATAGGTATAACACATGTGAACAGAATGTCCTAGATGACTTCAATAATTTTTAAGAGTGTAAAGGGGTCCTGAGACCTCAAAATTTGAGAACTACAGTCTTAGATTATTTTCGTACCCATCTTCCTTATAGAACCAAACTTATCACTGCATATGAAGCACATGCTGGTATGCTCTTTCTCACTAGACACAAGAAATTTGAGAAGAAAACTATTAATGAAACTGAAATACTGTGGAGACTTTGGTCTAGGACATACTTGATCAGAAAGTACCCGGAAGCTATAACCAGGGTCAAAATATCTAGTCTTCTTAGAAACTTCTCAGTCTTGTGGCAGGCACATCAAGATAACCTCTCACAACGCCAGCCCTGGGTATCATTTTGGTACTCGATTGTAGTAAAGAGCATATCTACCTGTTTGTTCTTTTGAGATTTTTCCTTCAGGTCTCCAACCTGAATCTTATCCTTGCATGGGTGGACCACCATGTCACAGTCTGAGCTTATATGGCCCCAAGACAAACTAACATATTTTACTCAATCCATTACAACAGAAGCCTTACTGTGACAAGTCTTTCCAAGTCCCACTTTATGACCCATTTATTTCAACCAGTATTTAATAGAATAAAACCATTTAGATAGTCTCTTAGAGTCCTTTGTCTTATACGTACCGCACGCTAACCGATTGCGCCACTGGAGCCACTAGAGTCCTTTGTTACAGGATTTGCGATACTGTGTAAAATCCTAACCAGATGACTCAAACATTATTTAAATGATATTTAACTGATAGCTCCATCCATAAAATTATTTGAAGTTTCTCCTTAGAGCTCTTCCCCCTTCTCCTTGATGTTCAGGCTACTTGCAGTAAGGCTCACTGTTTCTTTCCCTGAAGGAGTGCTCAGATTGCTGACCTACAGCAGAAGCTGCTGGATGCGGAAAGTGAAGACAGGCCAAAACAACGCTGGGAGAATATTGCCACCATTCTGGAAGCCAAGTGTGCCCTGAAATACTTGATTGGAGAGGTAAACATCACTCTAACCAGCAGTTAGGGGGCTGGCTGTGTAGATTGAAATGAGATGTTAGCCTTGAAATATTGTCATAGTGTTATTGTCACTTTTCATGGTAGAAACCCCAATAACACTAACATTACAGGGTTTAGTAGATAAAAGTTGGTATAAGCAAGTACAGGCCAGTCACTTACAAAAATATAATATGACTCACAAATTGATGCCTGTCATGACTGGCCTATAGCAAGTGCTGAATGTATGTTAGCTGTTGTTATTAGGAAAGACCAAAATGCCATAGTGGGTCACTGGCTAAACATCAACTGTTATACTGTAGTACTTTTTAAAACCCCTATGAGATGTATATTCAAAAATTTAAGATCCAGTCTAGAAAAGGGAAAACCTAAGCATCTTTTGACATATAAAGATTCATTTTAAGGAAAAGCCATCTTTGCTGACCTTAAAATTATATGTCACCTTACATTGTCACCAGAGGAATGAAAATTGATTGCCTCTGGTGATTGAAGCATTTTCACTCAAGACAAGCATACAAACTCCAAACCTACAAGTTTAAACAATGCTACCCTTTATACATTTTTGTGTTAGCTTAGCAGATTTGTTCTACTAAGGAAATCTTGATCAGTCTTGTGAACACTGATACTTATGATGTTTACCATCTGGGCTAGTAGTGAATGTAAAACTAGGCCAGTGTAGGATATCATGTAGCCTGAAGAGCCAGATCTGCAGTCTCAGTCTACGAGTTCTAACATGTGAATATAGACATTCTGAAATGGGACATAATTGGCCATAAGGGTGTGTCCTGTGGATTTCGCTTAAAAATTAAGGAAGAACTTCTTAAATATCAGAATTTGTAATTGTCAGATACTGTTCGGGTTAGGTTTACTCTTACCTTGAGGCAGAGCAAGAAATAAAATGGCCTTAGCAGTGGCTTCTAGCCCCAAGATACATGTCTCAGCAGAAATGTGGACTCTTGGCCTGGGAATAGAACAATAGTATATTTACTATTCAATGTTGGAATCCATATGACATGAAAAAATAAGAATAGACTTGGACGTGGAGGAATTTTTCTCAGACCCTTTCAAGAAAGCTGACATTATCCTGCCTATTGAAAGGGGGAAAGAAAGGTGGTCATTCTTCAAATAAACTGATCTTCTTTTATTCCTTCCAGCTGGTCTCCTCCAAAATACAGGTCAGCAAACTTGAAAGTAGCCTGAAACAGAGCAAGACCAGCTGTGCTGACATGCAGAAGCTGCTGTTTGAGGAACGAAATCATTTTGCCGAGATAGAGACAGAGTTACAAGCTGAACTGGTCAGAATGGAGCAACAGCACCAAGAGAAGGTAAACTCTAGCAAGCCAAGAAGCTACACTGTGAAACTATCATTGCCTTGTATTGTTAGTTTTTTTTTAAAAAAGTGGGGATATGAAATTTCTTTCAAAATCCATGTGGCCTTTTCTAAAGTTTGCAAATAAGAAGAAACCTGAAGCAGAGATGTGACTTGTCTAACTTTATACATACCAGTGACAATGGCTCTTGGTTTCCAACTTAAATATGAATATTAACATGCTGAGAAACAGGCCCAGCGTGGTGGCTCGTGCCTGTAATCCCAGCACTTTGGGAGGCCAATGCAGGCAGATTGCTTGAGTCCAGGAGAGTGAAACCCCATCTCTACAATAAAATACAGAAAATTAGCTGAGTGTGATGGTGTGCACCTCTGATCCCAGCTACTCATAAGGCTGAAGTGGGAGAATCGCTTGAACCCATGAGGCAGATGTTGCTGTGAGCCATGATCGTGCCACTGCACTCCAGCGTGGGCAACAGAAAGAAAAAAAAAAACTATGCTGAGAAATATCCATGCTGTACTCACTACTTCATGCCATGAGAGCAAATGAGAACAGTTTACTTCTAAATCACAAGGGAGCAGTCACCTGGATCACTGCTTGAACTAAGTCAAAATTTCTTTTTCCCTTTGGTACCTTTGTTGTCACCCATTGGGTCGTGTCTTTCTCTAGGTGCTGTACCTTCTCAGCCAGCTGCAGCAAAGCCAAATGGCAGAGAAGCAGTTAGAGGAATCAGTCAGTGAAAAGGAACAGCAGCTGCTGAGCACACTGAAGTGTCAGGTATGATCAAGAGGGAGAGGTCTCCAGAGATGAGTTTCACAGTACTGACTGAGAATCTTGTCTCATTTAGCCCCTTGTACTGGCAGCAAATAGTTAATTACCTACTGGAAAAAAGATTTATAATGGTAGCCTCTACTGCCTTTAGGCCCTATTTGATCAGGTTAGGGGTACTTAGAGTGTAGCCACATATAGGAATAACCTCATTTTTGGTACCAAAATGGCAGCACATACTCCATACCAGACTCTGAGGCCTTGTGGTTCTTGGCCTCAACCCTGAGCTCTAAAGAGTTGAGGAAATGAAATCATCCAGTAGTTACTTAGAATCCTAGGGACATTCAAATCTGACATATTTGTAAAATGCCTGGGGTCTGAATTTCTTCCAGAGGCTAGGAACACCACACCCTTTAGTAGCATGTTGTAGCACTATTTTAGTCTAACTTAGAATCTTTTTCCTGAACCACCAGTCTGTAGGGTTTCCTTGGCACCTTCCATCTAAGACATAAGCAAACTAGTTGTATGCATGGATCTGGTTGTCTTAGGTGCCAGGTAGTTCAGTCAGGCTTATTAAAGTGGCAAGTAAACTGCCTGGTCTGTGTTAAGAAGGGTAAAGAGTAGCATTTATAGACTTCAAGAAAATAGAGCTAAGTTTCTGCGGGTTTCTTAATCAGCATCCCAATGTGAATAAGGGATATGAAGCTAAGGAGTGGAAAAGAATAAGGAAGGCTTGTCAGGCAGAGTCCGTGGTTCCTATGAGTGTGGTCAGAGCTGCTGGGGAGCATTGGAATAGAAGTGGCATTCAGGTCACCTAGGAACTGGGAATCAGACATTTTTCTGGGTGCCAATGCCTGCTGTGCAAAAACCATCTGCTGCCAGCAACTTGGCAGCAGTATGTTTTCATCTATGTGAGTTGTTTGGTAACCCACATGTAGTGCCCAAAATAACCCCACATATCACTGCACTATCTGGAAATAGGATGAAGAACTTGAGAAGATGCGAGAAGTGTGTGAGCAAAATCAGCAGCTTCTCCGAGAGAATGAAATCATCAAGCAGGTAATAGTTTCCCACCCACTTGATAAGCCCTAAGAGACCCTGTTGCTACTGAGGCCAGCTCTTGGGACCAATCCCCATTGTGGTGACTTGGCTCTATTTCATGAGGTCTATATTTAGTTTCCATGTGACCTGTGCATTTCAAAGTGGAATAAACATAAGTTTTTTAATTTGTCATTTTCTGAATCTAATATTGTTGATATTGGAAAGTGGGAGTCAACGTACTCTACTATAATCCTGCCTCACTTTACTATGGTTTAACATTGAGCTAGCCTAGGTCTGGTATCTGTTTTAGTCATGAACACTCCCAGAAGCTGCCCTGCATTATATACTTTGTCTCTTCTTTTCAAATAGAAACTGACCCTCCTCCAGGTAGCCAGCAGACAGAAACATCTTCCTAAGGATACCCTTCTATCTCCAGACTCTTCTTTTGAATATGTCCCACCTAAGGTAAAATGATCAGTGCCTGTGATACCTTTGCACAGCGTAGGTTTGGGGTAAGTGTGCTAAAACTGCCCTTTATAAGAGGTTGACAGTTAAAATTCCCAAATTCTAGTATCTCACATTTCTTTGGAGTCCCAGATAAAACTACAGTTCAATCCTAAGGAAAGTAGGCACTCTCACTCCTCAGAAGGCTGACTTTGGGCCACGGACAGGCATTATTTAACATAACTGAGGAGGAGGAACAGGAGAAAAGAGCAATAATGTTCAGCTGTCCATCCAAAGATACTTATCTCATCATATCATGAGTTTCCCTTTCCTCCCTCAGATTGGTCAGCCTCCAATTTCACTGCCTTCAAAGACTCTGCAAAGCCAAAGGCTAAAGCAGAATTTCTTCTGATTGGTAAAGCCAAGTGGGATGGATTTGAGAGAGTCTGAAATCTTTGCTCTGAGAATATAGTTGGCAACAGTTACTGGGAAGATATGATGCATATGTAGTTTTTAATTTTTATTAAATAACTAAACTACTCCAAACCTTTTTTCTTAGCCAAAACCTTCTCGTGTTAAAGAAAAGTTCCTGGAGCAAAGCATGGACATCGAGGATCTAAAATATTGTTCAGAGCATTCTGTGAATGAGCATGAGGATGGTGATGGTGATGGTGACGATGATGAGGGGGATGATGAGGAATGGAAGCCAACAAAATTAGTTAAGGTGTCCAGGAAGAACATCCAAGGGGTAGGAGCCAGCTCTTCAACTTTTTTTGTTTTGTTTTGTTGTTGTTGTTGTTTTTGGAGTGAGAGTCTCACTCTATGTCACCCAGGCTGGAGTGCAGTGGCGCATTCTCGGCTCACTGCAACCTCCGCCTCCCAAGTTCAAGTGATTCTCGTGTCTCAGCCTCCTGAGTACCTGGGATCACAGGCATGCGCCACCACACCCAGCTAATTTTGTATTTTTAGTAGAGACAGGGTTTTAGCATGTTGGCCAGGCTGGTCTCGAACTCCTGGCCTCAAGCAATCTGTTTGCCTCGGTCTCTCAAATTGCTGGGATTACAGGTATGAGCCACCGCGCCCGGCCTAGCTCTTCGACTTTGTCAGGGGTTCTAATTCTTAGTATTCATTCACTGCCACTGGGATAGTTTTCTGAATCTAGGAATGTGTTGGCCCCATACCCTTCAGCTACCATTTAGAGGCGCTGACTCCACTAAAGGGGGGGCTTGTTGGGCCATCTCTGTGTAGAACCTGGGGCTAGTATAGAGGGCTGCTTGAGTGCACAAGTTGGCTCTCTTCTTGTTTTCAGCTTCTTATCAATTTGAATAGGTAATATTCCATACCATTTCATTGAAGCTGATACCAAAATGATCATAACAATTCTTCATGTTTTTATAGCATTTTACAGTTTATAAACCATTCTCATATATATTACCACTTTTAATCACCACAAAAAAGTCCAGTGAAGGGCCAGGCGCCGTGGCTCACACTTGTAATCCCAGCACTTTGGGAGGCCAAGGCGGGCAGGTCACCTGAGGTTGGGAGTTTGAGACCAGCCTGACTAACAGGAAGAAACCTCGCCTCTACTAAACATACAAGATTAGCCGGGCGTGATGGCACATGCCTGTAGTCCCAGCTACTCGGGAGGCTGAGACAGGAGAATCGCTCGAACCCGGGAGGTGGAGGTTCCGGTGAGCCGAGATCATGCCATTGCACTCCAGCCTGGGCAACAAGAGTGAGACTCCGTCTCAAAAAAAAAAAAAATCCTGTGAGATATTTATTATTTGCATTTTCCAGAGGGACCCCTGACCCACAGGAGGGAAACAACCTTGCCCAAGGTCGTAAAACTACATGACAGTCAGGACTAGAAACCAAATATTCTGACTCCAAGTCCAGTTTGTTTCCCCCACATCATGGTTATGTCAGTAAAAACCTTAGACCAGAAGTTGAGTGTGTACTTTATCTTTGCCTAACAGAGTGATTTCACTCCCTAGGCTAAGGAACAAAAGGAATTACAGAAAAAGCTAATAATTAAGTTCAAACACATTAAGTTAAGGCTAGTTAGGAACAATCTGACTTAGGCATGCTTTATTTGCTTACACAATGATAGTCCTACTCAAACCTAGATGTTTTATGTTGAAACATTAACTTCCCAGGCATTACAGTTGGCCCCCAACTGTGCCCTGCAGCCACATTCCACTTAAAGAGAACAGTTCACAAGTTACCTTAGCTGGCTTCCTACGTTATTTGATTTGATTAGCCTATAGCTCATCACCTGGGGAACTGAGCCTTATAAACCCACAGCACCAGGATGAAGCAAGTCATAAGGTATAGACAGCCATGGTGGTAAGTCATTTGGTCAGTCAGAATCATCAAGAATGCAACATATCATGTGCTCGTAGTGAAACTAAGAACTCATCCTTAGCTTCAGAGAGTTTATGATCTAATGGGAAAACAAGGTAAAGGAATAGAAGCCTACCATAGAGAATATGGTAGCATATTCATCTCAGGGAGATGGACTGGGGAGTTTTTGGTTTGTTTGTTGTATTTTTTCTTTTGAGACCGAGTTTCACTCTTATTGCCCAGGCTGGAGTGCAATGGTATGATCTCGGCTCATCGCAGCCTCCTCCTCCCGGGTTCAAGTGATTCTCCAGCCTCAGCCTCCCAAGTAGCTGGGATTACAGGTGCCCGCCACCACACCCGGCTAATTTTGTATTTTTAGTAGAGATGGGGTTTCTCCATGTTGGTCAGGCTGGTCTCGAACTCCTGACCTCAGGTGATCTGTCCGCCTTGGCCTCCCAAAGTGTTGGGATTACAGGCGTGAGCCACCACGCAAGTTTTTAAGAGTGACTATAAAGCCAAACCAAGGAGGTGTAATTTAAGAAAATGCCATGAAAGAGGTGACTATTGCTGTGTTGTAAGACAGAAAGGGAAATACAGTCTTGGGAGCAACTGCAAGACATTTCTGGCACAATGAATAGCATATTCCTAAGACCTGAAGATGGTAGTGGAACAGAGTTGGGACACTTAGAGAAAATGGGGCAGAGAGTATCTGTCTTTCATTCATTTACTCAACAAACATTTATGGATGTTTTACTATACTTGAAGTAGAGAGCATGAACTGAATGTAGATTAAAAGGTCAGCTAAGGCCGGGCGCGGTGGCTCAAGCCTGTAATCCCAGCACTTTGGGAGGCCGAGGCGGGCGGATCACGAGGTCAGGAGATCGAGACCATCCACAGCTAACACAGTGAAACCCAGTCTCTACTAAAAATACAAAACTTAGCGGTGAGGTGGCGAGGCATATAGTCCCAGCCTCGGGAGGCTGAGGCAGGAGAATGGTGAACCAGGTGGAAGCTTGCAGTGAGCTGAGATCACGGCCACTGCACTCCAGCCTGGGTGACAAGGCGAGACTCGTCTCAAAAAAAAAAAAAAAAAGGTCAGCTAAGTAATGTGGGAGGCAGAGTTGATACACACAGAAAAATGGGTAGGGAGCCGAGGCGTGGCTCATACCTGTAATCCCAGCAGTTCGGGAGGCCAAGGCAGGCAGATCACCTGAGGTCAGGAGTTCAAGACCAGCCTGGCCAACATGGCGAAACCCCATCTCTACTAAAATACAAAAATCAGCCAGTGGTGACACATGCCTGAGAAATCCCAACTACTTGGGAGGCTGAGGGGTAGGAGAATTGCTTGAACCCAGGAGGGAGAGTGATATGGCAGTGAGCTGAGGATCAGCCACTGTGCTCAGCCTGGAGTGAGAAAGACTGTCTCCAAAAAAAAAAAGAAAATGGTAGAGGGGCCTAAGCCTGGAAGAAAGGGGCTGAAATGTGAGGTGAATACAGGTATGCTATATAAAGCTTCATATATTTATTATAGCACTGTTGCTCTAAGCTTAAAAGGGCATCATAGAAGTATATAGCAAATATTGCAAGTAAATAATATTTGCTATTAGTGATATATAATATTTGCTATTAGTGATATTATATACTGCTATAGAAGTATATAGCAAATATTGCAAGTAAATAATATTTGCTATTAGTGATAAATCCTATGTCTAAAACAATGAGGAATTATTCTTTTCTAGGCTTTTCCCCTGATTTTATAATTTGGAAAGTGAATATAACTGGACTTTAAAGGGAGCAAGTTAGCATAAAATCTAGTTTCTCTAAAGTTACCTTTTGGCAATCTGAAAGTACATGGATGCTATGACTGCTCTTTGATCAGACTGCTTGCAGACGTATTACCTGTAGACCTTGATGTTTCACAGAGCACCTTTATTATTACTGCTTCAACCCAGCTGAAGCTGGCTGGGACTATCACTAGATTACTGAAAAGGAGACTGAAGCAGGCACCAAAATGATGACTTGTCCAGAGTTAATGGCTTCCTTACTCAGCCACATTTCCTATATGTACTAAGGAGATGCTGGGGGGTAAGTCATGTGCTATCATAGAAAAAGTAGTAACCTAGAAGCCAGATAGACATGGGTCTTGAGTTTGCCACGGGTTCATTGAGTAACCTTGAGTAAGTCAGTCTCCCTGGGCCTCAGATTCCTTATCTATGCAATGCAGGGTCTAGAACAGCGGTCCCCAACCTTTTTGGTACCAGGGACCGGTTTCATGGGAGATAATTTTTCCACAGACTGGTCGTGGGGGTGGTTTGGGGATAAAACTGTTCCATCTCAGATATCGGTCATTAGTTAGAGTCTCATAAGGAGTGCACAACATGCACAGTTCACAATAGGATTCTTATTCCTATGAGAATCTAATGCTGCCACTGATCTGACAGGAAGCGGAGCCCAGGCTGTAATACTTGCTCGCCTGCAGCTCACCTCCGGCTGTGTGGCTCAGTTCCTAACAGGCCACTGACCAGTACTGGTCCCCAGCCTAGGGGTTGTGGACCCCCTGGTCTAGAATAGATTATGAATAAGATTCCTTCTAGGACTAATATCCTGAGTCAAAGTAACAGTCAAAGTTGTGTAAATGGGTTTTAATAACAATGCCTTTTTTTTTTTTTTTGAGATGGAATCTCGCTGTGTCCCCCAGGCTGGAATGCAGTGGCGCGATCTCGGCTGACTGCAAGCTCCGCCTCCCGGGTTCACGCCATTCTCCTGCCTCAGCCTCCCGAATAGCTGGGACTACAGGCACCTGCCACCACTTCCGGCTAATTTTTTGTATTTTTAGTAGAGACAGGGTTTCACCATGTTAACCAGGATGGTTTCGATCTCCTGACCTCGTAATCCACCCGCCTCAGCCTCCCAAAGTGCTAGGATTACAGGCATGAGCCACCACACCTGGCCATAACAATGCTTTTATATGGTGTTATATGGTATCTGAGAAGTTAGGGGGAATATATGCAAAAGCACCTTGTGAAGGATACAATATCATGCAGATATTGTTGTTAAAGCACTGTAAGCATTTTACAAATATTCTCATTTGTCACATTTGGCAGAAAAGAGGGAGCAGGTATTCTTGCCTCTACCTTACTGATAAAGGAATGGCCTGGGCACGGTGGCTCATACCTGTAATCCCAATACTTTGGGAAACCAAGGTGGGAGGATCACTTGAGCGCAGAGTTCAAGGCTGCAGTGAACTATGATTGTGCCACTGCACTCCAGCCTCAGTGACCGAGTGAGACCCCCATCTCTAAATTTAAAAATTAAAAAAAAGAAAGAATCGAGATTAACTTGGATGAAGTGACTTGTCCAAGGTCATGCCAAGCATTAAATATAAGACTAGAGCCTGAGTCTCCAAATTCCTAGTCTGGTATTCTTTGTTTTTTGTTTTTGCCACAGCATCACTTACCAATCCTGGTATTTTTTTTTTTTTTTTTTTTTTGACCAGATCTTATCCTTCTGAAGTATGAGGTACAGTGTAACACTGAGCTTAGTGCTAGAGGAATTATGGACTCTAAAACAGTAGTTCTCAAGTCTAGCCACACATTGGAACCCCCAAGGGAGCTTTTAAACATGGAGCCTGGGACCCCACCCCCAGATATTCTGATGTAATTAGTCTGAGGTAGGACATGGCCTTTTTGAAAAGCTGCCCAGAGATTTCTTATGTGCAGCTAGAGTTGAGAACAACTGGCTTAAGTTGAGAACAGAGGTCTTTCAGCTCTGCTTTCCACTCTCTACAAAGAATCCCTTGGCCGGGTGTGGTTGCTCATGCTTGTCATCCCAGCACTTTGAGAGGCCAAGGTGGGAGGATTGCTTGATGCCAGGAGTTCAAGACCAACCTTGGCAACACAGCTGGATCCCATCTCTACAAAAGAAAAAGAAAAAAAAAAGAGTCCCCCTATTACTTCTCAACTATGGTGCTGGAACATGCTGGTGGGTTGCCAGCAGTTGTGATATACACACACACACATGCACACACACACACACACACCACCCTGTATACATGTAGTAAATACATTTGTAGTTATGCCTGTGATAGGGTCACATTCTGTCTTTGACATTCTAATCTGCTTCCTGGTGTGAGAGAGAATAGGATGAAGTTACAGCTCATGTACGTGGCATTCATGCAACTACATCTGTCATGTATGTCATGACTGTGCTATAATACCACTACCAGGTGTTTATCTAACCTCTTCTTGCTTGAAGACTTCTAATAGGGGGAAGCTCACAGTCTTACAGGACAACCCATTGGACTCCACTAATTGTTAGAAAGTTCCTTCTTGTTTAGCTGAAATGTGCTGTCCTATACATCATCCCAATGGGTCTTGGCTACATAAGAGCCTAATCATTCTTTATGACAGCCCTTCAGATACTGCTCTCATGATATTATCCCTTGGATAAAATAGAGAAACATGGATGAGGTAACAGCCTTTTTGGAGCATTCAGATGAATTTGTAAATGGCCAAAGGACCTTACCCAGGGTGTAGGAATCAGTGGATCACTGTCATCCTGGGGAAGTATCACCAGGACATGTCATAGAACTCCATCTTTCATCCTGTCTTAAAGCAGCAAAGATTTTTTGTTATTATAATGTCTAGCATTGGCAAGGGTGACTAAGAAGGGGACTTCTGGCTGGGCACCATGGCGCACACCTGTAATCCCAATACTTTGGGAGGCTGAGGTGGGCAGATTACTTAAGCCTAGTAATTTGAGACCAGCCTGGGCAACATGGCAAAACCCTGTCTCTGCTAGAAATACAAAAGATTAGCCTGGCGTGGTGACACATACCTGTAGTCCCAGCTACTCAGTGGGGACTGAGGCCACAGGATCACTTGAGCCCTGGAGGTTGAGGCTATAGTGAGCTCTGATCATGCCACTGCACTCCAGCCTGGGTGACAGAGTGAGACCCTGTCTGGAAAAAAAAAAAAAAAAAGAAGGGCATTTCTGTATTGCTATTAGGGATATAAATTGGTATACTTTTCAGGAAAGCAACTTGAAAATATGTATCAATAGCCTTTAAAATGTTTCTATCCTTTGACCCAGTAATTTATAGGAATTTATACTAAGGAAATAGACATTGGTATGTAAATATATTTATTCGTTCAACAAATTTTTTTCTGGGCACCTATGTGCCAGGCACTGTTTCTAGCTGCTGAGAAGACATGAAACAAGACAGGTGAGATTCTTTGCCCTCATGAAACTGGTATTCTTGTGGGGAGAGACACACAGTAACCAGAAAAATAAGATAATTTTAGATAGTGATGAGTGGAAAAGAAAATAAAATATAGTGAAGTCATAGAGAATGTGGGATGGGAAAAGAGCACTTTAGAAGAGTGCTTGGGCCGGGCGCGGTGGCTCAAGCCTGTAATCCCAGCACTTTGGGAGGCCGAGGCGGGTGGATCACGAGGTCAGGAGATCGAGACCATCCTGGCTAACATGGTGAAACCCCGTCTCTACTAAAAATACAAAAAACTAGCCGGGCGTGGTGGCGGGCGCCTGTAGTCCCAGCTACTCGGAGGCTGAGGCAGGAGAATGGCGTGAACCTGGGAGGCGGAGCTTGCAGTGAGCCGAGATCGCGCCACTGCACTCCAGCCTGGGTGACACAGCGCGAGACTCCGTCTCAAAAAAAAAAAAAAAGAAGAGTGCTTGGGGCCAGGTGTTGTGGCTCACGCCTGTATTCCCAGCACTTTGGGAGGCTGAGGTGGGCGGATCACTTGAGGTCAGGAGTTCAAGACCAGCCTGGCCAACACGGCAAAACCCCATCTCTACTAAAAAAAGAGTGTTTCGGGAGGCTGGGCATGGTGGCAGATGCCTGTAATCCCAACACTTTGGGAGGATTGCTTGAGGTCAGGAGTTACAAAGACCAGGCTGGGTAACAGCAAGACCCCATCTCATTAAAAAAAAATTTTGTTTAAAGAAGAGTGCTTGCGGAGCTCTCTCTGAGAAGGAAATATCTAAGCTGAGGCCTAAACAGTGAAGAGCAAGTCAGGAAAAGCATCAGAAGAACATTTCAGGAAAGGGGAACAGAAAATGCAAGACCTCGGGGCAAGAATGAGCTTAGTATCTTGAGGAACAACTAAAAAGGCCAGTGTGGCTAGAATGTATTGAGCATAAGCTACAGTCAGGGGATGGGTAGTCAAGGGCCAGATGATGGAGGGCCTTGTCAGTCATAGTACAGTTTAGATTATATTTCTATACAAGGATATTTACTAAAACATGATTGATAATAGTGAACAATTTCTTTCAAAACAATCTTAATATTTAACATTAGGGGACTGGTTAAATAAATTGACATTATCCCCATGAGGAAATATTATACACAACTATTAAAAGTCAAGTGTTTTGGTTTTCAAGTTTTGTAAAGTGATATATATTTTTTTGCTAATCAGAAAAAAGATGTTATTGTGGTTTCTACAGAGCAACTACAGAGCAAAGGTGATGGTTCTCATATGAAAAAAATTTAAGGGCCTGAATTTGACTATAAGCTCAGTATGAATCCACAAAGATGTGACAGGAAAAAAAAAGCAACGATTTTAGGCCTCATTAACAGGACTACTGGGTCCGTAACAAGGGAGGTGTTTATCATAGTCCACCCCACAGTGGTCACACCACATTTAGAAAGTTGTGCTCATTTCTAGATCTCACAATTGAAGAACTTTGACAAATTGGTGTATAGTCAAGGTGGTGAGGATACATGAGAACCATGTCATGTGGTGAATCATTGAAGGAACTAGGTACATTTAACTTTGAGAGGATTTGGACAGAAGGGGACTGGGGAGTAGAAATTATGTTCAGGTTTTAACAGTTATTCTATAGAAGTGGGGTTAAACTCATTCCATGTCATTTTAGATGGCAGAATTGGGTTCTATGACTAGAAGTTATATAGAAACTATTATTACCTCAGGATAAATAGAGCTTCAGATAATTAGACCAGGGATGTTAAGAGGAGCTTCGTACATCAAACCAGTCGTTAGATGGTTGCTGAGGTCTCTTCTCACTCTGTTCCTTCATCCTGTGAGCTTGGCCATCTCTATCTTTTCAAAGCCAAACTATCCCACTTTCTTCTATGATTTTTCTTATAGCATTGTTTCCTGTAATTCTGATCACTCACCTCTTTTTTGTTTAACATCCTCTTTATAAAACATACACACTGAATTCCTGAATGTGCATACAAGAAAACATGCTTATCAATTAAACTGGTTTAATAAACGGAAAGCCCTTATAACAGTGCCTGGCACACATTAATGTTAGCCATCACTACTGCAGCTTTGTTTATAAGAGTGGAAAATGGCACTATCAGGAGAATGGGTAAATTGTGGCAAGTTCATAGAGTGAAAATGAATGGAATTGAGCTATATGTATCAACATGTAAGATGTCATTTATACAAGGTTTAAAAATGTGTAAGACAATTTCTTGTTTATTTTTGTTTTTTTACAAAAACTCATATGTGTGGCCAGGTGCTGTTGCTCACACCTGTAATCTCAGCACTTCGGGAGGCTGAGGCAAGAGGATTGCTTGAGGCCAGGAGTTCAAGACCAGCCTGGGCAACATGGCAAGACCCTGTCTCTACAAAATCAAAAACAAAAAATTAGCCAGGCGTGGTGGCATGTGCTTGTGGTCCCAAATACTCTGGAGGCTGAGGAAGGAGGATCACTAAGTCCAAAAGGTTGGGGCTGCAGTGAGCTATGATTGTGCCACTGCACTCCAGCCTGGGTGACAGAGCAAGACCCTGTCTCCAAAACAAAACAAAACAAAACAAACAAAAAAAACTAATGTGATAGGAATGTTAAATACCTAATTCAGTAGACTGTTTATCCCTGGAAAGGGAGGAGGCAAATGGGATCAGGAAGGAGTACATAGGAGACCTCGGTTATATCTGCATTTTACTGTTAAGGGGGGTTAGTAGGGGCATGAGTGAGGTTTTTTATTGCTATTGTCTATGCTTTTGTACGCATGAACAAAATTATGGTGCCCTGAAATAGGATGCATTATTTCTTTCTTTCTTTTTCTTTTTTTTTTTTTTTTTTTTTTTTTTTTGAGACGGTGTTTCACTCCGTTGCCCAGGCTGGAGTGCAATGGCGCAATCTCGGCTCATTGCAACCTCTGCCTCCCAGGTTCAAGCGATTCTCCTGCCTCCAGCCTCCTGAGTAGCTGGGATTAAAGGCATGCGCTACAATGCCCGGCTAATTTTGTATTTTTAGTAGAGATGGGGTTTCACCTTGTTGGTCAGGCTGTTCTTGCACTCCTGACCTCAGATGATCCACCCGCCTCAGCCTCCCAAAGTGCTGGGATTACAGGCATGAGCCACCGTGCCCAGCCAGGATGCATTATTTCAAATGGGATCCTACTGAGCCGGGGTACAGTGAAATAATTACTCCCCATCTTTTCTGAACCCCAGATTTCTACCTGACTGCATTTGCTTTGGGACAGCCATTTCAAGCTGTTGACTCACAGAGCTTGCTTACACCTCAAATCCCTAGGCCCTTTTCTACACAGTCTTTTTTTTTTTTTTTTCAGATGAGGTCTCACTCTGTCACCCAGGCTGGAGTGCAGTGGCGTGATCTCAGCTCACTGCAGCCTCCACCTCCCAGGCTCAAGTGATCCTCCCACCTCAGCCTCCCGAGGTTGCCACCATGTCCGGCTAATTTTTTGTATTTTTGGTGGAGACAGGGTTTCACCATGTTGCCCAGGCTAGTCTCAAACTCCTGAGCTCAAGCGATCCACCCGCCTTGATCTCCCAAAGTGCTGGGATTACTGGCATGAGCCACTGCACGGTCTACTTTTAAGCTAGATCACTCTCCATATTGTATTTCTATGACTGAGTTGAGGGGAACCTAAATACCAAACTTACAAACTTACTTTCTTTCTACTTTCACACCTTAAGTCCAGCTTGTCAAAATATTTTTGAATTGTGATTCTTTTATCTTACATATTACTCATCCTTCCAGCTTTCTGTCATTGTTAGAGCTGATAAATATGCCTACCTTATAGAGTAGTTATGAGATTAAAATGAGATTTTGTATTTATGTACATGAAAGTACTCTGAAAACTGTAAAGTGCTATCAAATGTAAATGATTTTATTTCATATCATCAGTGATTTATCAAAATGTGGTAAGGACAAAGCCCAGACTAACACTGGACAAAATGCAGAAATGTGAGCTGGATGAAAGTACACTTTGGTAATTCTAAAAATACTGAGCAACTACACTCAGTTTTTAAATGTACTTAACTATACTACCATCCAGCTCACAGTTCTTCACTTTGCCCATAAAGTTGTCACAAGAGTCTTTGTCAGTTGCCTTGCATTATGCTATCCCTCTGATCTGTCCTTCAAGTATTCTGTCCAAAAGAAAATGGATTTTTCAGCCAGGAGCGGTGGCTCACACCTGTAATCCCAGCAATTTGGGAGACCGAGGCGGGCTGATCACCTGAGGTCAGGAGTTCGAGACCAGCCTGGCCAGCATGGTGAAACCCTGTTTCTACTAAAAATACAAAAATTAGCCAGGCGTGGTGGCAGGCACCTGTAATCCCAGCTACTCGGGAAGCTGAGGCAGGAGAATTGCTTAAACTCAGGAGGCGGAGGCTGCAGTGAGCCAAGATCGTACCATTGCACTCCAGCCTGGGCAACAGAGCAAGGCTCCATCTCAAAAAAATAAATTAAATTAAAAAATTAGCCAGGCATGGTGGCGTGCACCTGTAATCCCAGCTACTCAGGAGGCTGAGGCAGGAGAATTACTTGAACCTGGGAGGCGGAGGTTGCAGTGAGCAGAGATCGTGCCACTGCACTCCAGCCTGGGTGACATAATAAGACTCCATCTCAAAAAAAAAAAAAAAAAAAAGAAAAGAAAATGGATTTGTCTTGCAAGACTTGTTCTCTTTAAACCTGTGACAGTTCTTGGTGATTATTGTTTCACCAAAGAAGAGAGGACTAAGGAGATTGAAGCTTGGTAGATAATAGTACTTTCCATTTTTTTCTAGAAAAGCTTGCAAATGAAGGGAAGTCATTTTAAACTAGTCTTCTAACCCTTTCAGTAATGTGTCTTTCTGCAAACCTGTTTTGCAGTGTTCCTGCAAGGGCTGGTGTGGAAACAAGCAGTGTGGGTGCAGGAAGCAAAAGTCAGACTGTGGTGTGGACTGTTGCTGTGACCCCACAAAGTGTCGGAACCGCCAGCAAGGCAAGGTAGGATCAGTGCTGTTTCCTCTCCCCATCCCTTCAGACCTCCCACTAGTTTCCACCCTCTTTTTCTGCCTTCCGTCCTGAAACCTGGAGTCTCCTGCACAGCTCTTCCTACCCTTCTCCTTCCCTCTGAACCCAGGAAAAGAGACAGTTCACTTCTCAATCCTTTTTCCTTGCTGCTCGCCTGTTCACATACCCCTTTCAGAAACCACAGTGCTTCCCAGGAGATTCCCAGGTATAGAGCTCCCTACCCCCAGGCTTGGCTGTAAAGTTTCGGTACTGTTTTTGAGACGACAAGGACAAGAGAGCAGGCATTCACAGGCATATAGACATGTAAGATCAAACTAGTCCAGAGGTTTAACTGGAACTGTAAGACCCACGTGCTGAGGTAGCAGCTTCCAGGAAGTTAATCCTTCTGACATCTTGAGACATTCGTTACTTAGACTCTCTCCATGGCAACCAGCTAGCTATTCCATGGCTCTAGGAAAAGACCCACAGGAACCAGGCCTTTCTAATAATCACTATTGTAAACCAAGTTAATCTAAATGTCCTCTTAATATTGTTCCCAGGAATAGCAAACTCAGGAAAACCAAATGTGCCCTGGGAAGAGCAGCACCAAGCAGGTCAGATCCCTATACCTGCCTTACACCTACCTGTGCAATAGCAAAAATGCATTACTACAGCTCTCTATGTGATATACAATAATTCTAGCAAGCACGGTCTAATGATGATTCATCATGCATTTCTTGAACATCCACATGTGAAAAGTTTCAACCTGCATCTTCTATTAATAAGACCTCTGGCCGGGTGCAGTGGCTCACGCCTGTAATCCCAGCACTTTGGGAGGCCGAGGCGGGCGGATCACGAGGTCAGAGATCGAGACCATCCTGGCTAACACGGTGAAACCCCATCTCTACTGAAAATACAAAAAAATTAGCCGGGCGTGGTGGCAGGCGCCTGTAGTCCCAGCTACTCAGGAGGCTGAGGCAGGAGAATGGCGTGAACCTGGGAGGTGGAGCTTGCAGTGAGCTGAGATCGCACCACTGCACTCCAGCCTGGGCAACAGAGTGAGACTCCATCTCAAAAAAAAACAAAAAAACAAAAAAACCAAAACTTGTAATATACATAGGCAAGCCAGAAGTCAGGCTAAGAACTGTAGAAGTAGCAGAGACCTTGAGGATCCTCTATTCCTGTGGTTTTTCAATTTGGGTTCAAGAGTCATGAAGTAGCTCCGTGAAAGGGCCTCCAGGCAGAGGGGCATGGCCCCTCCCTCCCTCCTCCCATCTCTATCTGTCTCTCTCAGAATCCGTTTCGTTAACTGAAAGGAATACTAATACAGGCAACACCCAGTATAGATGCTAAAAGGGATATCGCAAATTGTAGAGAGGGGGAGTTTAGTCAAACAAATGACCAAGGTTTTCTTTGCTTTAAACCTGGCCTTGTGAGATGTCCCATGCCACTACCTAGTCTTTGCCTTCAGAGGCTACCTACAAGCATTGCTCCATTCCTTCAGGGATAGAGTATGTCAAACACTGTGACCTCCCCAAGCAGGGCCTCCCTAAGACTTGCTTCAGCTGACTAATCAGGCACTTAGAACTGTTACCTCTTTGGTTGAATGGGAGCAGACTGATTTGCAGCCAAATTTATAATATGCCTGTCTGCTTGATTTTCAGGATAGCTTGGGCACTGTTGAACGGACCCAGGATTCTGAAGGCTCCTTCAAATTGGAGGATCCTACGGAGGTGACCCCAGGATTAAGCTTCTTTAATCCCGTCTGTGCCACCCCCAATAGCAAGGTAGGTGGGCTAAAAGGCAGGCATTGGAAAACTGGATTAGCATCCTTCTCTGCGTTATCTATGACGGACCAGTAGAAGAGAGGCGGGTGGAGTAAAGGTGTAATCAGCTTGCTGGGAACTAGGGGTCGCGCATAGACTAGAGTCTGGTTTTTTCCATGGAATGATCTTAAAGAATACCTCATACTACTGGGAGTATGTCGAGCATCTATAGCAGCTCGGCTGGGCTGAGCTTCTGCCCCTTTCTAAAGTCTATTCATACCTGTCTCTGTCCCTCCTAGATCCTGAAAGAGATGTGCGACGTGGAGCAGGTGCCGTCAAAGAAGACTCCCCCAGCTCCCTCCCTTTTTGACCTCCCAGAGTTGAAACATGTAGCAACAGAATACCAAGAAAATAAGGCTCCAGGGAAGAAAAAGAAACGAGCTCTGGCCAGCAACACCAGCTTCTTCTCTGGCTGCTCCCCTATCGAAGAAGAGGCCCACTGAAGTTGGAGTCATCATCTCTACCCTCAGTCTGGCTTGGGAGATCTTTCAGGTTGCAGCCAGAAGGGGTTTTTAAATGACTTCTCTGGATTTCAGGTTTCTTGCTGTTGAAAAAAGGAAAAAAGCATTACTGAAAAGAAGGTAACCTTTGTTGGATGTTGGCCCTCAGCCTCCAGCTCCAGACTACTACTCGCTGTTCTCCAGAAGGGTGCCAAACCACCTACTGAAGAGAGAACCAACTGACTTTCCTAATGACTCATCAGGAACCAGTCCTCAAAATCATCAAGTTATTTCTTATTTGTGAGCAGTTCAGGCTATCTCATGACGGGGATGAGGCCAAGGCTTTCTTATCTTTTGGTTGTCTCTGCTTAACGGAGGAGCCTGGCCTAGGACGGAGGTTTAGATCTTTCATTCCACCTCAGGAATGGGGTTGTGATCTGTACTGTCCTGACCCTCTCTGAATTGTGTTTCAATAGTACTCTCGATTGTCTTCCATGTTGTTGAAGTAAATGAATTATTTTTAAATGTTAAGTAAGTAAATAAACCTTAGCCCATCTACTGTTCGGGAAGATCCTTCTGTGCTAGAGGGAGAAATAAAATTTCAACCTGTGTTCCTGAGCCCCTGAGGAAGCTATTAAGGGGATTCATTACAAGTACCTGAGCCTCCCTGCCTTATTGGAGCCGCCCTCTTTCCCAGAAGGTAGTGTGGAGTGTGACATGTCTTTATGTTGCTCTGCTACCCTAAGAAATCAGAATCACGTTAGCAAGGCCAGTGGCCTGACCTC
The DNA here is from genome assembly GCF_008728515.1 of Papio anubis. Taxonomy (NCBI): domain Eukaryota; kingdom Metazoa; phylum Chordata; class Mammalia; order Primates; family Cercopithecidae; genus Papio; species Papio anubis. The sequence continues at coordinate 81,207,675 of NC_044996.1, read as the reverse complement.
CACTGTAGAACCTGCCTGGCTTCCAGATTTGGGAGGAAGAAACCACGTTTACTAACCATCTCCATGTTCTTGCCACAATTTTATTTGTTCTTCACACACACACAAAAAGGTCAACATAGATAGATGTCCTTATTTTGCATTTGAGGAAACTGGGGTACAAAGAAGTTAAGTAACTTACCCAGAGTCACAAAGTTAGTGAGCTAGGACCCGAACGCAGAGCTACCATCCAAGCTTCACTCTAGCCAACTCTCTAGAGTGCCAGCAGCGGCCACTTCTAATGCCCTGCAGCCTGATTTCTTAGTGCAGGAGGGGCATTGCACCATACTGCTGTCCAGTTCCAGGACAGAACGGCACTGGCTCCTTGCATTCTCCTTTGAAAGATGCTTATGCCTCACAATGTATCAGGTTCTCCATCTCTGCTTAAAGCTAAAAGGGGGCCAGCCCTGGAATACCATACACAGGCTGCTGACTGGCCTTGTCTTCTGAGGTGCTCACAAGCCCTGCGCTTCATATCTATGCATTCTGAATTCCAAAACCCTTCTCCCAAAAAAAGCTCCCAAACCATCCCCAAAAACTCAAAAGCCAAGACTCCTCTAGAATCCACCAGAGCCCAAGCAAAAGAAATTGAGCAACAGTCTGCCTAGAATGAAGCCTGCAATGGACTAGGTGACCTGCTGGTCCTCCCTGGCCTCCTGCCAGCAAGCAGCCCTGCTTCTCTTTGCATTTTAATGCCGAGGGAGCAAAGGAGCCTCTGCCATTGCCAACTAGAGCCTCTGGACACAATGGGAAGGCTGAGTGGGAGGGGGGCCAGCTCTTGGCATAAGAGAGCCAGTCTTCCTTCTCACTGTTTGAAAGCCAGTGTGTGGCGGGGGAGGGGTAAGCAGACTTATCCCCAGAGAAAACATCCTTTCCTACCAACACTGCACTAATAGCCCCCAGATCTCGAGTCACCGCATCAGGCATAATGTAGAGGGAGAGGTCAATCAAGCCAGCCTCTGGCCCCCATCCCACCCAGACCCCTGTGCTTTAGCACTAAACAAACTCTATAGCGTGCTAACCAGCCCTTCCCCGCTGATGCTATAGTAACAGCATCTTTTGTATGTGTTCATCTTCCAAAAGCCTGTGACCCCAATATACACTACACTCCTCAAAGGATTCTTGGAAAGAGACTCATATGCCTTAGGGACAAGGCAGCAGAAATGACACAAGTCCTGAATGAGCATCTCCTGTCGGGTGATGAGGGAAGACGGGAGAACTACTAGTGTCACCCAGGATCCACAAGGCCCATGGGGACCTCTGGTCCAGAAACAGGGCAACTTGCTGTCCAGAGTTCAGGAAGTAGCTTGTAGCTTCTGTTGCCCAGGCTGGAGTGCAGTAGCACAATCTCAACTCACTGAAGCCTCGACCTCCCGGGCTCAAGCAATCTTCCCACATCAGCCTCCCAAGTAGCTGGGATTACAGGTGCACACCACCATGCCTGGCTAATTTTTGTATTTTTTCACCATGTTGGCCAGGCTGGTCTTGAACTCCTGACCTCAGGTGATCCACCCACCTCGGCCTCCCAAAGTGCTGGGATTACAGGTGTGAGACACCACTCCAGGCTGCAGCTTCTTATACATGCACCTTGCTGAATTAGAAGTAGGAGCTCAAGAGGGGAGGGGGCCTAATGAATCAAGGCTGTATTCCCAGGGAGCTTGAGACTTGATGTTAGACTTACACACACATACATACACACACACACACACACGCCTTTCCAGTGGGCTGGCTGGGCCTCTTCTCCTCACTGCCAAGCTGCAAAGTTGTGTGGTCACCTCCCCCCCAGCTTCCCGCCAGCCTGTGCCCTCAGCCCTCGCCTCCCTGAGCCAGGACAAAGCCCCGGCAGTGACTGGGAGGGGAACAGGAGGAGGGACAGAGGGATGGGAAAGGCTGCACAAAGGAATTCCTCACCCCAAGCCCCCTGACTGCCAGCAAGTAAAGAAGCAGATTTGCTCTCCCTCCCCCTTCCTGCCTTCCATCTTCCCACCCGGGCTGTACCCAGGCCACAGAGCAGCTGCAGGCCTAGGGAGAGGACCCACACAGCCTCCTGTAGGTGGCAACAGTGCCACCTGTTTGACTCATAGGGCTGAACCGACGACTGAAAAAGGGAGGAGGCAGACCACTCGGAGAGGAGCTGGGAAGCAGTGCAGAGAGCAGAGTGGAGCGGAGCTGCCACTGAGCAAAGGTGTGAGGGCTCGGGAAGGCTGGGGGGCTACAGATGGGAGCTGTGGAGCAGAGACCAGCTCCATCCCGCTGGGCTTGGACTGGGGGATTGAATGGCACCCCTGTCAGCTCCCCTACTTGGGGTTTTCAGGCTGCTCAGACCCTGATCCCATCCTACAGACAGCTCCTGAAGGGAGGGGACTCTGGAAGGCAGTGTCTGGGGCACAGGGGTAGGACCCCAGGGGAGGCAAGAGCTTAGGGCAGGCTATCAAACCAGCTCCAAGATGGGCAGAGGCAAGGGCTTCCCTTTGGGTTGGCTTTTTACCGGGAAGGGTCTCAGAGAGGGGAGAGATTTCCTTCCCCCAGCTCCAGCTCCTCACCCCTACCCTAACCCTCCTTTCCCAAGGCAGCATAAAGAGGGCAGTTCGGAAGCAGCCACACCTTCCTCCTTACCGGACCCAGCCACTGTGCACCCCTCTAAGACTCCATAGCCTCTGGGGAGCTCGGAGGACAAGGGGTCCTGTCCCTCAGCCCACATGCACACATGCTCACACGCTTTGGGTGTATCCAGGGGCTCCTTTACATACTCAAAGTCACCTGAAATCGTATTGTACCGACAGCCAGTTGTGCAAACACAAGTACAAATGCTGACACAAATCGCACACCCTCTCGTGTAGAATCAGTCACATACCCAGCCAAGTCTGGGGATCAGCTCAGTCAGCCAAACCCAGAAGCATAAGGTACAGGGGTCCCCTGCCCCAAGACAACCACACCCCGCATTCACACCTTTGCCCTGCGTTTGTTGTACTTTGACTAAAGCTAACTTAGAGGGTGGGGCTCCTGAAGGCGGGTCTGGGCTTCTGGTTGGGGTGGGGGGACGACTGGGCAGGAAAGGGCAGGACTTGAGGGGGAGGCTTTGTATTTTGAAAATCCAAAGATTCCTTTAGAAGACTGGGAGTGACCCAGGCAACATGTTCACCTCAAGTCTTCCTCTTCTTGGCAGTGCCCTCTGTCCCCTGGGAGGTGGACACAGAGAATCTTTCAGAGATTTGTGATCTGAATAATCTCTATATCCATAGCAACTGGCCAACTAGCTGGGCCTTCATTAGCCCCAGGTCAGAACTGGAACCTTTGCTTCAGGTTACTTCTGCTTCCTGGGCTGGAAAGCAATTCAGCATGGGGCTGCCTCCAGCTTGGCCAAACCTGCTTTAACTTGCTGAACTGAGTTTGCCCCACCCTGGGCAGTTTCTCTTGAGTTCTTTACCCCCAGGGCAAGCACTCCATCCCCAGAGGTGTGTGCTGTTAAATGGGGAGGAGCTGGAGACAGTGGATATGCATCCTGCCCGAAAAGAGGCTGGACCTCTTGGGTGTCCCACTGACTCTCCAGGTACCAAGATTAAAGGGAAACGAAGGCTCTGGAGATTGTCTCCCATTGCCAGGCTTGCAGCTGGGGCTGCTCGCCTCATCCAGTCTGGCACTCTGGGCCTGCCCCGTGACCTCCGTTGCTGAGCAGCGGCCCAGGCCTCTGCTCCTCCCCCGGGCTCCTCAGATACACTGGGAGGGGGACTGGGATCTGCTCTCTGCCAGGGTCCCTGATGGTTGAGTGTCCCTTCCCCCAGGCCTTCACCATGGCCGAGTCCCCCGGCTGCTGCTCCGTCTGGGCCCGCTGCCTCCACTGCCTGTATAGCTGCCACTGGAGGAAATGCCCCAGAGAGAGGATGCAAACCAGCAAGGTGGAGTAGGGATAGAGGGGGGAGGCTGGAAGTCAGAAGGCAGAGGCCCACTGGAGGGGATAAGAAGGCCAATTGTGCTCATAGACAGCTTGGGGGAAGGGGCTCTCTCTCCCAGGAAGAAAATCTCCCTAAAATATGGAAAGAGCTGCCCCCTGAGCAGAGCAGCCCAACACGGGGCAGGCAGCTCCCTTCAGCTGCCACCTGCTGGGGACTCTGAGCTTCAAGTAGGTATTGGTTGTGAGTTTCTCTCCTGCCCCTTTGCAGTGCGACTGTATCTGGTTTGGCCTGCTCTTCCTCACCTTCCTACTCTCCCTGGGCTGGCTGTACATCGGGCTCGTCCTTCTCAATGACCTGCACAACTTCAATGAGTGTGTCATGGATTCCCCCTGCCGCTTCCCCAGCATACATGTCAACCTGCTCCCCACCCTGGGACCCCTAGGCGCCCCACTGCCAGTCATCCCCCAGCCCTGCCCAGCTCCTCAAACCCAGCTCTGCTGCTACCCAATCTCCTTAGAAAATCCCTCCACAGGCCGGGCGCGGTAGCTCAAGCCTGTAATCCCAGCACTTTGGGAGGCCGAGGCGGGTGGATCACGAGGTCAGGAGATCGAGACCATCCTGGCTAACACAGTGAAACCCCGTCTCTACTAAAACACAAAAAACTAGCCGGGCGTGGTGGCGGGCGCCTGTAGTCCCAGCTACTCGGAGGCTGAGGCGGGAGAATGGCGTGAACCCGGGAGGCGGAGCTTGCAGTGAGCCGAGATCGCGCCACTGCACTCCAGCCTGGGCGACACAGCGAGACTCCGTCTCAAAAAAAAAAAAAAAAAAAAAAAAAAATCCCTCCACCAAATCTCAATCCTTGGAGTCCCTGGCCCCGTGAGGGGCTTTCTCCTCACTCCCTTCTAGTCCTCCTGGATCCACCCACCCCACCTCCCCTCAGGCCACTATTGACACCCCTTCCCCCACTTGGACACTTCCCTCTCCCCTCCCACAGATTCCTCTTCCGCCGCTGGGGACACTGGATGGACTGGTCCCTGGCATTCCTCCTGGTCATCTCTCTACTGGTCACATATGCATCCTTGCTATTGGTGGGTCTGGAGGCCGCTGGCCTAACCCCACCTCAGCCTTCCTTCCTGCTTAGTTCTAGCTCCCTATTCTCATCCTGGCCACTGAGGGAGGGGCTAATTCTTGGGCAGGAGGGAGGTACCAGCCTGGGAAGCCCACCTCAGTAACCTTGCTCCCCTCTTGGTGCCCCATCAGTCCCACCACTCTCTGCCCCCAGGTCCTGGCCCTGCTCCTGCGGCTTTGTAGACAGCCCCTGCATCTGCACAGCCTCCACAAGGTACAGTAGGGATGGGAATGCATGGGAGAGGGGGCCACTGGGCCCAGCACTTGGCTGGCTATTTGCTGAGGACCTCACTTTTATACCCCCGGGGGGTCAAGCCCAGGACCTGAAGCCCAGTAAGTATTTGTTGAGTGAAAGGAGGAAAGTAGATGTGTCAGGGGAAGGCAAGGGTCGGGTCCCCTCTCCAGAGAGTGAATGAGCAGCTCACCAACCATAAGCCCAAATTGACCAAGAGGCCTCATTCATCCCTGGGCCCCCAGGTGCTGCTGCTCCTCATTATGCTACTTGTGGCCGCTGGCCTTGTGGGACTGGACATCCAATGGCAGCAGGAGTGGCATAGCTTGCGTGTGTCACTGCAGGTGAGTGGCCAATCTCCAGTGTCTAGGCGGGAGCCTTGGCTTGCAGCCAACTCTAGAACATATCTTGCTCCTATTCCCCCAAGACTACAGGTAGCTCTCAACTCCAGCAGTCAGGCCCTAAGAGGAAAGCGGGGAGGGGCACTGGAGAAGAGCCCGCCTCACCAGCTCTTGTCCACAGGCCACAGCCCCATTCCTTCATATTGGAGCAGCCGCTGGAATCACCCTCCTGGCCTGGCCTGTGGCTGATACCTTCTACCGTATCCACCGAAGAGGTGCCAATGCCACTGCCCCACTCACCCTTGCTGGCCACTCCTGCTCTGCCACCTGCACTCTGCCTTCCGTCCCCAGAGCTCTCCCCTTGCCCATTCTTGAAAGCCTGTCCCCCACTCCCCACAGGTCCCAAGATTCTGCTACTGCTCCTATTTTTTGGAGTTGTCCTGGTCATCTACTTGGCCCCACTATGCATCTCCTCGCCCTGCATCATGGAACCCAGTGACTTACCACCCAAGCCTGGGCTGGTGGGACACCGAGGGGCCCCCATGGTGAGTGTTGGACAGAATGCTGGGAGGGTCAGGAAGGTCTGCTCGTCCGCGCTACAGCGGCCAGGCCTGTGGGTTCCCAGTCTCCCACCCTCCCCTGCTACCTCATCGCCTATTCCCTTTCATAGCTGGCTCCCGAGAACACCCTGATGTCCTTGCGGAAGACAGCTGAATGCGGAGCTACTGTGTTTGAGACTGATGTGATGGTCAGGTGAGGGAAGCTGGGGCTTAGGGGACCTGGGGGGGCTGAAGGATATGATGACCAGCCCCAGAGCTTGGCCCTCTGACACCCCTTGTGCCCTCAGCTCCGACGGGGTCCCCTTCCTCATGCATGATGAGCACCTGAGCAGGACCACGAATGTAGCCTCTGTATTCCCAACCCGAATCACAGCCCACAGCAGTGACTTCTCCTGGGCTGAACTGAAGAGACTCAATGCTGGGTCCTGGTTCCTAGAGGTGAGGACAGCCTCTGCAAAGAGGCAGCCACCTACAGGGACACTCAGAGAGGGCAGAGTTCATTCTGTTGATAAGCATTTGCTCAGCCCTGTGCTAGGCAATAAGAACATAGTCTGTGCTCTCACTCAAGTCACTTCCACCCAGTAGAGAGCCTAGGCAGCAGACGATTCAGGAAACCCAGAGCAAGAAAAACATTTTCCTGCCTGGGAGAGAATCAGGAGTGGATTCATACAGGACAGGATGAGAGTCTTCTCCTAAGATGCACAAAGCAGGGAACGGGAACTCCATCAGAGGGAAGAGGACATGTAAAACCCAGAAGTCTGAAAAAGGGTGTTTCCAGGAATAAAGTGTGGCTGAATGTAACTGAGAGAGACAATTCATGGGAGTGGTAGGGAGCAGAGGCTTGGCCTTGAAGATCTCCGAATGCCTGGCCCAGAAGTGTCAACTTCAATCCTGTAAGTGGTACAAAATATTTAAAAGGATATTGAATTTTTTCAGTTCCTCTTTCCCTGATTGTAAAAGTAATACATGTTCGTTGTAAAAAGTAAAACATCAGAGAAATAAGAAATAACATAGAAATCAAAGTCTCCCATAATCCAATCCCTCTGAAATATTCACTGTTAACAGTTGGATACACACACACAGACACACACACAGTTCCCAACTTCTGAGGTTCCACTTAATGATTTTTTTACTTTATGATGATTTGAGATTGATATACATTCAGTAGAAACTATACTTAGAGTACCCATATGACAATTGTTTTTCATTTTCAGTACAATATTCAATAAATCACATGAGATATTCAATACTTCATTACAAAATAGGTTTTGTATTAGATGATTTTTGCCTAACTGTAGGCTAATGTAAGTTCTGAGCACACTTAGGGTAGGCTAGGCTAAGCTAGGATATTTAGTAGGTTAGGTATATTAAATACATTTTTGATTTTCAATCTTTTCAACTTAAAAAATGGGTTTATCAAGATACAACCCCATCATAAGTCAAGGTGCATCTGCATACACAAACACACACTCTCTATTTTGCACAAATAGAATCATTACACAGACTCTTTTGCAATTTGCTTCTTTTCCATTTAATTCTTTACATCAGATCAGATCAGAGTGATTAAGAGCAAAGGATGTCTGGGTTTAAACCCTGGCTCCACCACTTACTGGCTGTGTGACCCGAGGCAGCATTTCTTAAGTCTCTCTGTGCCTCAATTTTCTCATTTGTACAATGGGAATAATAACAGTACCTACCTTGTAGGGTTATCGGGAGGATTAAATCAGTTAATACACATAAAGTACTCAGAACACTGCCTGGCACATAGTAGGTACTTAATAAATGTTAGATAGCTAGCTTTATCCATGTCAGCAATTAGGAAGTGAGGTCGTTCATTGAGAATAAGGAGAGGAGAGGAGAGTAGCAGAGGCTTGGAATAACACTAGGGGGAATGGAAGAGGGAGCAAATCAAGAGCAAGTAAAAGGATTGCTAAGCAGTGCTGAGAGCGAAAAATAAGGACTGCAGTGCCAAGAGCCCACATTTTGTACTCTGCCCGTGGCAGTGCTCAGTCCCCAGTTCTAGTGGTAGAGGAGGCAGACAATTGTACAACTGAATCAGTCTGGGAGTTGTAGGGCAAGTGGGACAGAAAGGGAGCTGAGAGTGCTATGGAAAAGTAGTTCAAGCTGTGGATGAACCATGGGTAGGGGATGTAGGTGCAGCTAGAAAGGGGCTGATGAACTGGGAAGAAACCAAAGCGTCAAGATTGCAGAGGTCTCCTTGAGACCAACGAGAAGATGTAGTGGGAGAGAGGAAGTTAGGAAACTGGAAGGGCAGGAGGTTGAGGTCACGGAGTAAGTTGTTAGATGGTCTGGAAGAAGGCCACGGTTTGGAAAAAGGCCCTGGCTCAGAGGTGGAAAGAAGCTGGACACCAAGTGGAAGATATGAGTGAAGATAGTGAGGATGGGGGCAAGGCCGGGAGGCCTCTTCTGGTCTTGAAATAATTGTTCTTTCTTATAGAGGCGACCCTTCTGGGGGGCCAAACCGCTGGCAGGCCCTGATCAGAAAGAGGCTGAGAATCAGACAGTACCAGCATTAGAAGAGCTATTGGAGGAAGCCGCAGCCCTCAACCTTTCCATCATGTTCGACTTGCGCCGACCCCCACAAAACCACACATACTATGACACTTTCGTGATCCAGACATTGGAGACTGTGCTGAATGCAAGGGTGCCCCAAACCATGGTGATGTTTCCAGGACCCCCTCTCCCCACCCTGCCTTCCCTAGGCCATGATGATGATGATGATTTTGAGGCTGCCCCTAGCCCCAGGGCCCTGCCCCAGCTCACATACCCCATTCTGTGGTCAAACCTCTCTGCCCCGTCCCTGCCCTTGGAATCCCTAGGTCTTCCCCAGCTTCACACCCATCCTTCCTGAACCACAGGTCTTTTGGCTACCAGATGAAGATCGTGCTAATGTCCAACGACGGGCACCTGGAATGCGCCAGATATATGGACATCAGGGAGGCAACAGAACTGAGAGGCCCCAGTTTCTCAACCTCCCCTATCAAGATCTGCCACTATTGGATATCAAGTGAGTGCTAGAGGAAAGGAACCAAGGGGATCACATGAGGCTTAATGGCAGGGAAGAACCAATTCAGGGAGAGCAAAGCCTCTTCATTCATTCACTCATACATCAAGTATTTACAGAACACTTGCCACGTATCAGGTAGTACTGCAGGCTTTGGGGACACAACACGAATCAGACAGGCAAGGTTCCTGCTTTTGTGGAATACATGTACTACTGAAAGAAACAGAGAATAAGTCACTTAACAAAATACATGCATATTGGAAAGTGAAAAAGTGTTATGAAGACAAAACAGAGAGATGTAGAAGAGTGGTTAGGTTTGGGAGTGATGGGCTGGAGCAGGGAGGTGGGTGCAGCCACATTAGGAAGGCTGGTTAAAGAGGTGATATCTAAGCTGAGACCTGAATGGTCGCAAGGAGCTAACTACGAGCTGCAGAACAGGAACGGCAGCCTAATGAGCAAGGGGGAAGGGGAAGCTAGAGAAGCAGGCAGGGGTCAAATTGGGTAGGACCTTGTAGGCCACGGGAAGGATTTTATTCCACAACAAAGAGATCAGGGTAAGACAGCATGAATCGGGGAGAGTCCCAGATGTGAGCTGAACCCCAGAAGCTGACCCAGCTGAACCATGACGGACTTCAAAGCATCGGGTTGCTAAAGCCTCTTATAAGGTCCTTGTGTTCAGATAGAAAAATGTGAACTGAATGATAGCCCAGTTATCATACATATTTCTTTTTTTAATTTGAATTTTAATTTAAAAAATTTTTTTAGAGATAGGGTCTCGCTCTGTCACCGAGGCTGTAGTGCAGTGGCCTGATCATAGCTCACTGCAGCTTTGAACGCCTGGGCTCAAGTGATTGTCCCACCTCAGCCTCCTGAGTAGCTAGGACTATAGGCGCACACCACTATGCAAGGCTAATTTTTTTTTTTTTTTTTTTTTTTTTTTTTTTGTAGAGACAGGTTCCTACTACCTGCCCAGGCTGGTTTCAAACTCCTGGCCTCAAGCAATCTTCCTGCCTTGGCCTCCCAAAGTGCTGGGATTACAGGCCTGAGCCATTGCCGCCCTCAGCCTCCTGGTTATAAGCATGAGCCACTTCACCTAGCTATATAAGTATTTCTTTCCCCAAGTTATCACCAAAGAGGAAGACATGACATAGGGTTTGGCTCTCACCTTAGTCTTGTCCTGGTCAACACCAGCTGCTAATCAACTGCTGATCACGTTTCCAAATGATGTGAATTGGTGATGAATACACTGATGATGGAATCGATGCCCTGAAAGGTCTAGGTGCTGTAAAAAGATAGGCCAAATCTAGCAAGATGAAATGCACCAGGGATAGATGTAAAGACCTCTATTTGGGGCCCAAAAGAATTTCAGTTGCATAAAGACCAGAGAGGAGACACTGGCATCAACAGGAACGTGTGTGAAAAAGATCAGGGCTTTCATTGAACAGTATACGTAGTGAGTCATCAGTGGGATGTAACATTGCCAAAGGCTAACCTGACTCTGGGCTACCTGAATACAGGCATAGTGCCCAGAGGACAGGAGGAGATAGTTTTGCTCTATTCAAAGCTGACCCAAGTTGGCCAGGCATGGTGGCTCCCACCTGTAATCCCAGCACTTTGAGAGGTCAAGGTGGGAGGATCACTTGAACCTAGGAGTTCAAGACCAGCCTGGGCAACATAGCAAAACCCCATCTCTACCAAAAAAAAAAAAAAAAAAAAACTTAGCTGAGCATGGTGGTGCCAACCTATCGTCCTAGCTACTCTGGAGGCTGAGGCAGAAGGATCACTTGAGCCCAGGAGGTCGAGGCTGCAGTGAGCCAAGACTGTGCCACTGCACTCCAGAGCAAGATCCTGTCTCAAAAAAAAAAGGCTGGTCCAAGCCTATTTGGGATATTATTTTCAGAGACAGGCCCCATATTTTCAAAGGAACATTGATAAATTGGAATATATCGTATTAGAGAGGCTTGTACAGGGAAGGAAATAATAAGAGTAATGGCTGAAGGAGCTGGAGCTGTGAGGCCTAGAGAAGGCTCAGGGAGACAGGGCCTCTGCTCAGGACTCAGGGGAGAGACACATTGTGTGGCCCCAGATAGCAAAGCTAGTACCCATGGGCAGAATCCACCAGAAGACAGAGTTCAGCTATGAAAGGAAAATCACTGTTGGTCAGGGGCTGCTATGGAAAGGCAGAGTTGATACCTCCTTGGCAGTGGCACTGTAGATTCAAGCACAGGCAGGGGGCTGCCTCCCAGGTCCCGTGCACCATGATTCTGGATGTTCCCTATTTTCTTTCCCACCTTCACAGGGCATTGCACAAGGATAATGTCTCAGTGAACCTATTTGTAGTGAACAAACCCTGGCTCTTCTCCCTGCTTTGGTGTGCAGGGGTGGATTCGGTCACCACCAACGACTGCCAGCTGCTGCAGCAGATGCGTTACCCTATCTGGCTTATTGTAAGGGCTCTGGGACTGTCACCTCTCCTCTTCTTCTCCCATCCCTGGTTTTCCTTAATTCTGTCCCTCTCTTCCTTACTTATTTCCCCTGATATACTGCCCTTGGGACCTTTTCCTATTTTCACAGACCCCTCAAACCTACTTAATCATATGGGTCATTACCAATTCTGTCTCCACCACGCTGCTTTTGTGGACCTTCCTCCTCCAAAGGTGAGTGCTTTGTGCCTCAGCTTTCTGGGTCCTTACTTTCTCCAGGGCCCTGGTGATGAGGCTGCTTCAGACTCATATATGCTGCCCAGGGCTGAGGGTCTGTTTAGTTCCTTTGAGATTCTTAGGCCCTTCCTTATACTATCAAATTGGCTTGAACATGGGAAAAGCACTTAGGGGAGCAGGTGTGGGGGCTGGAAGGGCCTGCTTGAAGCTAGCTGAACTCACAATGGGAAGCTTTTCTCCCCACAGGAGATTTGTTAAGAAGAGAGGGAAAACTGGTAAGAACTTTCTCCCCTCACCTCATATTTCTCCTCCTGTAGCTTTCCCCTTGCTTAACTCCCTAGATGACCTACCCTCCCGCTCCTCCCCAGGCTTGGAAACAGCAGTGCTGCTGACGAGGATCAACAATTTCATGATGGAGTGAATGCCCTGCCCTGCCTCCCCACCCAAGGCAGTCTACATTGCGCAAACAGCAAGGGTTGGAGAGCAGCTGAAATGGAATGCTTCAGGGGTGGTGGGTTGCAGTGAGAGGAGCTTTGCCAACAGGAGATTTTGAACCATGAGGGCCCCTTGCCTAGGTGATGGGCATTCCCTAAGCTGCTATGGAATCTGCTCCCCTTGGGGTTTTGACCTGAGATGTTTGGGAACACAGTGAGTCATGAGAAGTCTCTCCCCAGATGAAACTAGAACAGAGGAAGTAAAAGGGAGATTGCTCGGATAATGTCTCAGACTTGTGTGCACGTGTTCTTGCATAGAAGGCACAGGGTGTGTCGGGGTGGGATAGCTTGGAAGAGAGACTGAAGGAGATAACGAAATGGTCTTTCCCGGAGAACGGTAAGATGATAGAGACACCATCGCCACTCCACGATATACTTGTCTTCCCCGACCCTTGCAACTTAGCTGTTTCCGTGCCTAGAGGCCAGAAGCTGAAAAGCCCGTCTAGCCATGTAATTCTGTGCTTACAGGTGGCTTTTTGCTGTGCGCAGCCTTTTCTTCAAGGCAGGTTGGTTCCTGTATCTTGTCTTAATCTGTTACTCAAAGAATGTAATCTCCATTTGGTCATAGCCTAATCTTTTTGGCTCAGGGGCTGGGGAGAGGAAGCACCTTCCATCTGTGGTTGGATGGGACACGACCTTGAGGGGCCATCATGGGGAGATGGGAGGAGGTGGACTGGAGGTGGGAGGAGAATCACCTGCGGCAATGAAGGACACGCGGGAGGCCCGCGGGAGAGCAGCCACCTCGGGGGCGTCCGGAGGCCAGGCGCGCGGTGCAGGGTTGCGCTGTAGCTCCACCTTGTGGCCGCCCCAAGAGGAGGGCCGCATCCGTTGTCGCCGTGACGTATTTGCTGAATGCCACCTGTTTTCCGTGCCGCTTGGGGACTCGTGTCCTTGACTCAGGACTCCGAGGGCAAGGTCCGATTTCCACAAGTTTTCGCTCCTCTGGGCTGCGAGCAGGGTCCAATTTCCGGCCCAGCCTTCCCTTCGAGGAGCAAGTTCCCCAATGCGTTTGCGGCTCGGGAGTCCCTGGGCTCCGCAGCTAAGGTGGCCAGTGCGGAGCTGACCGAGAATGAAGAGTCTAGTAGAAGCAGGGAGGGCCTAAGGCAAAAACGGGGACAAGAGGGGCTCTGTGGTGACCCCACAGTCTTCCGCCACACCCACATTCGACCTAGTTCGTATCTCCACACGGAGGGAAGTAGAACTAAGGAGTTGGCCAGGTAGGGAGGTCCGGTTCTCGGTTCCTCCTCTCTCTCCAGACCCTGGGGCAGCACTGGCATCATCGGGACAAGACTCGCCCCCCAACCCTCGGTTGCTGGGCAGCCGCGGGAACTACAGTTCCCAGTGAGTCCCCGGCCATTTCCGGTCTCCGGCTGGACGCAAGCGAGTTTGAATCCGTGTTCCCGCCCCCTTCTCCCGGGCCCACCCCTTCCCTTTCTGGCCGCCCCGCCCTCTCTGCGTATCCCTGCACACTCCGGCTCCGGCGGCCGGCCGCGCCCACGTACCTGGCCTGCAGCTGGCACGGTGGGCGGGGGTGCCAGCATGCGACGCGTGGGGAGGCTGGAGGCGCACGGAGAACGAACGCCGCAATCAGTGCTCCGGTCCTGGTCTTCCTGGGGGTCCACGCCGCTGTGTACCGGGCAGGTCTCTCCCACACTCCGCCTTTTCGAGCAGCGTTCCCTTACTTTTCCCGGTTCCCGATCCATACCCCCTCTGTCAGACTGGCTACCAGCCTTAGCTCTAGGGCCCCCAGTCGGCCTGGTACTGCCCGGCTGTCACCTCTCAGCACGTACCTCCTCCCCCATCCCTACTTTAATGTCCCTTCCCAATCGCCCAGTCTCTTCCTCCCCTCACCTCCCAACCTCACCTTGAAGACCTCCAGCAACTCCATCCCTGCAGCCCCAACCTCTCGGCTCTCACACTCTCAGCTGTGGTCCTCTAACCTTAGCGTCTGGCCCCCCAACCGGAACGACAGCACCCAGCCCCAGCCTCTAACCCCTTTCTCCTAGCCCCTAGCCTTGGGTACGCAACCTTGAGCCTGCCACGGGAAATCCTCACTCTCTTCCCAGGAGAACTGGACAGCTATAGCGGCTTAACCTATAGGCCCTGGGCTGGATTCTGACACTGACAAAAACTTAAGGGCGGAGGACCCGGGGGAGCTGCTCATTGGGGTTCGGATGTAGTTGCTCTTCGTTATTTTTAGCTGCTGACTCACCGCTCCTGGCATCCGGGTTTGGGGCTAGCAGGCTGGGCTAGGGGGCTATTAATAGAGCAGGAGCACAGCCCCGACCCAGTTCAGTTTGGAAACACAGAGAGCAAGAAGCGTCCCCTGCCACCATGCCCTGTGGAGATGTGGACTGAGCAGTGGCTGGGCCAGATGCTCTCTGGCTGCCAGTTACCTCACCCTGGTATCTCTACCTTGGAACTCTGGAGGGAAAGCCCACGAGGAGACTCCTGGGCACAGCTCTCCCCTAAGCTTGCCATGGCTTGGGGCTCTGCCACAATCAAGCTTCTGTCGTACTAGCTGAGAAGGAAGAGATGCGTCCCAAGTGGAAAGATTGTTTTGGTCATGGCCTTGGCCAGCCTGGGCCCACTCCTGGGCCAGAATGCTAGGTTACTAGAAGGAAAAGCTATGGATTTCTGGTCCCTCACAGCCTTCATAAGGATGGAGTGCTTCAGCATGGTCCTAACACAGGGGGCACAGAGCTGGGGATCCCCAAACCAGAGACAGAGCTCAGAAGCTGCCAGATTCTGTGCTTACCACACCCCCAACCCCGCCATTCTTTTTCTTTCTTTCCATTTTGTTGGGCTCTGTCCCTACTCACAGGGATTCACAGACCTCATGATCTCTCCCTTGTCTGGAGAGAAACCGTATTCATGAAAGCCACGGAAAACTTGTCCCCAATGAGGTATGAATGATCCTTTATATATTGTCATTCCAATGGACCTTTTTATTTTAATGGGCTAACGTAAGAGTTTCCTAATGTATACATTGGGAATCGTGAGGAAATCTTGATGGACTGATCAAAATTATTCCCACGCAAGCTCAATTTGCTAGAATTCCCATTGACTAAGGGTGCACACCCACAACAATGCTCCTCCCCTCCTTGCAAATCAGAAACTTCCACCTTCAGCGACCCGAGTCTCCAGCCCCCAGATGAAACCACATTTGGGGCAAGAGAGATCGTTTCACCACACACAAAATGGAGGTCACCCAGTGAAGCTCTATTTTCAAGAATGAGCCCAGTTTATCAGACAGCAGCGGACCGCGGTCTCAACCCCGTCTATTTGCTGAAGGAGCAGGAGAGGCGGTGGAAGGGGAGAGAAATGGTCTCTCTGCTTGAAAATCCCTTCCTGAAGTCCTCCATCGCCTGGTTGCCTAGCAACCAGAGCTGCCTGCAGCGGTGTGGGGCTGCTTTTGGTCCGTAGGGGGCGACTGTCTCCCTGGGGTCTCAGACTGGAGCCCTGGCAGTTGGGAGGGGGGTTCCCTAGTTAAGTGTCACAGTGTCTCAGTGTGGCTGACCTCCTCCCAGCCTTGTCAACCCAGTCCAGTCTGAGCGGCAGGGAGCCTATGGAATGAGGAGAAGCTCACTATGAATCTGAAGGGATTTTGCTCACAATCATTAAAAAATGAAGAGAGAGGGAGGGTGGGAGGAAGGGAGGAAGGAACCTGTTAAAGGGGATAGGACAAAAAAGGGGATAAGGAAGGGGCCTGAGGAGGGCAGTTTGACCCTCTCCATTCAATCGAGGCTTATCAATGCTTATTTTTCAATCAGAGCAGTTCAGAGGTTGAAAGGAGTCTAGCAATCTCTATTGACAAACTGTTAATCATATAAAAGACTAGGCTCCTGGGTTACCAGCCCAGCCTAGATTTGGTCATTAAGGAAGATATTCATTCATTCATTTGACCATAATTAACACTAACCCACTATGTACCACGCAGTGTGCTAAGTGTTCTACATTCAACCCTCACAAGAACACTGTGATTATTTCCTTTTCACAGATTACAATACCAAGTCTCAGAGAGGTTAAGTAATGTCCAAACACAAAAATAGTGACTGGATTGGGTCTGATTGAGCAATCACTGTGTGCCAGTTCTAGGAGTACAGAAAACAATACATTTCTTTTTTCTGCCTAATGAACGCCTAGTCACCCTTTGGGACCAAACTGAAAATATCATCTCCTTTGTGAAACTTTTCTTAAGTCCCCTTCCCCCAACAAGCAGAACTGATAACTTGCTTTTCTATACACCCTCCTGAAATACCACTTTTCACGGGTATGGTAATGATCTGCTTCCATATTTCCATTTCTCTCACTTTGAGCACCTTGGTGACAGGGCCTGTGTTCATCTCCAATTGGATATCTAATAAACATCCTAAACTCAACATGCTCATTTCTGAACAGCTGACCTTTTCCCCAAAAAATGACCCCTCCTAAAACTGTCCTTATCTCAATTGATGGCAATTTCACATCTCCAGTTGTCCTGGCAAAAAATCCTTGGAACCACACCTTGTATCCAATCTGTCAGCAAATCCTTTCAGCTCTCCCTTCAACATACACCCAGAATCCAACCACTTCTCATCATCTCTGGTGCTACTATGCTGGTCCAAGGCACAACCATCTCTCAGCTGGATCATTTCAGCAGCTGCCTGACTAGTCTCACTGCTTCCACCCTCGCCCCATGGCCTATTCTCCGCAAAGAAGCTATACCAATCCTGCTAAACCCAAGTCACATCATGCCAGTTCTCTGCACAAAACCCTCCAATGGCACTCCATCTCTCTGAGAGGAAAGCCAAAATCTTTACATTGGTCTACAAGGTCCTACACAATCTAGTCCCTTATTAAATCTCTGATCTCGTCTCCTGGCATTCTCCCCTCCTTACTCTCTGTTAAAGCCACTTGATTCTCCTGGCTGTTCCTTCAGCAAGCCAGATGCACTCCTTACCAAGACCTTTGCACTCCTTACCCAGGACCTTTGCACTGGTCTCCCCTTGCCAGGTTTACTCTTCTGCATGGCTCACTTCCTCACCTTCCTCAATTCTTTGCTCAAATGCCACGTTTTTGGTGAAGCCTACCCTGACCAACCTATTTAAGATTCCCTCTATTTTAATTTCCAGTTTACAGTAAATACAGGGTACAGTAGTCCTCCTTTATCCATGGGTAATATGTTCCAAGATCCCCAGTGGATGCCTGAAACAGCAGATAGTACCAAACCCTATGTATACTGTATTTTTCTGAAGTGATAACCAAGATGGCTACTAAGTGACTTATAGGTGTGTAGTGTATGCAGTGTGGATACACTGGACAAAGGGATGATTCACATCCTGGGTGAGATGGAGCAGGACAGCACAAGATTTCATTACATAACGGCATACAATTTAAAACTTATAAAAAGTTTATTTCTGGAACTTTCCATTTAATATTTTCAGACTGCAGTTGACCATGGGTAACTGAAACTATGGAAAGTTAAAACCATGAATAAGAGGGGGAGTACTGTATAAAGGAACGAGATAAATGACACCATGAGGAAAAAGACAAATCCAAAACAACTGACTGGCACTCTTCAAAAACTTAATGTAGTTAATTATTTTTTTTTTTTTTTTTTTTTTTTTTTTTTTTTTTTTGAGACGGAGTCTCGCTCTGTCGCCCAGACTGGAGTGCAGTGGCCGGATCTCAGCTCACTGCAAGCTCCGCCTCCCGGGTTTACGCCATTCTCCTGCCTCAGCCTCCCGAGTAGCTGGGACTACAGGCGCCAGCCACCTCGCCCGGCTAGTTTTTTGTATTTTTTAGTAGAGACGGGGTTTCACCGTGTTAGCCAGGATGGTCTCGATCTCCTGACCTCGTGATCCGCCCGTCTCGGCCTCCCAAAGTGCTGGGATTACAGGCTTGAGCCACCGCGCCCGGCCTAATGTAGTTAATTTTTAAAAAAAGATGGACCCAGTTAGAATAGACACACCTCTCCCTATTCCTCACACTAAGTACAGCTAAAACTCTGGACATTATATATAAGACAAACATAAGAAGACTATGAAAGAAGAGGAAGGGGGCAGACTAACTAGGAACCCCAGTGACCTGAACTCGAGGTGATGAGTTCCCTGGGTTTTCTTGTTGCATCAAATATTCCAGACCAGGTACTGGAGAAGCCAGCAGCCTGGAAATGCCAATGGGCACAGACAAAAAAAAAAATGTAAACACCAATAACTGGCCTGTTCTCTCTAGCCATAAGACCAGGAAATGGAGTTTGGCCAGACAGAAAACTCTTAGACAGTAACCACCCACTGCAACCACACACCACAGGAAAAAAAAAACAACAACAAACTGTAGCTGCACCCAAGCCAGCAAAGGCCAAGTAGATAACCCAGAGTTTCACTCTGGCCAGGCTCCCCCGTACTCTGGGGTAGTGTCAGAGAAGGCTGAGTATACAGCCTAAACTTCCATCCCCAAGGGATAACAAGACCCCCTTCCTGTTGGGTGGTGTCAGTGTCAGAGGAGGCCTGGTGGTGAGTCAGGACTTTCACCACAACATATCATTTAGTGAGGCCACTAGCCTCCCTCTCCTCCCCTCCCAAAATCTCTCTACCTCCTGACTGTGGTGTTAGTGGAAGCCCACCTGGGGAACAGTAAAAAGGCACTTCTGCCCCTTCCAGCTAGGGAGGCATCAGTGGAGGCCTAATAGGGAGCTGGAATTTTTACCCCTGCACGGTAAAAAGGAGAAGCCCCCACTACACCTACCAACCAAGGCCAAGGAAGGAAATTGAACTTGAACCTCTACCTGTCAGTAACCAGGCAGTGGCCCTTTCCTCTGATGAAAATGGTGTCAGAAGAAGCCTACCAAAAACAAAAGATGTAAATGAAATCCAGAGTCTCATACTATAATATCCAGAAATTCCCAGGATGCAATAAAAATCATTCCATATCTAAGCCCAGCACCTATAGTCCCAGTTACTCAGGAGGCTGAGTTGGGAGAATCACTTGAGCCCAGGAGTTCAAGGTCAACTTGGGCAATGTAGTGAGACCCTGTGTCTTTAAAAAAAAAAAAAATTCACTCATTATACCAAGAACCAGGAGACCTTCAATTTGAATGAGAGAGAGAAAGATTTCAACTATCTGACAAAGATTCTAAAGTGGCCAACAGAAAAAAAAAATGCTTCTATGAGCAATCTATGAGCAATTACAAACAAGGTTAAAACAAATTTAAAAAATAGCAAGTCTTGGCAAATAAATAAGAGATATAATGAAGAATCAAATAAAACTTTAGAACAAACTATAATAACCAAACTAAAAAACTCAGTGGATGAGCTCAAAAGGAGGATGGAGAGGACAGAGAAAAGAATCAGTGAACATAAAGATAGAACATTAGAAATTACCCGATCTGAACAACAATGAGAAAATAATAGACTTAAAAAGAAATGAACAGAGTTGGGCACAGTGGCTCATGCCTGTAATCTCAGCACTTTGGGAGGCTGAGATGGGCAGATCACTTGAGCCCAGGAGTTCAAGACCAGCTTGGGCAACATGGCGAAACCCTGTCTCTACTAAAAATACAAAAATTAGCTGGATGTGGTGATGCACACCTGTAGTCCCAGCTACTAAGGAGGCTGAAGTGGGAGGATCACCTGAGCTTCGGAGATCGGGGCTGTAGTAAGCTGTGATTGTGCCACTGCAGTCTAGCTTGGGTGACAAAATGAAACCCAGTCTCAAAGAAAAAAAAAATGAACAGAGCCTTAGGGATGCTTGGGACTATAACAAAGGACTTAACATTTACGTAATTGGAGATGTGGAAGAGGAAGAGAAAGAGCATGGGGCTAAAAAAAATTACTCAAGAAATAATGGCTGAAAATTTGGAAAAAGACATAAATGAACAGGTTCAAGAGGTTGAACAAACCCCAAATAGGATAAACTCAAATTCACCCCAAGGCACACTATAATCAAACTTCTGAAAACTAAAGATGGGAAACTTGAAAGCAGCAAGAGAGAAACAGCACCTTACCTACAGAGGAAAAGGAATTCAAATGTGGCCAGGCACAGTGGCTAATACCTGTAATTCCAATACTTTGGGAGGCCAAGGCGGGAAGATTACCCAAGGCCAGGAGTTTGAGACCAGCCTGGGTAACATAATGAGACCTCGTCTCTACTAAAAATAAAAAAATTAACCAGGCGTGGTGTGCACCTGTAGTTCCACCTACTCAGGAGCCTGCTTGGGAGACTGAGACAGGAGGATCACTTTCAGGCCAGGAGTTTCGAGGCTGCAGTGAACTATGGTCACACCACTGCACTCCAGCCTGCTATATCTGGTGAAAATATCCTTCAGAAATGAGGGGGAAATCAAGACATTCTCAGACAAAGGAAAGCTAAGAGAATTTCTTGCCAGCAAACAAAGAATGGCTAAAGGAAGTTATCAAAACTTACAGATGAATAATGGAACCATTTACATGTAACGAAACTTACATGTAAATGGTTCAGAAAAAGGGATAGATAGATAGATAGATAGATAGATAGATAGATAGATAGAGCATTAGCTGGGCATGGTGGCACACACCTGTAGTCCCAGCCACTTGTGAGGCTGAGGTGGGAGGATTGCTTGAGCCCAGGAGTTTGAGGTTGCAGTGAGCCATGATCACACCCCTGCACTCTAGCCTGAGTGAGTGAGCAACACCTACTGTTCAAAAAATATAGATAGATGGATAGATACATAGATACATAGATACAGCAAATATAACAAGTCAAAACAAGTCAAATTGTTGACTTGATAAGGAAGACATACAGTGGTGCCCACCGTATTATTCTTCCAATATTTTAGTATGTTTGTAAATTTTCATTTTAAAAAATGTTGGAGAGGATATGTGGAGGATAGATATATGATAAAGCAAGCATAGCAAAATGTTAATGAGAATCCTGGGCGGTGGGTAATTGGGTGTTCACTGTAAAATTCTTTGAATTTTTCTGTATGTTTGAAAACTTTCATATTAAACTGTGGGGGCAAAAAACTTGAAAAAAAATCACAACTTGGTATCCTCCCCTACCTTTCCCAATCCGTCTTACTGTGCTCTACTTTTTCTTTTTTCCATGGCACTTATCACCATATACACAGCAGGTCTTTGAATAATGTTGTTTTCTTCAACATCATTTTGTTATAACATTGATGAGGGGAAAAAAAAAAAAAAACTAAAACGATTCCTGGCCAGAGCCACTGTCTGTGTGGAGTTTGCACACTCTCCCCATGTATGTGTGGGTTTTCTCCGGGTATTCCAGGGTACTGCGCTTCCTCCCACATCCCAGTGCACGTTAGGTGAATTGGCATGTCTAAATTGTCCCAGTGTGAGTGAGTGTGGGTGTGTATGTAAGTGCACCCTGTGATGGAATGGCATCCTGTCCAAGATTGGTTCCTGCCCTGTACCTTGAGCTGCTGTGATAGGCTCTGGCCACCCTTGACCCTGAACTGAAATAAGCAGATTGAAAAATGAATGAATGGATGGATGGATGCATGGAAGGATGGATAGATGGATGGATGGATGAATACAAAGTATTGTAAAATAAAAATGTGTAAAGTAGTTGATAATCATACAAATGCACAATAAACTATGAGGTAAGAAAGTGCTCATCGAGTCCATCATATTCGTGATTGTTTGCTTTTGAACTGCATGGTGGTAGGGAGGTGCTCCTTACAATTTTCACTTTGCATACATTTATTCCTTGGTTCAACCCACCACCACTTCCACTGCTGTCACTCACTGGTTCACCAAAAATTAGGTAATTATTTACTTATTTTCATTAATCTTTCTATATGTGTGCATAGCTCATATTTATTTCAATGTTTAATATCAGAAGTGTTTTGGGTCTTTATTTAGAAGCTTGGTGATGTTTTGTGACCAGAAATATGCCATAGGAACTTAGCTCTTGTTTATATTAATTAGCCTATGGTAAAATTGGTTTTGTTATGTGTTCAGTTAGTCACAGTTTCCAAGGATCTACCAACAACATTAAATGAGGACCTATTGTACTACATAATTCACTTATTTATTGTGTTTATTTTTATCTGTGTCCTCTCACTAGGCGGTAAGCTCCCCAAGGGCAGGGATTTGTTCTGTTTGTTCTGTTTTATTTTGTTTGCTGCTATATCCCCAAATCCTACAACAGTGTCTGGCACATAGCAAGTGTTCCATGCATATTTGTTGAATTAAGAGTGAATCTCTGAGGGCCGGGCATGGTGGATCACACCTGTAATCCCAGCGCTTTGGGAGGCCAAGGTGGGTGGATCACTTGACGTCGGGAGTTCGAAACCAGCCTGGCCAACATGATGAAACCCTGTCTCTACAAAGAAAATACAAAAATTAGCCGGGCATGGTGGCAGGAGCCTGTAGTCCTGGCTACTCAGGAGGCTGAGGCAGGAGAATCGTTTGAACCTGGGAAGCTGCGGTTGCAATGAACTGAGATTACACCACTGCACTCCGGCCTGGGTGACAGAATGAGAATCCATCTCAAAAAAAAAAAAAAAAAAGAAAAAAGAAAAAGAAAAAGAAAAGAAAAGAATCTCTGTATCCCTAATACCTAGGTCAAGGTCTTGCATGGAGTAGGTGCTCAATGAATATTTGCTGAATTGAACTGAGATGTAAATTCTGCAGGAGAACTTAGAATAGACCTGTCGTACTAGAGTGGTTCACAGCATGGACTCTGGAGTCAAATAATCAGGATTTGCATCCTGATTCTGTCACTTCCAGCTGTGTTACCTAGCTGTGTTAATATCTTTGAGCCTCAATTTCTCATTGGTAAAATGAAGATAATAATAGCATCAGCTTGGTAGGATTTGGGTTTGCATGTTATGCACTTAGGACATTGTAAAGACCCAATAATTGGTAGCTAAAAACAAAACAAGAACTGCAAAAAAGATAGTCTTTCATGTACGTCATCCTTCCTCCATTCCCCCGACAAGCTGAGCCAGGAGAAGGTAAGGAGATGTCCTTGGACAAGTATTCCTAAGCTCAATTCCAGACCCACAGAAGGGTTTCTCTCCTTCAAATCCCTTCTTACCTTTTCACCTGTCCTGGACTCTCATCTTGATATCCTGAAGTTCCTTCCCCCATCATAACAATGCAGGGGTGGAGTGGAGGAGATAGGGGTTTGTGGGCCAGGGACAAGGACTTAGAGCTTTGTGTTAATCCCTGTTCTAGGGTTGAGTTCCTTACTGGTGATGGTAGAAGGTCAAGTGTGAGGTCACAGTAATTTCAGGGACTAGAGATAGAACAATAGTCTTGTGGAGGAGGTATTGACAGGACAGCGGGCCTCATATGCTGCTTTCTTCCTTGGTCCCCTGTAAGAGAAAGCACCTCCCTCACTCTGCTCCAACGTCCCTTCTGTCCATCCTGCTACCTCGTCTTTACTTCTGGTGGCCCCAGCTCAGAGCAAGCCTGGGGACCCATTGAGCATCTTCCTGCAACTCCCTCTTGGAAGTGGGATGGGGTGGAGTGGGCAGAGGACAGGCTAAAATTGGCGATATAAGGGCACAAGATCGGGTGCCTGAGCTCTCTGGTGGCCCACGTCCTCTGCCCCCACCTTAGGGCCAACAGTTCCCTAGACACTGGGGGAGCTGGGGCTGAGCCTGGGGGCGCCACTGCCTCTGTTCCTTTAAGGAGCCGCTGTTTAGCATTCCTACCGCTGCCGCTGCCGCTGCCTGCCTCTGCGCGCTGATTGGCTGGAATCAACTGAGAAGGGAGCCAGGGAGAGATGCTCTTGACTCCACTCAGATCCATCCTGGGGACCAGAGCAGAAGCGGTCCTCACAGCACCCAGTCTCTGCTTGAGCTCCCGCTTCTTCTTTGCCGCTGGGCCTCGGCCCAGGAGCCACGACCGGCGACACGGAGCCGCCAGTGCTGGAGGGGGAGCCGTGGGTGCGGGGCAGCGTGGGGGCTGAGGCCCCGGGACGCCCGCCCGGCCCCAGGCCCCGCTCAGCCCGGGCGCCCCCACGGGTGCCCCCCCCTTCTTGGTCCGAGCAGTGTGAGTGTGCCCGGGAGCCCGGCGGCGGCGGCGGTGGCGGCGGCAGTGGCGGCGGCGTGGAAACCGGCGTCGGCTGGGGGGTCCGAGCCGCGGGGGGCAGTGCCATGCACAAGCACCAGCACTGCTGTAAGTGCCCTGAGTGCTATGAGGTGACCCGCCTGGCCGCCCTGCGGCGCCTCGAGCCTCCGGGCTACGGGGACTGGCAGGTCCCCGACCCCTACGGGCCAGGTGGGGGCAACGGCGCCAGCGCGGGTTATGGGGGCTACAGCTCGCAGACCTTGCCCTCGCAGGCGGGGGCCACCCCCACCCCTCGCACCAAGGCCAAGCTCATCCCCACCGGCCGGGATGTGGGGCCGGTGCCTCCTAAGCCAGTCCCGGGCAAGAGCACCCCCAAACTCAACGGCAGCGGCCCCAGCTGGTGGCCAGAGTGCACCTGTACCAACCGGGACTGGTATGAGCAGGTATGGACCAGCGGCGGGGGGAGAGGTGGGGCAACCCAGGAGGGCTGGAGAGTGGGGGCCTAGAGGCCTGGGATGCAGTAGGGGTCGCTGGGGCTCCAAGCCTGTGGACCCCAAGCCTTAGCATTGCAGCTGGGCAAAGAGAGGTGGTGGGAAATGTGTGGTTCCCTGTGTGTGTCTGTTTGGGGGTCTCCATTAGAAGGAGATTGGGAGGAGCCGTGTGTGTCAGGGGGTAAGGGCATGGCGGAGGGGCACATTTTCCTGTGTGGGGGAATTGGGTTTGTCTCTGTGGGGGTTTGGCAGTGTCTCTGTGTCTGGCAGGGGGCGGGAGGTTCTGCGGGGGCTGTGTGTGGTGTGTGTCTCCACAGGAGGGGAGGAGGGGGCATGGTGCTCTGCGTAGGGGGGACATATGTGTGTGTATGTATGTTGGGGTGTGTGGAGGAAGACAGTGGAGCTGCCGGGAATCCGTGTGGAGGAGCCCATGTGCCTGGCTCACTGAGCTTCATCCCTCGATGCCATGAGTCCCTCTCCGTCCCAGTCCCTTTGTGTGTGGATGTGCACATGGATGTGTGGAGATGTCACTCTGAATGTGGAGAGGTCTCTGTAGAGGAGGCTGCAGGGATGGCTGTGTTTGTGTGTGTGGCTACATGTATATGTGTGTGAGCATGTGGCTGCAAGAGTGTGCACGCGTGTGCCTGGTGTGTGTGTGTGTGTGTGTGTGTGTGTTGTCTCTGGTGAGAGGCGATTGACAGGCAAGGGAGGGGAGAGGAAGGAGGCGAGAGACACGTCCCAAGCAAGGCTGAGAGGCTGCTGAGAAGGACAGACTCTTTTGTCCAAGCAGCTCTGAAGTGTGTGTGCCGGGGTGGGGTGGCGGGCGGGGGGGAGATCTGAAGGAACTGAAGCAAGCTTCCTTGCTCTAGAGCAGGCATGGTGCCTGGAGCCGGCAAGGGGCAGCTGCCCTGGTGCAGGGACTGGCCCCAGTGGGGCATGTCCCCCTTGGGTACCTCCAGATGTGAGAGGGCTTAGCCCCCCCAGCCTTGACTTGGCACAGCTTGGGAGCCCCTGGGTGCTGGGCACAACTCCGGCTTCCACTCCCAGCCTAAACTGCCAGCTTAGAAAATGGAAGGAGCATCTGTGGGAGAAGCAGCAAAATGGAGGCTGGGCTGGCAGAGCCAGGTCCCTGGCACGCAAGGCGGAGGGCCTGTCTGGTTATCTGGCTCTGCAGCTCCTAGGATGGGGAGAGAGGAAGAGGAGACTTTGCTGTTGAGGGCAGGTGATGACTTCCCCAAGCTGGTGACCGTTCTGGCTGCCTCTGCCCTCTGGGGATAGGATGTGCTCTCACTCAGAGGCAAAGGTGGGGACTTCCTGGGGAGAAGAGCCCTCGGTTCTGGCCTTCTGTCTGTCCACACTTACTGCTTCCCCACATCCCTTGCCTTGGCCTCTTACCCTTTCCAGCGAGTCCCTCTCTCTCCTTTGCCCCCTCTGTCCTGGAGGCCTTTCCCTTGCAAACACCCTCTTATGCTTGTCCTGCCTGGCTGGGAGACAGGTGGCAATCCCAGGCTGGGCCAATTGGCCAAGGTTTCTTTGCCAGGGCTGATCCCTGGATGGCTCTTGGCCCTGAGAACAAGGTCCCTGAGTAGGGGTGGGAGCTAGAGGGTGTACCACTGGGAACGGGAAGCCTCTGGGTACCACTTGGGCTGGGCTTGAGGCCTGGCTTGTCACATGTGGGCACACATGGTACACCAAATGCACACAAGAGCCACATGGGTGTCCTTTTGCTTGTGTCTGTTGCATGGTACTTAAGGCAGCTGTATTGGTTTCGGGTCTCTAAAGAGCCTTCAGTTCTTCTTCCTGGGGTCACAGACCAGGGTAAGGCTGCAGCTGGAGTCCTCCCACCAACTCCCACAGCTGTAGGGCCAGCCCAGAAATGGTGGAGGCATGACAAGCTAGTCCTCTCCCCCTCTCCTCCTCTCTGCTTCTTGAAGCCAAAGCTGTGTGGGGTGGAGGTGGGATGGGGGAAGCAGAGCAGGACATGTGGAGGAGCCCCCACCCTGGTTTCCAGCTCCCCGCTTCTGAGGAGGAGGCCAGAGGTCAGGGAAGGGACAACATAGCCAGAGAAAGGTGGGGGAGGGGTGCCAGGATACCTGGGGAGACAGGCAAGAGGGCTTTTCCATTCTTGGAGGTAAGAGTGAGAGCTAGCAGGCAGGTGCTGCTTGTATGTCCAGAATCACATTTTCACTTGACAAATGGATACACACATGTCCTGTCTGGGAGGCCATCTCTGTGGGTTGGTCAAATCACCCCTGTGTTTCTAACCTCTTCCCTTGCCTCTTCTTGCATGGCTACTGCATATTGAAGACCACGGACTCTGCTGCCAGTCAGTCTGTGGGTCACCAACTTCTCCCTCATGGGGAATCTTGTTTACCTTGCTCCAGTCCCACCCTTGGCTTTGTCTCTGACTCCTGACCAGCTCCCACCCTCACCCTTTCTGCTGAGAAACACGAAGGGCTCAGGGCCAAAAATCCTTTGGTAGAAAATGGATTAGGACTTTGACTCCTTCTGCCTATTTGAGGAATTGGATTCCTGGAGTCCAAGAAGGAGGTATAGAGTGAAGACTCACGAGGTGCTCCAAAGTGGGGCAACTGTCCTTTCTCCCATGAGCTCTGCTGGGGTATGGGGATGAGTGACCAAAACATCAAGGGCCTTAAGAGCTTACTGTAATCAAAAGAACACCTAGAGATCCCATTGCTCTGCCGCTAACTCCCAGTGTGCCCTTAGGCACATCCCATGTCCTCTCTGGGCCTCCGTGTCACCTACTGTCACATGAAGGGGATAGGACAAGATGATGTCTGCTGTCCTTCCAGTTCGGGCACAGTGGGAGTCTATGATCCCCCAGTCAGGGAGAACTGTGGTTCAGAAGGGGAAGGGTTATCTGTCTAGGCCACTGGGTATCCCCTATGGACACTGGGTGTGGCATGGTTTGCCCGCCATGCTCCATCTCTGCCATCCCCCTTAGGCCAGCCCTGCACTCCTCCTAGTGAACCCCGAGGCACTGAAGCCCAGCCTGTCGGTGAGTGCATCACTGGCTGGCTCAGTCTCAGACAATTGATCTGGGCTAAATGAGCGGCTGGGTTTGGCCTGATATGGTTGGAAGCAAAGCAGGGGTGGGGGGTGAGTGGGGAGTGGCCTCTTCCGGGTTAGCCTGTCCTCATCTGTGGCCAAGAGGTGACCTGGGGTGCACTTGGGCTCTTCTACATTGTGGGAGTAGGGGAGGAGGCAGATTGACCAAGGGGCAGATGACTGGAAGGGCAGGGGGCACTGAGGGAATTGCCTGTGTCTCCCCCTAGGTGAATGGCAGCGATGGCATGTTCAAATATGAGGAAATTGTACTTGAGCGGGTGAGTCTGCCAGTGGGGAAAAGCGGAAAGGGAAGGAGAGGGTTGGAGCCAGGAGAGGGGAGACCCCCGAATCATGGTTTCAAGACCCATGGGGGGACCTGCATTAAGAGGATGAAGAAACAGCGGCCCTCAGAGGCCGCTTCACTGCATCAATCAATCAACTCACTAGCAAATATTAATTGACCTTGTTCACTGAGGCCTGGGGTATTGGGGAGGGGATGGGTTTCCCAGAATGGTCAGCAGAGGCTGGGTTTCTGACAAATGTGCCCAGCCTGCCATGGCCCCTTCTGAGACCTGGAGAACTAGCTCTGGGACATAAGGGGAGATGGGGTACCCAGAACTCTCTTTTTTGCCCTCAGAGAGAACAGACTGTGCCTTTCTTCCCACTTCTGCAGGGCAACTCTGGCCTGGGCTTCAGTATTGCAGGTGGCATCGACAATCCCCATGTCCCTGATGACCCTGGCATCTTTATTACCAAGATTATCCCTGGTGGAGCAGCTGCCATGGATGGGAGGCTGGGGTGAGATGGCCTGGAAGCAGGGTTGTGGGTGGCAAGGACAGGATAGAGATGAGGGGAGGAAAGCCTGCCTGGCAGGATGACCCTTCCATTAGCTCTGAGGGCAGGGTGGGAGGGCAGAGGAGGGGAGGAGAGAGAAGTGGGAGGAAGCGGGAGAGGGAGTGGAGGGGTGGGGGCACAGTGTCATGCATCTCGGGCTTCCCCCACAGGGTGAATGACTGTGTGCTGCGGGTGAATGAGGTGGACGTGTCGGAGGTGGTACACAGCCGGGCGGTGGAGGCGCTGAAGGAGGCAGGCCCTGTGGTGCGATTGGTGGTGCGGAGACGACAGCCTCCACCTGAGACCATCATGGAGGTCAACCTGCTCAAAGGGCCCAAAGGTGCGGCCCTCCAGGTTCCTGTGCTCCAGCCAGAGCCCTAGGCCCCAGATCCCATCTGGCCCCACAGGGAATTGGAAGGGAATGGCCTTACTCCTTGCCTGACTCCCCCTGTTCCAACTCACAGCCTACTTTTTTGACCTCAGGCCTCACCCTTACTCATCTGGGGATGGCAGCTTAGTGTTTGGATCCCCCGGAGGGAGCTCCTGTGGGGCCAGTGGGTTGGCTGGGGGAGGGGGCTTGGATTTGGGATCGACAACACTTTAACCTCTCCTTGTGGGCCTCTCCTACCCCCTGCTGGCTTCCACTCAGGCCTGGGTTTCAGCATTGCTGGGGGTATTGGCAACCAGCACATCCCAGGAGACAACAGCATCTACATCACCAAGATCATTGAGGGGGGTGCTGCTCAGAAGGATGGACGCCTACAGATCGGGGACCGGCTGCTGGCGGTGAGACAGACTTCACGGGGATGCCCAAATGGTAGGGTAGGGAGGAGGAGCTCCAGTACCCCTCACTCTGCCTAAACCTCACTCAGGGATGAGGCATCATGGGGGAATTTCAAGAGTTATCATCTGTGTTGTGTTTGCCCAGATACAAAGGCCCTACTTCTTTCTGTGGCCAGGGTCTTGCCCTATCCCCTACTTCCTGCCTCTGCTTCTCACAGCGCTATACTTGGGCCTCTGTTAGCATGCTGTTGAATTTCACTGAAAAGGCATCCCTCGGGTTCCCTGGAGAAGCCTCTCCTTCTCCCAAGTCCCAGCCTGAGGCCTCTCGTCTTCTAGGTGAACAACACCAATCTGCAGGATGTGAGGCACGAGGAAGCTGTGGCCTCACTGAAGAACACATCTGATATGGTGTATTTGAAGGTGGCCAAGCCAGGCAGCCTCCACCTCAACGACATGTACGCTCCCCCTGACTACGCCAGCAGTACGTACTCATCAGCCCCTGTCCCTGGCCTAAAGCTCTGTCCCCTGGTTTCTGGAGGGGAAGAAGTTCATACCCCTTGTTAAGACAGGCCAAGCAGCTTTGCTCAGTGGTGGCACTGTAGCAGCCAATAAGGTTTATCTGAGGTGCCATTAATATTAATTGAAAACTTTACTCAGTGCCCCACCGTGAAGACTTGCCATAGAGTCAGCATTGGCAATTTTTGACAACTTCTATGGACAGTGAATTTTAAAAAGAGGAAAAAGAGAAGCTGCAGAGGATAGTGCACAGAAGTGAGTCCGGATCCCAGGTCTGTCTTTGTTTTTTTGTTTGTTTATTTGAGACAGAGTCTCGCTCTGTTGCCAGGGTGGAGTGCAGTGGCACGATCTTGGCTCACTGCAACCTCCACCTCCCAGGTTCAAGCAATTCTCCTGCCTCAGCCTCCCGAGTAGCTGGGACTACAGGCGCCTGCCACCACGCCTGGCTAATTTTTTGTATTTTTAGTAGAGACGGGGTTTCTCCATGTTGGCCAGGATGGTCTCAATCTCCTGACCTCGTGATCCGCCCGCCTCGGACTCCCAAAATGCTGGGATTACAGGCGTGAACCACCGTGCCCGGCCCCCAGCTCTGTCCCTTAGAGCTGGGTGCCCTTAGACAAGTCCCTTTCACCTGTTTTTTGTTTCCTCTTTGGCAAAAAGGAGCTAATGATGTATGTGCTGCCTTCCTCATAGGACTGCTGCAAGGATCAAATGAGATCATGGATGAGAAAGCCCTTGGAAAACTGTATTAGGCTATAGAGATGTGAGGGATTATTATTAGTCACACCTCTAGTCATGCCTTTCTTTGTAGACTGCCTTGACTTCAGCTCTTTCTAAGACTCACAGGAGTGAGCCAAGGATTTAGAAAGGGACTGCGGAGGAGGAACCCTGGGTGGCGGGTGGATGGAGTGGGGAGGTGCGGCCTGAGGAATCAGCATCCCTGGGTCTCTTTTGCACCTGAAGTGGGGTGTGGGGGAAAGTCCTTGGAGGAGTTTGGGGTACCTGCCTCGACCAGTCTCTGAACTTTTGTCTCCCTTTCTTGATTCCAGCTTTTACTGCCTTGGCTGACAACCACATAAGCCATAATTCCAGCCTGGGTTATCTCGGGGCTGTGGAGAGCAAGGTCAGCTACCCTGCTCCTCCTCAGGTTCCCCCCACCCGCTACTCTCCTATTCCCAGGCACATGCTGGCTGAGGAGGACTTCACCAGGTAAGACCAACCCCCCCCCCCCACTCAACATCCCATTCAATCTACCCAGAAATTGGGGAGGGGAGGAATCCGTTTTTCCGTTTCTGGCCGGCCACAGGCTCCTTGTAGTATGGAAAAGAAGAGGGTAAGACCCTCATCACTCCCGGCTTTGGGGTCCGAGGCCCTCTCTCAGGCCTTGGGGACCTAGAGAGGGACAGAAGTGGCTGCAGGGACAAGTTCTACCATCAGGGGCAGTGCCGAGTGAGTGGCCCCGGTCCAAAAGTGCAGATAAAGAAACGATGGGGTGGAGTGTTTAGGGGGCTGAGGAGGTGAGGGCAGCGGAGTTTCCTGCCCTGAGATAGTTGCAGCCCGCTCTGCTGCAACCATTTCAAATTAGGGAAGAAAGTAGTTCAGCCGGTGAGGCTGGCGGGACTCTGACCGGCCCGGTGGCCTTGCCGGCAACGGCCCCGCCCCGCCCCGCTGGCGGCGGCGGCGGCGGCGGCGGCTGCGCGGGGCCTGGAACTGGTCGGGCCGGCCGGGGTTCCGGGGGACAGGTTTGCAGGGTGGGGCCCGGGAGGCTGGCGGGCAGGCAGCAGTGGAGCCGGAAGGGTAGGCGGCCGGGGGAGAGACAGAGGAGCTATGGAGAGGGCCCGCAAGTTCTCCAAGGGCCCCGGCTTGGCCACGGGCTTGGGCTCCGCCTCCGCTTCGGTCTGGAGGAGGGCTTCGCAGAGGTGGGCCTGGCCGCTCCGCTCCCTGCGGCCCGGAGGGGATGCCAGGTAGGAGTGGAGGGCTAGGAGCAAGAGCATCTGGAACTCAGGGAGGGAGCCTCGCCCCTGAGACTGGGAGCAAGAAAGGAAGAGTCTTGCTTGGGGCTTTGGGCTCCTCCGAGGAAAGATGCTTGTAACAAGTGAAGGCGGTGGGCCGGGAACGTGCCCTGGGAGTTGGGCTGATGGCACTGTGACCTTTTACAGAGGGCTTCGTTAGATGTGGTTAGTTTTACTCGCATTTTTCATGTGCTCGTCTGCTCTCTTCAGTTTGGCTTCTAAACTCCTTTTGGGAACCTGGGGTCCGCCTAAGAACCCAGGCGCTGCAACCCCCTGGGACTACATAGTGTTAGCTGCTGATTAAATATGTTGTTGGGGCAGCAGGTAGGAGGGGTCATAGTTGATGGGTGAAATTTTGAGACTGCAGAAGAGTATCTGTGAAGTAAGTGTGCACTTCCTGTGGATGATGAGTGCAGTCAACCCCAGGGTGACTTCACTGCCCCAACTGCTTCCTCTTCTTGTGGTCCAGGGTCCATCACACGGATTGGTAGGATAGGAGTATCTGGGAAGGAAGAGGACCAGTGAGTGGGCTCTGAGATTTGGTCTCTGAAGTTCAGGGTAGGAATTTGTTGACCCGAGAGAGTAGGGGACTGTCCACTGGGAAGTTGACTGCAAGCCCTTGGAAAGAAGGGAGGGAAGAGGAACTGAAACTTGGCACCTGACAGAACAGCAGCCAAGCAGGTTTCAGGAGACAAAGGGAGGCTCTGGGTATCATACACAGGGAACCACATCCTTACTCCCTGCAGCAAGTATGGACCTTGTTCCAGGCTGGCCCTCAAAGGACAACAGTCCGTATCTACCTAGTCCTTACTCCTCCACTCCTTTCCCACCAGAGAGCCCCGCAAGATCATCCTGCACAAAGGTTCCACAGGCCTGGGCTTCAACATCGTAGGAGGAGAGGATGGAGAAGGCATTTTTGTCTCCTTCATCCTGGCAGGAGGCCCAGCTGACCTGAGTGGGGAGCTGCGCAGGGGAGACCGGATCTTATCGGTGAGGAGACAAAGGAGAGGTGGGAGGATGGGAACTGTGCCAGTGTAAACTGGAGAGCGAGAGACCTTACTTCCTCCGAGGAATGCTTCTTGAGATGAGGGGAGGGCTAAGGACTGGAGAAAACTTATCTTGTTTTTGTAGACATCCTTAGTGACAGGGACCAGGACCAGACTTACCTTTGAGGAGGAAATGAATGCCTCTTGGATCTTAACCCTGATTGGCATTCGACCTTTATGAAGATAATTATTACACTAGAGATGTCGTATCCTTTAGGCCTTGTTTTAGGGGCAAGGTTGGAATATTGGGAAAGGCATCTAAACAGGCTTAGGGATGGGGTACCCATTTCCCTCACGTAACTGCTAGTGCAGAGGACCCCCTTTCTTGCTTTTGGGGTGGCTCACAGCTTCTCTCTTTGGACAGGTGAATGGAGTGAATCTGAGGAATGCAACTCATGAGCAGGCTGCAGCTGCTCTGAAACGGGCCGGCCAGTCAGTCACCATTGTGGCCCAGTACAGACCTGAAGGTAGGAGAAGGGAAGGTGGGAAGAGATGATGTGGGGGAGTTAGACTTACATTACGTGCTGGCTTTTTGCCATCCTAGGTAACAAAGCCACTTGACCAGGTCCCTTCTACCCTAGGGCAGTAACCTCTTCCTCTCTCCTTTTCCTTCTGGATAGGGGTTGGTTTGGGCAGCTTGGAAGCATCAATTAAGGCTGTGCTCAGAGCCTGCTGATGTGGGCTGCAGTGCAGGAGAAGGCCAGTAGTGGGCAGCAGCCTACGGGAAGCAGCATCCAAAGATTAGGGCGATTGGAAAAAGGGGAGGGGGCGGAGGGCCCACAGGAGAAGACAGGGAACTGTGTTCCCTGGAAGAGGAGAGCCGCTCTTGGTTAGAAGGACCTCAGGTAGAAGAGATCCGACCTCTTCAGTGATCTTGGGCCAAACCTCTGTGACCCCCACTCCCCTCCCCTCAAGATGACCGTGAAAGACCCATAAACGCGCTGAAAAGGTGATACCATGCCCTTGGGATAGGCGAGCTGGAGTCTACTCCCTCCGCTCCGGGGGGCCTTCTTTGTATTCTCAGTGAGCAGCCCTTGGCTGGGGCGAATGGGCGGGGCTGGTCATTGCAAATAAAGGCGTTTGATTGGCTAGGGCCAACCGAGGCCCAGGTGCCGAGGTGAGCCGCGGGAAGGCGCGCCCTAGCCTGCGGGCGGGTGGAGTGGCCATTGGCCGGCTGAGCGCGGCCTCCAGCCGCATGCCCCGCCCCCTGACCCAGGAGGAGGGCGGCGGGTGCCCCTCCTTCCCCCACTCGCGCGCCTCAGGCGTCTCCTCCTCCTCCCCCCTCCTTCCCCCTCCTCTCTCCTCCCCTCCTCCCGCGCGCCCCGCTTTGTGTCCGTGGTCTCCCGCGCGGGACGGAGGGACTGGCTGGAGCTGGCGCTTTCTCAGCACTAGACCTGGACTCCGACCCGGCGCCAGGTGAGGTGGGGCGGACGGGGGTCAGGCCCCCTCGCAGTCCCCCCTAACCTCTCTACGGCTCTGTTCTCAGCCTCTTTTCCAACACTGTGTCCCCCAACTCTGCCCTCTCCCCCGAATGCCTTCGTTGCGTGCCCCCAGCCTCCTTCTGAGACCCTCCTCAGGGCCCCTCGGAGCGCCGCGCGGGGCTCTGCTCCCGCTCACCCCACACTGGGCCCAGTCTGGCCTTCACCTCTTGGCCGTCACCTCTCCCCCACCGCGAGCTGTGCCCCCTTCTCGCCCCAGGGCCTCTGTCCTGTCTCAGCCCCCTTCCTGCCGGCTGCTGCGCCCCCAAGCAGCTCCCTAATCCCTTGCCCCAGAGGAATTTTCTAAATCTTCCCCTCCCCCGAAACCCATTTCTCCACCCAACCTGGCCACCTCTGAGAACAGCCGCGAACGGATTGGTATTCTGCCCCCTCCCTTTTGTTTGCAAGGGATTCGTACCATTCCCGACTTCTTTCGCCTCCTCCCCTTTGTCCCCTAGGGCTGCAGCGCCTGG
Organism: Papio anubis; assembly: GCF_008728515.1. Classification (NCBI taxonomy): domain Eukaryota; kingdom Metazoa; phylum Chordata; class Mammalia; order Primates; family Cercopithecidae; genus Papio; species Papio anubis. Next base: position 81,172,599 of record NC_044996.1, on the reverse strand, counting down.
GCTCCTGGGACACCTAGGCCCTGTGGGCCGGTTACTAAGGTGGAAGGGACCGACCTCTCCCTGGCAGGTGCTCTATTTCCGCGATGAGAGGGGGAGAGGCTGGGAGCCCTGTCGCCAAGCTGAGAGGGATGGAAAGCGCCTACCTTTGTCCTTTCCGTTCCCCTCCCCCCATGCTCCTTCAGTGCCTCAAGAGCCTGAAGGGAAAGAATAGAGAGCCTGCGACCTTTTCCACGAGGCTCTTCTGATCGAGGACAGAAGTGTAAGGAGGTAACTCGCAGGAGAGAGAGCTTGTTGGTCTGAGGTAATGGGAAAGAGGGATTCACATGGACACTTTGAGTCATTTCTCTCCTTGTTTGGTTTTCAGCTTACTGATGAGGAACGCACCTTAGGGTTATTGTTTTTTTATGATTTATGTGTGTGCTGTTCGCTTTCCAGTACAGAGCTAACCGTCTGATTTTTATTAGCAACTAATATTTATGCATTTCATGCCCACAACTTAGACAACACAGGTTCTGCAAAGGAAATGGTTTTTCTTGCATATTTGTGTGTGTATGTTGTAGGAGAAATTGATGTTTCTTTCGGTTTTGCTCTCTGATGTTGGGCACATGGAAACAATACTGTGAATGTGTGTGGTGGGGGTATGCTGGATACTAGTGACTACATATTTCTATGACTTGTTGGGGGAATGCAACTGGTTTGCATAAAAGCTGCAAGTTCTCCAGGGTAAGGGGATTCCTGCAGTGTTTATTGCTCTCTGAGCATATTTCTGAGAGTTTATAATGTAGGTTGAGGTGCTGTTTTATGCTAGTTCTTTCTACCACTTGCCAAATAAGGCCTTTCTTCTTTTAGGATTTAGGTGAACCACTGTTGTTAAGGCTCTGCCACCCCAATCAATCTTACTTCCTCCTTTGGTTTGGTAAATCCAACAAGTCCCCAACATGCAAAAGCTTTTATTTTTTCCCCCCCTTTGAAAACAGATCCCTGGAGACTGGTCCAGAGGGACTGTCAAGCATTCTGTGTTGGGCTCTAAATTTTCTTTGATAAAGTGCTAGTTTTTAAAAATAAGGACTCCATGTTGATCAATTTATAAATAAGTGTGGTTCTTCAGAGGATTGCATCACGGTGTATTTACAAAATGAATAATCCAAATACATGTATGTCGGTTGGCAAGAGACTTTGCATGTGATTGGCCAAGTAAGTGTTCATTACTTGAATTTTTTTTCTTTATGTGAACGTGCGAGCTGGAAAGGATCAAGTGGTCCAATTCCCCATACTGAAACAATGACAAGAGAACCAAGATATAACTTGCCTAAGAAGGGAAAGTTACTGAAGGTCAGCATCAGAGGGTCAGCAAATCAGCTTAATCCTGAGGTCTACTAGTTGGGACAGACCATGCTTGTGAACACTTGAGGAACCTAACACCTAGTTAAAAGCGGAGGAGCAGCAAGGAGACTGGGGAAATAACAGAAGAGAGATTAGGAAGAGTGTAAGGGAAAGAAAGATGGACATGGAGGGCAAGGTTAGAGTGATCTCCATGGTGGCCTCTGAGGCGCCCTTGCCAAACCAGTGCAGCCTTTACCTAGATAGCCTTTAGCATGAGAGCTTCAAAAATAGGTTTGACTAATTAGAACAATCAGAGTAAGACAATTTGCCTCCTTTTTAAAATGGTGTTGAGATAGAAGTCATTTACCATACAGTTCCCTCATTTAGGTATATATTTCAGTGGCTTTTAGGTATGATTGTGCCTCCATCACCACAGTAAGTTTTAGAACTTTATTTGTGTGTGCGTGAGACAGTGTCAGGCTCTGTCTCCCAGGCTGGAGTGCAGTAGCACCATCTCAGCTTGCTGCAACCTCCGCCTCTCAAGCTCAAGCCATCCTCCCACCTCAGACTCCTGAGTAGCTGGGACTATAGGTGTGCGCCACTACACCTGGCTAATTTTTGTATTTTTTGTAAAGATGGGGTTTCACCATGTTGCCCAGGCTGGTCTTGAACTCCTGGGCTCAAGCATTCTTCCTGCCTTGGCCTCCCAAAGTGCTGGGATTACAGGTGTGAGCCACCATGCCCAGCCTAATTTTTGTATTTTTAGTAGAAATGGGGGTTTGCCATGTTGCCTAGGCTGGTCTTGAACTCCTGAGCTCAAGCAGTCCACCCACCTCAGCCTCCCAAAGTGCTGGGATCACTGCTTCCGGCCTAGAACATTTTCCTTGCCCCTCTTCTTTTAATACATAAAAGGTGTGCAAGCATTAGAAAGATGATGGGTTTAGGACAATTGCTTCCTAATGTTCCTCCCCTGGACACTTAGGAGGTTGGTGGCAACTTGAGAATGCTCTGTGAAATTCTTTTTTTTTATTTGTTAATTTATTTATAGAAACAGGGTCTTACTATGTTGCCCAGGCTGGCCTCGAACACCTGGCCCAAGTGATCCTCCCACCTCGACGTCCCAAAGCACTGGGATTACAGGCATGAGCCATAATGCCCAGCCAAGATTCTTTCATATATCTGGTTTGCTTAATGTGGGTTTAACCCATAATGAAGTATAGGAACTGTTTCTTTCTATTTGAACTTTGTATTGTGCCTAGCATGGGTGCTTTACAGGTGTTTTTTATGATGAGGCTTTGGAAAATATTAAAATAGAAATAGAAATGCTAAATGATAAGATACCACAGTGAGAGATGCTATTTAATGGTTTCATTCCTGATTGCTCCAAACGGTTGTAGACACAGCAGCCCTACCTGTTAGCTAAAAATAGCATGATGTTCTTGGACATGTATAATACTGCTTAAAATTCAATTGAACATTTAAAGAACTGGCTCTTGGCAAAGGCTCTCTTAAAATCTATTCTAAAATGAAAAATATTTTTCTGTGACTTGTGAAATTGTCCCACCAAAGGAAGGATGGGTTATGTGTTAGAACATTTTGAGCTCTACATTTTCCCTGTAGTGACTTTATGTCAACCTCTGTTTATAAACTGATCTAGTATTTTTCTTGAAAGCTCTTTCGTTTTTAGAGTAGAAACTGATCTCAAAAACAGGAGGTGAGTGAGAAATTGGTCATTAAGGTAGCCTAACTGGGAAATGATCCTTTGTGACCGGTCTTTTCGGGAATGTAAATCCAGGCAGGCTTGGGGGTACAAGGAGTGAGAGAGAATGGGAGTATTTCTGTAAGTCATTTTAAGGTGTGAATAAGCATACTTTTACCATGGAACACCTTTGGGTAAGGCCTGGAAGAGTTAGAAATCAGTGGTAATAATAACTTGAAAGCATAAAAGGGATATTTTCCCCATAACATTTAAGTAACCATTCCATCTCCCCCTTTTTGAGAATGAAGGATGTAAACGTAACTGCTATCCTATCAGCATTGAAAGTACAAAGTTGAGAGTATACCAAGGCAGAGAATCAAAGTTCTGAAATTCCTATTGCCATCCTAAAAGAAGGCAAGGTAAGGAAGAAAGAAAATGATTTCCTATCATCAGCATTTGTACACTGTGAACAATTTGAAGGCAGCTAGTATTACATTTATCTTTGTGTCCCCAGCCCCGAGTATGGAGCCTGGCAAATAGTTTGTTGAATTATTATCTCTGTTTCAGATACTTTTATAAGCACTAATCTTCAGAATATCCCTGTGGATTAGGTGATATTATCCCCATTTTACAAATGAGGAAAGTGAGGGTCGGAGTGGTTGAGTGACTTGCTCAGGGTCACACAGTCTGTAAGGGACAGAATAAAAGTTTGAGTACAGATTTCTGGAGAACTTCTTTGAGTCCAGGGCTTTTGTCACTAGGCCACAACTATCTCCCTACCCAGATACATCTGGCTACAACAGAAGATATCACTCTGAGACTCTTCAAGTGCCAGAAGCTGTCAACAAATGGAGTATAAATGAACTCCCAGGCCGGGCGCGATGGCCGTCACGCCTGTAATCCCAACACTTTGAGAGGCCAAGGCGGGTGGATCAGGAGGTCAAGAGATCGAGACCATCCTGGCCAACATGGTGAAACTCCATCTCTACTAAAAATACAATAATTAGCTGGGTGTGGTGGTATGTGCCTGTAGTACCAGCTACTCAGGAGGCTGAGGCAGGAGAATCGCTTGAACTCGGGAGGTGGAGGTTGCAGTGAGCTGAGATCGTGCCACTACACTCCAGCCTGGTGACAGAGCCAAGACTCCGTCTCGGGGGGAAAGAACTCCCAAATCTCAACTTTTTAGTTTTGATGGCTGTAAACTCCTGCCCCAAAGGAAGAAGTAACTTGAGGGTAGATGGCCTGCTGGGAAGCCTGAGGGAGATCCCTTCTCCTGCAGAAGGAAAGTGGATTTGGGAAGACTACCAGGGAATGATACTGTTGGGGGAACCCCAGGAGGAGCCAAAAGATGGGAGTTGGTTTACCTGACTTAATAGTAAATGTGTGCAGGCTTAAGGATATTAATGGAATAAGCAAGTATTTTTTAATTCTTCAAGGTTAATGGAGTTGTATTTGTCATTCATTTTTTATGATCTTACGATTCACTCATTTAAGAGCTTCAGTGGTTTTCAGAATGTTCACAGAGTTGTGCAACCATCACCGCAATTGATTTTAGAATTTTAATCACCCCTGTACACTTTAGCTGTCACCCTTCATCTCCCCATCCCCCTCATGTCTAAGCAACCACTAATCTATTATACTTTTTGTCTCTGTGGATTTGCAATCTGGACATTGCATATAACTAGATTCATATAATATGTGACTGGCTTCTCTCACTTAGCATAATATTGTCAAGGTTCATCTGTGTTGTACATGTATCAATACTTCATTCCTTTTTATAGCTGAATAATATGTCATTATATGGATATACCACATTTTGTTTGTCGTTTGATGGACATTTGGGTTGTTTCCACTTTTTTGCTGTTATGAATAATGCTCTGTGAACATCTGTGTGCAAGTTTTTGCATGGACATGTTTATATTTCTCTTGAGTATATATACCTGTGAGTGGAACTGCTGGATCGTATGACAACTCTGACCTTTGGTGTAATGGCCAGGCTGCTTTCCACATTTAGGCTGCAACATTTTACATTCCCACCAGTAGTGTGTAAAGGTTCCAATTTCTCCGCATCATCCCCAACACTTGTTATTGTCCGTCTTTTTGATTCTAGCCATCCTGGTAGGTGTGAAGTGGTATCTAATTGTGGTTTTGATTTGAATTTTCCGCCATGGCTAATGTTGCGCATTTTTCATATGCTTATTGTTTGCTGTTCACTTTTGTTTTGCTTGGTCCCCTAATTTGATTCTCTTGATTCTCTCTCTGTTTCCAAATTGACTTGAGACCAGAGCAAGCCAGCTATGTTATTAGGCAACTAGAAAGAACCAGGAAGATAACAGCTTCTCACTCTGACTGCTTTGTGTGCTGGAGGGGTTTAAGGCTTTGGGCATAGATAATTTTAGCTCAGGAATGCTGATCTGATAAAAATGATAGGGCCCACTTTTTTTTTTTTTTTTTTTTTTTTTTTTTTTTTTTTTTTTTTGAGACAGATTCTCGCTCTGTCACCCAGGCTGGAGTCCAGTGGCACAATCTCGACTCACTGCAGCCTCCGCCTCCCAGGTTCAAGGGATTCTCCTCCCTCATCCTCCCAAGTAGCTCTGGGATTACAGGCACCCGCCGTCATGCCCGGCTAATTTTTATATTTTGTAGAGACGAGGTTTCAACATGTTGGCCAGACTGGTCTTGAACTCCTGACCTCAGGTGATCTGCTTGCCTCGGCCTCCCAAAGTGCTGGAATTATAGGCGTGAGCCACCATGCCTGGCCAGGGGCCTACCTTTTTAACAAAAAATTGCTGATTGAGATATAATTCACATGCTACAATGCACTCATTTAAAGAGTACAACAATTTTTACAATTTTTAGAGTTGTGCAACTGTCACCACAATTTTAGAACATATTCACCCCAAAAAGAAGCCCTGACCCCATTAGCAATCACTCCTCATTCCCTGCCCCCCGCCCCCCCCCCCCCCCCCCCAGCCCTAGGCAGGCAACTACCAATCTACTTTCTGTTTTCATAAAGTTGCCTATTCTGGCCAGTTCATAAAAATGAAGTCATGCAATATGTGGTGTTTTGTGCTCGGCTTTTTTTCACTTAGCATAATGTTTTCAAGATTCATGTGTGTTATAGCATGTATTAGTACTTAATTCCTTTTTCTTTCTTTTTCTTTTCTTTTTCTTTTTTTTTTGAGACAGAGTCTTACTCTGTCACCCAGGCTGGAGTGCAGTGGCGTGATCTCAGCTCACTGCAACCTCCGCCTCCCAGGTTCAAGAGATTCTCCTACCTCAGCCTCCTGAGTAGCTGGGACTACAGATGTGCGCCACCATGCCCAGCTATTTTTTGTATTTTTGGTAGCAATGGGATTTCACCATGTTAGCCTGGCTGGTCTCAAACTCCTGACCTCAGGTGATCCACCCACCTCGGCCTCCCAGCCTCCCAAAGTGCTGGGATTACAGGTGCGAGCCACCGTACCCGGCCACTTGATTACTTTTTATGGTTGAACAATATTTCATCCTATGGTTATGCCACATTTTGTCTATCCATTCTTGAGTTGATGGACGTTTGGGTTGTTTCCACCTTTTGACTATTTTGAATATTGCTGCTATGTGAACATGTTTTCAGTTCTCTTAGATAATACATACTTAGGAATAGAATTGGTAGGTCATAGGTAACTTAGTGTTTAGATTTTTGAGGAACTGCCTGGCTTTTTAAAAAAGTAGCTACACCCTTTTAGGCCCAGCCCTGTTCTATATACTTAGAAGAGAAAAAAAATTAAGTTTTCTTTTCAGTTTTGCCCCCTGGAGCTGAACTTCATATGTGTGTGTTTGTTTTGGGCTTTTCTTTGTTCCATGTAACCCAAGGACATGGTGCTAGATTTAGTAAAGCACTCTGTATTTAGCTGGTCAGGTGCTTTCTTGTCTTCGTTAGATGGTTTGAGGCAAAATCCTAGGAGCTTTGGTGTCCGTAAAACATCACTTCTTCCTGATAGGGTAGAATTATTAGAATAACAGTAATGAGAATTAGTTATTTCTTTGTTTTAAATTTTTTTTTGAGACAGAGTTTCACTTTTGTTGCCCAGTCTGGAGTGCAATGGCGCAATCTCAGCTCACTGCAACCTCTGCCTCCTGGGTTCAAGTGATTGTCCTGCCTCAGCCTTCCAAGTAGCTGGGATTACAGGCATGCACCACCACGCCCAGCAAATTTTTTATATCTAGTAGAGATGAAGTTTCATCATGTTGGCAAGGCTGGTCTCGAACTCCTGACCTCAGGTGATCCACCTGCCTCAGCCTCCCAAAGTGCTGGGATTGCAGGCGTGAGCCACTGTGCCAACCCTGAGAATGAGTTATTTCTTACTTAATTGTAGCTTTTTAGGATTTCTCTTTTGTTTAATATGTTGCTTGTTGAAATCTTGACTCTGATATTGACACTATTCCTTTGTTTAAAGCTTTAGTCTTATATTCCACAATAGGGTAATTGTTTTTTGTAAAATATATTGGTTTTGTTCCTTTTATGTAAGAATGTATATATGTATGAAACATATAATATATATATGTGTATATATATAAAATCTTGGCAGAGGAGCCAAGGCCTTGGGTTCTGACTTAAAGTAGCTGAATGATCTTAGACTAGTCAACCTTCCTCTTAGGGACTCAATTTTTTAATCTATAAAATGAGGAGACTGTGCAAAATGATCACTAATGTCTAACTCAAATTCTGTGTCAGATAAGTGGTAGTGAGTTGTGAATTCAATTTACAAGTTCCTATTTGTACCTGGACTCTTTTTTATTGTTTAAATTAGGGATAGGGTCTTGTTGTATTGCCCAGGCTGGTCTTGAACTCTTGGACTCAAGTGATCCACCCACCTTGGCCTCCCAAAGTGCTGGGATTACAAAGGTGAGCCACTGCACTCAGCCCCTTTTTTAATTTTAATTTTCTTTTTTATATAGAGACAAGGTCTTACTATGTTGCCCAGGCTGGTCTTGAACTCCTGGGCTCAAGGAATCCTTCCACCTCAGCTTCCCAAAGTGCTAAGGTTACAGGTACTGCACCCAGCGTAGATTTTTATTTCCTTCCTTCCTGCCTGCCTTCCTGCCTTCCTGCCTTCCGTCCTTTTTTCTTTTGCCTTGCCTTGCCTTTCTCTTGCCTTTCTGTTTTCTTTCTCTTTTCTTTTGTCTCGCTTTGTCACCCAGGCTGGAGTGCAGTGGTATGATCATGGCTCACTGTAGCCTCAATTTCCTGAGCTCAAGTGATCCTCCCACATCAGCCTGCCAAGTAGCTGGGACTACAGGTACGTGCTACCACACTCTGCTAATTTTGGTATTTTTTTGTAGAGACTGGGTTTTGCCATGTTGCCCAGGCTGGTCTTGAACTCCTGAGCTCAAGTGATTCCCCTGCCTCCGCCTCCAACAGTGCTGGGATTACAGGCTTTGAGCCACCACCCCGGCCAAGACTCAGAGTCTTGAGCTAGTAACAGTCTTGCTTTTATGAGGGTCTTGTCTTCCCCTCGTGAAATGGACTTTTGTTTATTTTTTGCTGAATTTAGGTATCTTTTAAAAAGCAGGCTGGGCGTGGTGGCTCATGCCTGTAATTCCAGCACCTTGGGAGGCCAAGAAGGGTGAATCACTTGAGCCCAGCAATTTGAGACAGGCCTGGCCAAAATGGTGAAACCCCATCTCTACTAACAATACAAAAATTAGCCAGGCGTGGTGGTGCACCTCTATAATCTCAGCTACTCAGGAGGCTGAGGCAGGAGAATCTCTTGAATCCGGGAGGCGGAGGTTGCAGTGAGCTGGGATGCCACCACTGTGCTAAAAAAGCAAAGGCCCTAGAGATTTTATGATCTTTCTACTTGATGAAATTAAGTGATAAAAAATTTGACTAGACCAAAAGAAGAAAATTAACATATTTTTAATAAATATGTACATTAGGGGCCTAAGTAGACGTCCTTTGGATTTTCAAAAAGGAGAGAATTTTGCAAATTTTGGGTTACATTCCAGGGTAGATTAAGAGTTGTTTTGTACATATTCAGAAAAAGAAGTGATGAGCACTAGGAGCTAGTATTGGTTCACCAAGGACAAAAAAGTCTTGTCAGCCTGACTAAATTTTCTTGATGGACAGGGTTAACTGGGTTGTAGATTAGGGAAATATGGTAGATGCACTATATTTAGATTTCTGCAAGGCATTCACAAAACTTCTTTGGTCTACTTTTGGATAAGATGGCTGGGTGATAATAGTGATATGTTTAACTGGTCTTGTCTGGAACTGGTTGAATGAATAGTCCCAGAGGAAAATGATTAATGAAGCCAGGAGCAGTGTGGAGAGAAGTTTCTAGTGCATGTGTGTCCTGGCTTTGTCCTTGAGCCTATCATGTTAAGTCTGCTTTCCCATTCTCTTCAAATTATATTTTTCTCCTGTATTTAAAAGTATATTACATTTAGATTTGTAGAAAATTGGAAAATACAGAAAAATACAAAGTAAAGTAAATTCAAATCATCTGTAAAACTATATCCAGAGATAACCACTGTTGTATGTGTATATTTCTGTGTATTTCCCTCTAAACTTTTATATATTTATATTACATATATCATATAATATGTTTGTATCTATCTGTTTTAAGAATGAGATTATTGGCTTTAAGCAGTTTTATGTTCTTCCCATTAACATATGTCATGAACATTTTCCTAGATCACTATATATTTTTTGAAAAAATGATTTTTAATAGTTAAATAATATTTCATCATGTGTGTGCCATAATTTGCATAACCATTCTCCTGTTGGTGAACATTTAGATTATTTCCAATGTTTTGATATTACACAAAACATTCTGATTGATATCCTTGTATACAGTTTTTGTGAATCTCTGATTATGCTCTGAATAGATTTTTTTAAGGTGGAATTACTGGATCAAAGGGTATGAACATGCTTAAGGCTTTTGATGTATTTGGCCAAATTAGCTTCCATTTCCACTGACAGTATAAGAATGTCTATTTCAAGATCCTCGCTAACATGGAGTATTATTTTTTAAGACAATTTCTGCAAATTTGATAGGTTAAAAATGTTATTCTTTAATTTGTATTTTAATTTGTATTTCTTCTGTTAATAATAGAGTTGAACATTTGTGTGCAAGTGTTTCTTGGTCATTTGTGTGTGTGTGTGGATTGCCTGTTCATACTCTTTCCCCATTTCCCTATTGGGGTGTGTTCATCAGTTCTTATTGATATATAAAATCTTTAATATGGTTAGAATATTAATTCTTTGTCACATATATTGCAAAGACTTCTCCCAGTTTATAGTTTGCTTTCTTTCTTTCTTTTTTTTTTTTGTGATTTAGTCTTGCTTTGTCGCCCAGGCTGGAGTGCAGTGGTGCGATCTCAGCTCACTGCAACCTTCACTTCCCAGGTTCAAGCGATTCTCCTGCCTCAGCCTCCCGAGTAGCTGGGACTACAGGCGTGCGCCACTACACTCGGCTGATTTTTGTATTTTTTAGTAGAGAGGGGGTTTCCTCATGTTGGCCAGGCTGGCCTCGAACTCCTGGCCTCAAGTAGTCTGTCCACTTGAGCCTTCCAAAGTGCTGGGATTACAGGCGTGAGCCACCGTGCCCAGCCTGTTTTTTTAATTTTATCTTGATGTACAGATGTTTTATATGTTTTTATGTGGTCAAATCTATTGTTTTGTGTATTTTGCCTGTGCTCAGAGGTTTAGAAGGGCTTTCCCTACCCGAGGGCAAATAAATACCATCTGAGTTTTATTCTAGTTATTTAATATTTTTGTTTTTGTATTTGTTTTTTTTTTAGAGACAGGGTCTGGCTTTGTCACCCAGGCTGGAGTGCAGTGGCCCAATCATAGATCACAGCAACCTTAAACTCCTAGGCTCATGTGATCCTCCTGCCTCAGCTTCCCAAGTAGCTGGGACCACAGGCACATGCTACCATGCATAGCTAATTTTTGTGGGGTTTTTTGTAGAGATGGGGTCTCACTGTGTTGCCCAGGCTGGTCTCTCAAATTCCTGGCCTCAAGTGATCTTCCTGCCTTAGCCTCTCAAAGCACTGGGATTACAGCCAAGAGCCACTGTGCCCGGCCTGTTTTTGCATTTAAAACCTTAACTTGCCTGGAGTTGATTTGTGATGTAAAGTAGGGTACTAACTTAGTTTCTTCCAAATGTTAATGAATTACCTCAGTACCGTTTGTTAGATAATCCATCGTTTCTCTGCATTTTTGAAGTACCACCTTTATTGTAAATAAAATTATTTTATATACACACACGATTTGGACTTTAATATTTTACACTGGGATTATCAGTTATTGAAAATGACCATAGGTGTTTTGACAACTTAGATGAGAAGAGTATTTCTCCAGGTCCCATTTTCTGAGTGTCTTCCACAGAAACTTGACCTAAAGGAAATTCAGTTGAGTTTGTGATCCTGTGGGTGTGACAACTGTGAAGAACATTTGAATCCAGACTCTCCACTGACCTGGTAAAACATAGCAATTGGTTACATTAACTCAAGTTGTCAAACTTCATCATAAAATGTGTGTGTTTTAGTTAGTGCATTATAGCATCTCTGTTAAGTGGAAAAGATTATTCTTAACAAGTGTACCCACCACCTGGAGAACAGGGAAAAGGTACAAATCTGTCTTTATTCTCATGTTTTTTGGATGAGGTATTTTGTCTTGGTGGTCTTTACATATACTTTGGCTTATGGGTTGCAGGAGCCAAAGACTCTGTTAATCTTTCATTTGAATATGCTATATGAAATTCCTTTTAGATATAGAGAAGGTCCTATTTGAGGCTTTTACCCTGATCTGCTGGGTGATCCGGAATAGGTGAGAAGGCAAGATCCTGTGAATACTTTTTCTTAGTTTGATGTGAGATCAAGGCATTTTTCATTCCAGTCATTTTAGACCAGGTATTTTTTTGTTTGTTTGTTTTGTTTTTGTTTTTGAGATGGAGTCTCACTCTGTCACCCAGGCTGGAGTGCAGCGGCACGATCTCAGCTCTGCAACCTCCGCCTCCTAAATTCAAGCGATTCTTGTGCCTCAGCCTCCTGAGTAGCTGGGATTACAGGTGCCTGCCACCACGCCTGGCTAATTTTTGTATTTTTAATAGAGACGGGCTTTCACCATGTTGGCCAGGCTGGTCTTGAACTCCTCACCTCCAGTGATCCACCTGCCTCGGCCTCCCAAATTGCTGGAATTACAGGAGTGAGCCACTGCACCCAGCGTCTTTTCTAAATTTGATAGGCAGGATGTTATTTTGTAACTTTTGCGCCTTTTATATCTTCATTTGAGTCATTTGTAGTCTATACTACATGCAGAATAAATATCTTCTGTTGCTACCACTTGTTTCCTGTCTCTACAATATTTTCCTGTCTGTAATCAAATAGAACCAAATAAACAATACCGGTTGAGAAACTGAGCACCTCTAGCTTTCCAAATTAATAAAAAATGTCATTTTTAATTTTTGACAATTTTCCTGTCATTAGGGAGGTAGATGGATTTGCAAGCAGAGGCTTAGAGGAGAGCTGGACTTGGAAGCTTGGGTGTGTGTCCAGTTCGCAATAGTGAACCTTGTAGTTTCAGTCCCCTTTGATGCTTTATTGGGCTGTTAAGTATATCTTGAAACCTCTGACATGTTAGTGTTTTGCAGAAGTGGTTCATGGTTTTGTTGGTCAGTTTTTAGCATGTTTGGGCATGTGAAAGGAGAAAGTTTGTATTCTTTTTTTTCTCCCATTTGTTCCTGAGGAGCCAAAATTTGAGAATTACAGAGTCCAGATTTGTCCTGTCAGACCTCTATATCCAGTTGGCACATTCAATAAATGTTGACTTAACAGGGGTGCAGATCACCACACTAAACCTTGAGAAGGAAGCAAAAACCACATCAAGGAGCTTATATTTTAGTAAACGACATCACCACTAATTCTGAGCACTAGAGTTTACAAGGGTGAGGTAGTGGAGGGTCTGGAAACTGTGTTGGATGGAAAATGGTTAAGGAAATAACAACAGTTAACCTGGAGAAGATGTAACTTTTTGAGGACATTCTTGAGATCATTCTGCATTATGGCTGATATCCCACCTTTTCCATGTCTCCCAGAAAAAAACTCAGCTTCTTTGCCTTTGATCCTTTCTCACTCTACATCCAATCAGATGTCAAATTTTCTCCTTTCAAGCTCCAATATATTTCTTTTTTGTCTTTCTCCACTTTTGAAGGATCCAACATATTTCTTGATTCCTGTCTCTTCTGTCTTCATTGCCCTTATACAATGTCAGGCCTTTATAATTATTGTTTGTAGTAGTAGAGTAGCTTCCTGTTCTCTGTTATCTCTCTCTCTCTGTCCTCCATTCTATATTACACCCCCAGAATAATTTTCCCTCAAACCTAGTTCTAATTGTATTACTTTCCTGTTTAAACACTTAAACGCAGTTCCCATTCCCTAGTAAGAAAAGTCCTATCTCAAGCACTTATAATCTGGCCTGCAGCCTACCATTACTTCCCCTTCCCCTGTTTGCACTCTGCCATCTACTCCCATTTTATTCAGTAGTCTTGTTCCAGGCTTTTCCAACTCTTTGACCTTCTTTAAACTATTCCTTCACACTGTTTTGAAGGAAAGAACCCATCATGTTTTATGCTGTTTTAGACACGAAAATTAGGACCAGCTGGCAGAAGGGATGGCGCTGAACCAAAAAATTTTCTCGGCTGGGTACAGTGGCTCACGCCTATAATCCCAACACTTTGGGAGGCTGAGGTGGGTGGATCGCTTGAGGTCAGGAGTTCGAGACTAGCCTGGCCAACATGGTGAAACCCCGTCTCTACTAAAAATACAAAAAAAATTAGTTGGATGTGGTGGTGGGCACCTGTAATCCCAGCTACTCGGGACACTGAGGCACGAGAATTCCTTGAACCTGGGAGGCAGACACTGCAGTGAGCTGAGATCGCACCACTGCACTCCAGCCTCGTGACAGAACGAGACTCCTGTCTCAAAAAAGAAAAAAAAAGGAAAAGAAAAAAAAGAATTAGAGAGCTTCCCAGTATTGGACATGTTTGAGCAAAGGCTGAAGGGCTAGCTGGTTTAGATGCTGTAAAAGCAGGGGCTTCTTATACTAGGGGCTGTGGAGGATACACAAACATAGAAAGCATGTGCTTCGTCGGTCAAGAAACTTAAATGTAGATATAAGACGCTGCACTTATTCTCTTCACAGTAGCCAAAGTGACACACATACCTGATCATGTCCTTCCTTTCCTTAAAATCATTCAATGGCTTCTTTCCATTGAGAAAGAATTTATCTTAGGATAAAAGCAAATAACCTGTCCGGGCACAGTGGCTCACGCCTGTAATCCCAACACTGTGGGAGGCCGAGGCGGGCAGATCACCTGAGGTCAAGAGTTTGAGACCAGCCTGGCCAACATGGTGAAACCCTGTCTCTACTAAAAATACAAATATTAGCTGGGAGTGGTGGCAGGCGCCTGTAATCCCAGCTACTCGGGAGGCTGAGGCAGGAGAATCGCTTGAACCTAGGAGGTGGAGGTTGCAGTGAGCTAATAACGTTACCATAGTACTACAAGGCCTTGTATGATCTGACCCCTGCTTACCTCTTAGTCTTATCTCCTGCCAGTATCCCCTTACATTCCTATGTTCCATACATTTTGTACCCTTACTTCATGCTGTTCCTTCTGTCTGGAATGCTTTCTTCACCAGTGCCCTTTCCCTGGACTCAGCTTAAATGTCACTTCCTCAGGGAAATCTTTGTTGAACTCCACCCCCCTCCCACGGGTAGGTTAAGTCACCCTATTAGTCTCTCTCTTAGCATTTTCTTCATCACAATTATCACAATTGTAATGAAATAATTGTTTTGTAATTGTAATTTCTAGGGACTATTTTGATTACCATTATATTCCCAGCAGCTAGCACAATACCTGATACACAGTAGACATTCAGTAATTTTTTTTTTTAGAGACAGCGTCTCACTCTGTCACCTAGGCTGGAGTCCAGAGGTGTGATCATAGCACACTGCAGCCTCAAACTCCTGACCTCAAGTGATCCTTCTACCCCAGCCTCTCAAGTAGCTAGGACTATAGGTGTGCACCACCATGCCCAGCTAATTTTTGAATTTTTTGTAGAATTGGGGTCTCATTATATTGCCCAGGCTGGTCTTGAACTCCTGGTTTCTTTTTTTTTTTTTTTTTTTGAGACGGAGTCTCCCTCTTCCCCCCGGCTGGAGTGCAGTGGCCGGATCTCAGCTCACTGCAAGCTCCGCCTCCTGGGTTTACGCCATTCTCCTGCCTCAGCCTCCCGAGTAGCTGGGACTACAGGCGCCCGCCACCTCGCCCGGCTAGTTTTTTGTATTTTTAGTAGAGACGGGGTTTCACCGTGTTAGCCAGGATGGTCTCGATCTCCTGACCTCGTGATCCGCCCGTCTCGGCCTCCCAAAGTGCTGGGATTACAGACTTGAGCCACCGCGCCCGGCCTGAACTCCTGGTTTCAAGCAATACTTCTACCTTGGCCTCCCAAAGCGTTGGGATTACAGGTGTAAGTCACTGCGCCCAAACTTAGAAAATACTTGAATAAATAAATGAATGAATAAAACTTCTTGAAATGAGGTAGGAAAGATGGTGAAGAATGTAAAGGTTGTTTAGTGTCAGGCAGGGGAGAAATATTTCAGGAGCAGGGAATAACAGGTAGAACTGAACAAGCTGTATTCAAGGGGTCCAGGCAGGCTAGCTCAAAAAGAAGACCTGTGTAATTGAGATGTGGGCTAGATAGGCTGGGTGTGATGGGAGGATGGTTGTAGCAGTCCTTGAAAGATTAGTTGACATATTAAAAGTAAAATTCTTTAGTGCTCATTGAGTCATTATAGATACTTGGACGGGGGGCTACAAATTCAAGCTTTAGGAAAGCTTTTCAAATAAGAATCTAATCTGGATTTGAGTTTGTAAAGCCTTGGGGCAGGAGACCAGTTGGAGAGATATAGCAGTGGCCCAGAGAAGAGATAATAAAATAGTCAAGGGAAAATTAAGACATGAAAACAACAGTAAGGCAATGACAATTAAAGGTATAAAGAAATAGATCCGAGGAAGCAATTAGGAAGAAACATCAGCAAAATTTGAGAAAACACTGGTTGTATGCAGGGAAAAAGGGGTATCGTTTATAAAGTGTTTTTCTCCAAACGAAAAATCAATTTTTCCTCAAAGGTAAATTCTGCCTCCACTTCAGAAACAGAAAAAGTACTAGAAGCTTTGGAATAGTAGTTTGTCCTCAGTCAGAAGGGTTTCAGAATGTTGGGGTTCAATTTGGTAGTGCTAATCAAAAATTTTAATTTGCGTATAATTTGACCCTGCAGTTTCACTTCTAGTAATCTGTGCAACAGAAATGCTCAAATATACAGTGCAGGCTGGGCACGGTGGCTCATGCCTGTAATCCTAGCACTTTGGGAGGCCGAGGCAGGTGGATCCCTTGAGGTCAGGAGTTCGAGACCAGCCTGGCAACATAGTGAGACTCCCATCTCTACAAAAAATAAAATAAAATAAAAAAATCCCCACAAATACACAATGCAGCATTGATTGTAATATTAAGAATTGTAAACAACTTAAATGTGTATCAATTGGAATATGACTGAATAAATTACGGTCTGTCCATAGTATAGAATCCTATGCAGCTATTAAAATGAGGTCTGTATACTGACATGGATGGTTTTTTGTTTGTTTGCTTGCTTGTTTGAGACAGTCTTGCTCTGTCACCGAGGCTGGAGTGCAGTGGCGTGATCTCGGCTCACTGTAACCCTCGCCTCCTGGGTTCAAATGATTCTCCTGCTTCAACCTCATGAGTAGCTGGGACTACAGGCATGTGCTACCACACCTGGCTGATTTTTGTATTTTTGTAGAGACGGCGTTTCACTGTGTTGGTCACACTGGTCTTGAACTTCTGACCTCAGGTGAGCCACCATGCTTGGCCAACATGGATGGGTTTTCATGATGTGTGAGAAAATGAAAAAAGCTTGTGTGTGAATTGTGAGTACATGTATATAAACCATATATGCATAGAGATAAGTCTGGAAGGACACATACTAAAAATATCAACAGTGGTATCTTCTGGGGAGTGGGATGGAGAAGTGATACAGAATTTTTAAAAAGTGTAAACTCAGCAGCTTTCTTTGCAGGCACATAAGACTGCGGCATCTTTAGGGCTTTCCTTTCCCGAAGGATTTGCAATTGTATTGCCAAATTTTATTTTTGAGAGCTTATCCACTCTCTGGCCCCATCTTCCTTTTGAGAGACACTGCAGGATCCAATTCTGTAAGTTAAGACCAGCAGCTCCAAACTTTATCAGAATCACATTGATGCTTGTTAAAATGCAGATTCCTGGGCCCCTGCTCAGTAGGTTCTGATTCTGTGTATCTGGGATGGGGCGCCAAATCCTGATCTTTTAGAGGCACCCCAGCTTGTCAGTGACTGGGGCAAAACCCTTCTTTGGTACTGACCTCTGATTGTGCCCCCTCCCACTTGTTTCTCTGTGATTAACTGGGAAAAAGGAAAGAGGGCGATGACTGTATGGATATCTTTGTGGATCACAAACAGTTGGGTTCATCTGAATGGGAAAAAACAAAGAGCAGTTTAGTAGACTTGAGATTTTAGTCTACTATTAAGTGTTGCTTCTTTGAAGTGGGCCGTCTGGGTTAGAGGCTGGTCAGGTGGGCTTCCTAGGCGGTGACTTTGGCCTAGGAGATGTCCTCCAGCATTGGCTGTGATGGCTGTGTTAGTGACAAATCAGAGGGAAGGAGGGAGCTTGGCGAGTCCTGAAGTCTTAGAACTGAGATGCTTTTTAAGGGAAGCTTTTGTCCTGGGAAAATGATACCTCTAATATTTAAGAGGAGGTAGTATCTAAGTCTATTCTAAACAGTTTTTTGTTAGAATGATTTTTCTTTGTTGTATACAAAGTCTGTTAATCAGCTGCCCATTGTGGGTTAACATCTCAAAAGGGTGTTTAAAAATAATAAACCCCAATTGCTCCCAACAGTTAACCTTGGGAACAAAAGTAAATGTGAATGCTTCTTAACTACCTTTCTAAGCCCTCAGTGAAGCTGGCAGCCATCAGTTAAATAAACCATTAAGTTTATTAGTTTAAGAATAGAAGTGTCAACTTGGACACAGTTTTCTAATTTGCTCCTCATTTACCCAACAATCATTTATTCAAAGGCTGCTCTGCCTAGTAGACTTTAGATAAATCTACAAATAAAAGCCAGAGACTGATGGGGAGCTGGAACTCTAAGGGGATCATCCAAATGGAAAAAAAGTGAATAAAACACAATTTAATAAACTTGAAATTTTAGCAGCACATGTAAAAACAAAAAGTGTATGCCTTGAAGCAATAGCTTTGTTCTTTTTCTGTAGTCTATTTTAAGTGGGCCCTCTGGCCCAGAATTATCAGCCTTGGATTAGGAGCTTTGAGGAAATGGTGGTTTGGTGGTTGTTTTTTAAAGGATTTTTAAAGAAATGTAGTTACTAAGCAACCGCCATGACCTGCTGCTGAGTTGGAGTTCAGCAGGCAAGTCAATTCCAAAGAAGGGAATATATAAACAAGTTTCAAGAAGGGGAAAACATGGCTTAAAGATAGATTGGGTGTACTTTTTTGTTCACAGTTCAATGCATAGTTCTTTGTCTCTTTTATTTATCATCCCCTAAGAAAAGGCTGCCTGGTCAGAAATCTTTGTCTCACATGGTTCTGCCCATAGCCAGTGAGCTCAGAGGAGGGCCAGAAAGGAACGAATGAGAAACAATCCCCACCCAGTGTAGAGGGCCAAGCCTTGGGGTGGGGCCAGCACCCAGGCGGTCTCCAGAGGTAGACTGGCCTGCTGCTGTGCTCTATGACAGTCCAGGGCTTCTGTGACAAATTGGTCACCACCCCCTACCTTTAAGTTGGGGCACCTCATTGATATTAATGGGTTGCTATGTAACCCTCAGAACAGGAACATTGTCCAGCTGTTGTCTCTCTACCCACCGCCCCCCTGCAACATTTAATGGGTGAGTCAGTGACTTAACTGCTTCCTCCAGGATTTCAGGAACAGGAGTAGGTAATGAGGACAAATCACCATAACACCGGTGTGTGATGAATGAAAGAGCGCACGAATTTAACCAGTTGGTTAAATTGATACCACAATGAACAAAAGAAACTTTGTTGAGAGGAGGTTATTTGCCTGACTCCATTCCTTCCCCTTTAGGCTTTAGCATTTCCCCTTACACCCAGTTGAAGGTCAGTCCGGTTGCTTTGTCGAGGGAAGGGGAGTGTCAGGTGCCGGAACAGGTGTTTTGTTTTCTCCTGTAGAGTCATACGGACTAGGTGGGGATGCTTCTTGCCAGCCCTCTATGGTGCACGAAATTGCTTTTGTGGAATTTTTTCCTCTGGAAGTGTGTTTTTTAAAGCAGTTTCCCAACCTTCAACCCCTACTATAAATTTTGGCTTCTTTTAAAGTCAGCTTGTCATAGTGAAGTATGCCTGTTTTCTAGTATTTCCACAGCCTGTGGCCTTAGATAATACCCCATTTTATGTGGCAATTATAGGCCTGGAAAATGTGTAATTGTGTGTTTGGTAAGTGTGAATATTGTATTTTAAATGTCCTTGGAGAATGTACAGCAAAGCAGCCCTATAAAAACCTTTTATAACAATTGTACAGCTAGAGTTAATTTTCTTGTATCAGGTTTTCTTAAATTGGGCATAAACCTGTATTACATTTCCAGAGTGATAAGGCTGTTTCCGGCTGTTGTGATGGTCTCACTGGGCTGTAAGGTTAGGGATGGACTTATGACCTCAATGCCTAGATGATTTTGGAGGTGAGAGGTGTCCGCCGACTTCTCGATTTGGGAGAATTTATGTTTTAGTGTATGTTACTGAAGCCAAAGAGGCTATTGGTTAAAAGGGAAATAACTCAGGAGAGCTTTAATTCTCCTCATATGGTTGTTACGGTTGTCAGGTTTGTTTGTTTTTACCTCTCTACTGGGTTCCAATATCACCCCCCTTCACCCCAGCCAAGAAGTCATCCTGAAAAAATTGTCTTCTTGCCTAACAATGATATAATGACCTCAGGTCCTTTCCAGCCCCTCTGCTCTGCATCTCAGGGCCATCTGTTCTCTGCAATCCGCTTTTTGGGAAAGTCTCCTTTCCCATCTGCTCTCCTTGGGCCTTAGTGTCGGCTCTAAAGATTTATAAAGGTTGCACTGGAACCTCTTTCCAGTTGTTATTTTTTTAAAGGATCAGTGAGATTTCTGAGGCAGGTAAGAGCTTTTTGCATTTGACCTGCCCAAATGCTACTCCCTTTTCAGGTGCATTCTTTCCTTCTGTTAGTCTGGGGCTGAAGGGAAGTCTGTCTTTCTGTGGTTAGGAGGAGGGACTTTGCTTATCAAAGCAAAGACAGAGTGGGCTGGCTCTGGCTGCTTTTAAGCCAAGGGGCCTTCTGGCTCTTTGGCTGCTGGCATGCAAGCTCAGGGGAGCTCCTTGAGTTCATTCTTTTCCTGTCTTTTCCCTTGTTTCCGCGACAGAATACAGTCGCTTTGAATCGAAGATACATGACTTGCGAGAACAAATGATGAACAGCAGCATGAGCTCTGGATCTGGGTCCCTCCGAACAAGTGAGAAGAGGTCCTTGTATGTCAGGTAAGTTGCCCTTCAGAGCACTAGCCCTTGTGCTGGACGAGGAGAGCTCCATGCCAACCCAGCCCTTCTTATTTAACTAGTGAGCTAGGGAGTATGTACTCCCAGTACTAAAATAACGATTCTCACTGTATGCTTAGGTTGTGTATTTTATGGTCAGTGTCTCCTCCCTTTTGTGAGCTGGCTTCTTCCTTTTAGCTCATGAATGACTCAGTATGGGAAAATTTCAGTTTGCTATAATTGTAAAAGACTGTTAGGTGATTGTTGCTAGTCAGCATTCAAATATCAGTCAAATGTTCAAAGTACTTTGCTTGCAATCTGTGCTTTGAGGGGAAACTTGCCACCCCCCCATCCCCTTCCATGTATGCAAGATAGACATCAGGATTTGTATCTGAGCATAGCAACTATCGCAGTGTTCTGGTACAGGGTCTGTTTTAAGAGACCAAAGAACTGACAGGTTGCTGCATTCTGGATGTTTTATTGTGATTCCATTCCCCCCTCACCACCCGCAGCACTGGTCTGCTGTATCTATGAATCATGGGATGTATAGTGTATGTGCCCTAGGAAGAGGGAGGGGGTGGAGGGAACAGATAGGTGGCATGGAGTATATTGCTGCTGAAAGCTATTCCAAGATATTTCCAAGGTTGAGCTTCTCTGACCCTTGAGGCATAGCATAATACTTTGTCAGGTCAAAGTACAAATCTCCTGGGGAGTTGGAGTGCCAAGCGAATATTGTGGACTCCTCATAGAATTAGGGATAGCTTCCTTCTTCCTGCTTTGGCTTCTTGGCAAAACTCCAAAATCTGGTGCCAAGTACATTGTATCTCTCCAAGGTTAAAGCCCTTAGCGAAAGGTGGTGGGGATTACTCTCCTGAGCCAGAAGTCGCTACAGTATTGTGTTTAATGCTTAAGTGTGGCGTCATATCAAACTCTTGGGCTGAACTTTTTCTAGTGGCCTCTGATACCTGGCCTGGAAGTTGCGCTTGCTAGTTGCTTGGCAACGTGACAACTGCTCTGTCCTTGGGGTGTGAGATGACAATAGCAAAGGGATGTCAATGCTAATTGCAATTTTTCTCATGGTGCTTGCTTTTCTTTTTCCCCAGTTGGTGGTCCCTGACTCTATGGCAGGGAGTGGAGCTGAGGGAGCCCATCTCTGAGCCTGAAGCCCACTAGAACCCTTCACAATCTTCTCTAATGTGAACCCTCAACTCCACCCCTTGTGTGTTGAAAGCATTTGCTATGCTTACCTCAAGCTGTGAAGGGAGGATGGTAGGAAGGCAGGACTAGTCACTGGTCATTTTTCCAGTCCCCTGGAAAAGAAAGTTTTGTTTTCTGTCACTAAAGCCCTTGTTCCCAGTCTGCAGCCTGGATACTGGGGTGCTGATGGGGGAAATCAGAAATGCACTGTTGACCCCCTAAAATAGGTAATGCTTATATGACTTGGTCAGGATTGTTCCGTTCCGTGCTTCCAGCCCCCGCAGATGTGGCACTCCAGTGTGCGTGGGAAGCTGCTCTTTAGGCAAGACAGTTTCTTTGGAGAGCTTTATTTTTAGATTTCCCCTCTCCGCCTATCCTGTGTTAGAGTTCTCTCTGCCTGGGCAGGGGGAATGGGGCATTGGCTCCCAATCTGGAGCACTCTTCCCTGGCCCAGGCAAGGGAATTCAAGGGGATGCATTCAGCTTAACTCTGAGGCGAGGGTGGAGACCATGACTGTGTCTAGTGAATCAGTTTATATAATCTGCCCGTAACCTTCTCTAGATAAATTGTCTGTATCCTCTGAGGAAAGTAGATGTGGTTAGGAAAATAGTAACCATTTGTGATCACTAGATTTAATCAGGGGACTTAGTGTCTTATGGCTAAACATTGAGCTGAGGCCCTTTGCTAAGCTAACCCCTTTATCGGAACCTGGCTTGCTGTCTTCCCTTTTGTTCCTGCTTTTGGCCTTTCACTCTACACTTGGTTCCTTTTCTTCAGCATGTAAACATATTTAAGCTTCTTCCATTCTTAAAAAGAAAAATATATCCCTTGATACCAATAGTCCCTTAAACTATTGTCTTGTATCCCTTTGCTTACTGCATTTGCCAAATTATTGGCCAGAAAACACTAGCTCCTCAAAATAATTAGTAATATTGTGTGAAAAATCAGTGGTTTAGTAAGTTGGGCAAATGCAGGCTTAAACAGAGGAAAATGGGGCTCTTGCCTGTGATTAATCTCCAGGAAGGACTGTACTAGGCAGTGTTTCCCCAAAGATAGAGCATGGGAGCCTTATTTGAGAAACCTATGTCAACATCCAGGTTGGGAAATGTTGGAGTACTTGCTCCTGCTTCAAATCACCTCTCTTTAGCCCAAAAGGAAGCGTGCATCTGCTTTTCAATGTGGTAGTGTGGCTCTGAGCAGCTCTGGAAAGCTCCAGGGGAGCAGAAGCCTGACTGTCTGTCAGGGATCAGTGGGTGACTTCTTAGTCTTCAAATTTAGTGACTGGTTCGCTGGTTCTCTGACATTGTTCTGACCTCTTCACCACATTTGTTTCCATGAATTACCTGCTTTCTTCTTTAAAGGCTCCCTTTCTACCCTGCTTACTATTCCTTAATACTTTCATTAGTTCTGCCCCCCTAAATGGCAATGTCATTTATTTTCATAGCTTCAAATCCTGCCATATAAATGACATTCCTGATCTCTTTACTGAACTACAGACCTGCATATCAACTACTTGCTGGATATGTGCATAAATAAAACTGCCCTCTCAGTGCCTCAAACAAGCGGCATGTGCTTTCCTTATCTAAGTTAATTGCCTCACCCTATCATGTGGAAAAGGGATTAGATTTGTTCTGTCACCCAAGGCAGATCTCTGCTCAACATAAGGAAGGAAGAGCTAATGATTAAAACTGTCTGAAAATGGAATGGACTGCTTCCGGATATAGTAAATTCGATCTTTTGTCACTCAGGGTGTTACAGGAGAGGCTGGGAAACCATTTGCCGGGGTGTTGCAGAGGGGGTTGAAACTAAAGCAATAATCCGAACATGATCTGCTCAAAAGCTTTCACTAGTTCCTCAGTGTCTTCAGGATAAAGGGGAACAAACATTTAGGGAACACATTGTACATCAAGACCTTGTTATTCTCTTTAAATGGCTTTTAATATCCCTTTAATAATCCTACAAAGTAGATACTATGATTCCCATTTTGCAGATGAGAAAACTGAGACTCCAGTTAGATAGCTAAGAAGTTCCAAAACTGGAACTTGAACCTGGCTGCTCTGACTATAAAGTGGTTCTTTCAGTGTTTCCCCAACTTCCTCATAGGAATCAGCTGGAATGCTAGTAAAAATACAGATTCCCAGGCTCCTTTTCCAGTGCTTTGGATTCACCAGGTTTGGGAAAATGCATGTGTGAGAGTGTGTGTGTGTGTGTGTGTGTGTGTGTGTGTGTGTGTTTTGAGACGCAGTCTTGCTCTGTCGCCAGGCTGGAGTGCAGTGGTGCGATCTGGGCTCACTACAAGGTCTGCCTCCTGGGTTCACGCCATTCTCCTGCCTCAGCCTCCCGAGTAGCTGGGAATACAGGTGCCCGCCACCACACCTGGCCAATTTTTTGTATTTTTAGTAGAGACAGGGTTTCACCATCTTAGCAAGGATGGTCTTGATCTCCTGACCTCATGATCCACCAGCCTCAGCCTCTCAAAGTGCTGGGACTACAGGCGTGAGTCACCGTGCCCGGCCCAGGAAAATACATGTTTTTAACAAGAATCAAGGCTGGGTGTGGCAGCTCACAACAGTAATCCCAGCACTTTGGGAGGCCAAGCTGGGAGGATTGCTTGGGCCCAGAAGTTCGAGACCAGCCTGCACAACATAGTGAGCACCCCTCTTAAAAAGTAAAAATTTTTTAATTAGCCAGGTGTGGTGACATGTGTCTGTAGTCCCAGCTACTCAAGGGGCTGAGGCAAGAGGATCACTTGAGCCCAGGAGGTTGAGACTTCAGTAAGCTGTCATCATGACGCTGTATTCCATCCTGGGTGATGGAGCAAGACCCTGTCTCTATAAAAAATTATAAAAAATAAACGTCACACTTACTTTAGCTCCTACTATGTAGAAAGCAGTAAAACACAAGGCTGAGAATTTGGGCACAGTTGCAGAGTAGATTCAAGGAAGCAGCAGGTATGGTCCCTGCCCTCTGGCCGTTCGCCATCTACCCAGAAAAGATTAAGCAGAAGGTGGTTAAAGTGAGGGAACCCTTTTTCAGTTTGGGTGTCACCTCTCTTTTGCTGTCACTTCCCCTATGACATAATTATTTTGCTTTCCTTCCCCTCCCCTGAGTATCTATCCACCTTTGGTGTGCATGGGTTTGCAAAGCTATTTTGAAGTAAATAACACCCTCTTAAAGCTGCAACAGAGGCTCTAACAGGTGAAACCCTAGGGAGCTGCAGCTGTACCAACCACAGGGGACATGGGGTTTGTAGAGCAGGGAGCAGGAGGAAGAAGGAAAGAGCAGTATTTGGAAAATGAAACTTGATTTTAAAGTCATCAGTGACTTATTTGGAAGGACCTTCCTCATACTTCACTGTGCTAGAATCATCTCTTAAGTAGATGACCAGAATGAGCACAGCACCTCAGTCTGCCCAGCCTAGGGCTTTTGCTCTGCTGGAGAATTTGCCTTGCCCACTGGAAGAGTCCACAGAAATAAACCTCTCTTGAACTTCTTGCTCAGGGTTGGAATGGGTAGATGTTTAACTCAGACCATTCTGATGTGAAGGCAATACAAAGACACTGGGTAGGTTAGAGTTCCAGGGATGACCTTGTTCTATACTTGTATTTAATTTAATTTAATTTATTTATTGAATGAGTAAAGGAAAGACCTTGTGCTCCAAATGTTGCCAAGAGACTCAAGAGTACAGTTGTATAAATAGCTTTTGAAAGTCTGTTCAGGCTAGCCTGGCTGCATTCTTTGCAGCCACAGGACAGCATTCAAGTAGTTTGGGAGTCCCGGCCTCCTGACTGGCCATCTGCCATCTTAGTCGTCTTCCCACTGTAGGAAGGAAATCATGTTGGAGCATCTGTAGTCTTGATTCAAGAAACAATGTCAGACATATTGGCTTGGTCATTAAAGAAGGCTGGAGAATGCTCATTCCTGTGAACCAGCAAACATTAATTGTGCAACTACTGTGCTTTGCCCAGGGTGGTGCTTGGTGAAGCCTGACTTGGTCTTGTTTATTAATGAGTTTCAATAGTGGATTAAGATGCCAATGGGGAAATATTGGCAGGCTTCACTATCTGATAGAATTTGGGGGCGAGAATAATATGCATTTTAAAAAACAACAATAATATATGTAAGTGTTCAGGGCTACCAGAGGGTGGGGCAGAGCTTCCTACATCAGTGATTTCTAGAACTGCCTATTCCCAAACACTAGTCCTGGGCTTGCACTCATTATCCCTCAGCTCATCCTATCATCTGCAAGTGCTTTGAGCCCCAAACAGTTACTCATTGTGGGCTAATTGGTCCTTGAATGCCTCTCCAACGTCATAATTGCCATAAGTCCTGACACTTTGAGACAGACAAAGGAGGAAGATGCTCTTAACCTGCTCTCCATGTACCTTTCTTCAAGATACACCAGGGAGGCCCAATTCACTCGTTTTGTGTTGGCCTACACTGTGCCTGTCTGAGTGCTCGGGTTTGTGCTGTTAGGCTGCTCTTCAGAGGCTGCTGGAAATTGAACTCTCACTAAGGTCAAGGGCTGATGAGTGACTGTTGCTTTATAACTTTCTGTGCATGCTTTATACAGACTGGGCAAGGGATGGGCTGCTTAGTCGTCAAATAATGTGTGGCCTTTATCCAATACTTTCTGGCCAAAGGAATAAAGTGATCTCTTAGACCCCAGTTACTACGGGAGGGAACACTCAGGGTTAGTAACTAGGGAGTAACTGGGAGGGTCTTCTGTGGACACTCCATCCCCTGTAGCCAGGTCTCACCCACGATTCACAAGGATTCAGAATCCCACATGAAGCATAAGACATGGTCTCAGTTTTCAAAGGGCTTCCACTTTGGCGGTGTAATATGAAACATCAAAAAAACCTTGCAAGAATTAAATAGCAATAAGGAGAAAATAAAAAGAAAGGTTGCTGCCAAATGTGGTAGCAAATATGGTATGGATTTGGAAGAAGGAAATTTGGAGTGGGCAGGATCACAAAGCTGGGAGAGACTTGGGCTGGGCCTCAGAGGAATTGCTGAGCAGGGTGAGGGGACTGACAGAGCATCTCAGGCTATAGACAGATGGCTCGAGCCACAGGTAGAGAGATGGGCACAATACTAGGTTATTTTAGCAGAAGCAACCCCTTGCCTTTGAGGCTATAGCGCTAAAATGCTCATTTGCTTTGCATTGAGAAACCTGCTTTACCAGTTTCCTTCTTAGTTACCATTTGCTTTGCGTTCTGGTTCATTAAGACATCACAGTGGCAGTGCCAGGTGCTTATAATTTCTCTGGATCTTTCCAACCCAAATCTCACAATTTAGGATCTCAACTACTAGAACTTTTGCCTGATAATCTGTTTACTTTGAGCTGGTTATATTCTTGCTTTTCTATCCAGCAGAGAGGACCCAGCTGAAAGGAAGACTGGACAGAGTCCTCTAGAGCATGTACATTATCCCTGTGGGTGGGCGCATGCATCCCTTCGAGGATATTTTTAAAGGTCACCTCTTAAACAACATTGTCTTTCAAGACCTTTGGAAACGCTTTCTCCTTAGGGAGACAGGCAGCAGCCTTGAGAGCTAGAGTGCCGAAGATCAGCTCAAGAACTCAAACCTGCACATCCCCCAGAAGTTGCATCTGCTCTTCATGGTGGTATGATGGCTCTGGAAAGCTGCTTTGTAGCCTACCGTCACTTTGTTTTTACATGTCACATTTTCCCTGGGCTACACTATTTTCGTTGCTCTTAAATAAAGTAATATTTTTCTGGCTTGGCCTCAATGTTTGAAAAGTTGCAGGAATACCCAGGCTCTGGCTCTCCCTGGCTTCGTAGAGGTACGTGGCCATAACTAACGAGTAACATATTCAGGGGCAGATCATCTTTCTTGTAGATCAAGCACTGTGACTTCAGGCTGGGGATGGTAATTTATTTCCATGAGTTTTATTCTCTCATGGCACAGTGTTTCTCTCTGATGTGACCAGTCCCTAACTTGGAGGCTTCAATGAAATTATTTTTATCTAAGTGCAGAAGGAATAACGAGTTTCTGAGACTTCCTTCTACTCTGTCAGCACATTATCTTGTCAGAAGCTGAAACACACACATATGCACACGTGTGCACATGCGCACACACACAAACCTACACACATAGTGAGACCAGGGTGGCAGTTGGTTAATTATGGCCTTTCTTTAGGTATTGAGAGACAAATACGTTTTGCTTTTTTTTAATGCTCTCTAGTTTTGAGTCAGGTTGAAGTGGTTGGTTGCTATGTCATGTGGGCCTTGCATGTGTAGGATTTCCATCCTCGGACAGTGGTTCAGCCTGATTTGAAAGGGGAGTATCTGCCTTGACTTTCTCTAGTGCCTACCCTAAGGATAAAAAGAGGAAGAAGAGGATTTATCAGTGTTGTGGAGAAAGGTATTCCTTCTTCCTCTCATCAAGCCTACCGTGAGGCATTTATTTGTGAGAAGGTACCAGCCCCTGTCACTTCATTAGGATTCCAGGGTGTTCTTAAGACAGACTGTCACTGCTAGATGGCCACAGTTTAGCTGCTTCTTAAAGATCTTAGGAAAGTAGTCAGTATTTTTAAAAAAATTATTAAGGTCTAATTTACATACTTTTTTTGATTACATGAAATATATCTCATGGGAGAAGTTTGACTTTAGTTCGCTGGCCTGTTCTTTTTTACTGGTTTTCTTTCCACATGGAAGTTTAGCCTGATAATGGGATAAGAAAGCTGAGGTAATGAAGTTGGTCCCATAAGGTCTACTAAATGAATGTCAAACTCCTTAACTGGACAGTACAGGCTGTCCACAGTCAGGCCCCAACCTGCCATTCTCTGAGGCCCAGCCAGACTTGGATGCACGGCTGATCCCTGCAAATACCCTGTGCTTCTTGCCTCCAGACCTTTGCTTACACTGTTCCCTTTAGCTGGAAGGGCCTCTCCCCAGTTCTACCTTTTGAAATCCTAAATCTTCATTGAGAACCAATTCAAAAAGCAGTATCTCCTTGTAGCTTCCCTAGATGTGATCTGTACAAACTAGATGTGATCTGTACTCCCTGTGAATCCTTCTATGCCTTGGTTTGTCCTCCTTTTGGGCTTCTTGCTACAACATCCTTAGTATACTATACCGTCTGTCACCTAGTAAGCTCCACAAGACAATAAAGTTTGCTCTTGTATCTCCCATGTATCTAACACATACTCCATATAAAGAAGACTAAGTATTTTTTCTTTGAGACAGAGTTTTTCTCTTGTTGCCCAGGCTGGAGTGCAATGGCGTCATCTCTGCTCCCTGCAACCTCCACCTCCCGGGTTCAAGCAATTCTCCTGCTGCCTCAGCCTCCCGAGTAGCTGGGATTACAGGCATGCACCACCATACCCGGCTAATTTGTATTTTTTAGTAGAGACGGGTTTCTCCATGTTGGTCAGGCTGGTCTCGAACTCCCAACCTCAGGTGATCCACCTGTCTCAGCTTCCCAAAGTGCTGGGATTACAGGCGTGAACCACTGCGCCAGGCCAGAATAAGTATTTAAATAGTGGAAGAATGGTATTTTTCCACACATAGCCGAGTGAAGAATTAGCTTTTTTGTCTTTTTTGAGACGGAGTCTCGCTCTGTCACCAGGCTGGGGTACAGTGGCGTGATCTCGGCTCACTGCATCCTCTGCCCCCCGGGTTCAAGTGATTCTCCTGCCTCAGCCTGCCGAGTAACTGGGACTACAGGCATGCATCACCATGCCCAGCTAATTTTTGTATTTTTAATAGAGATGGGGTTTCACCATGTTGGCCAGGATGGTCTCCATCTCCTGACCTTGTGATCCGCCCGCCTCGGCCTCTCAAAGTGCTGGGATTACAGATGTGAACCATCATGCCCGGCCAAGAATTAGCTTTAAAAAAACAAAAACAAAAACAAAAAAAAAAACACATGTGACTGTGACTTAGGCCTTACAAAATTTTCTGAGATAGAAGAGCCCTGGTCTGAGAGTCACCCAGCATGGAGTTCTAGATGAGGCCATGTGCATATCTGGGCCTGACTTTCATTGTCTTTGAGGAAATTTTCTAGCTCTTAGTCAAACAAAATTTCAGCAGGAAAAAGAGGCAAAGTAGATTTAGGGAAAATCCACATCACGGGTTTGGAAAACAAATCAAAGTTACGACAAAGGAATTGTTGAGGGAATTGGGAATGTTTAGCCTGGTAGAGAAGATCTAGGAAAGACCCAGACTCATTAAATGCTAGAGCTGGAAAGAAACTTAGAGAATATCTAAGGGATTTCCTTTATCAGATAGAAAGTTGGACAAAATGACCTCTGAGGCTTTAGCAGTCTGCAAAATTCTTTTTCTATTTGCAGTTCTGATTGATAGAAAAGGAAATTCTTGTTCAATTTTTTTTGCATTCTCAACTGTGAATGATAGTCCAGTTCAGAATCTCAGACCTCAGATACTACATTTCTATGTCTTTTACAAAACCATAGCTTAAAGCATTGTCCATCCTGTTCATATTTCTTCTTCATTCAGCATTCGTAAATTCATCAAACAAAATCCAGATAGACTTGGGTACCATTTTTTATTGGGAAGTTAGAGTTAGACAACTTCCTTTTTTGCCTTGTTTGCCAGGGAACTTAGAACCAAACGTGTTCCTCATCTGAAGTAAATGACTCACACCAGTGCTTGATATATCTGCTTCCCCACTTTTTCTTTTTAATTGACTTAATGTTTTTTGAAAATTGTGAAAGGAACACATGCTGTGCTTAAAAACACAAGCCCGAATAGTACAATTCCCAATGTGCAGAGTTAACTACTGGCAAAATCTTTTTGACTTTGATCTGTGTTTATTTTGTTTTTACTTAGCTTGTGCTGTATGTGTTTTAATTTTTTTGTTGTTTTATTTTGTTTTGTTTTGTTTTGTTTTGTTTTGAAGATGGAGTCTCAGTCTGTCACCCAGGCTGGAGTGCAATGGCGCAATCTTGGCTCATTGCAACCTCTGCCACCCGGGCTCAAGCTATTCTCCTGCCTCAGCCTCCCGAGTAGCTGGGACTACAGGCGCCCACCATCCTGCCTGGCTACTTTTTATATTTTTAGTAGAGATGGAGTTTTGCCATGTTGGCCAGGCAGGTCTCGAACTCCTGACCTCAAGTGATCTGCCCACCTCGGCCTCCCAAAGTGTTAGGATTACAGGTGTGAGCCACCGCTCCCAGCCTCCTAAATTCATTTTAACATCTTCCTTCCTTCCCTCCCCAAATTAATTTGTGCTTAATTCAAGTTCTGTTCTTTTCCTTACTGTATTTGTTCTAATCTTTGAAACCCATAATAACATCCAGTGTTTCTCATTGTCATGAGAATGAGGTTGCTTCATGATGCTCTTCTTAGTAGGAGTGACTGACAGAATGTCTTCCTTGCTTTAGGAAATGCAGGACTCAGGCAGTGAAATGCATTCAGTTTTGATTCTGTCACACATGGCCCAGAATGCACCTCTTGGACAGCACCTCCTTGTCTGCTGCCTCTGCCATTCTCCTGACTGCTTTGAGTGTGTAAACTGAGGGGAAAAAAAGGGCTTTTTGTTAGAGTTTGGGTATTTTCATTTTCAAATCATCTGACACTGATTTTTAAGAACTCTGTTTCAAGAACTTTAAGCAGTAGGTGGGTATTTCACTCTTCATGGTTTTACTACATCCTATCTCATTTGGGCTTGCATATGGTAAGATAGTGTGTTTTACTTGCAACTTCCAACTGAGCCAAAGGCCACAGTATTGCAGGTAGAAGTCGTCTTGGAACTAGATTTTGGGCTGTGTGTGCAAAGGTGTGAAAACACCTCTATTAAGAGAATATGAAGAAGACAGCCTAGATTGCAGATAGAAAAACACAAACTTCTTACTGAAATCACCCATTTGTGGTGACTATATAAAGACAGGTTCCACTGGATGTGAAAAGTAGAAACTTTTTTTTTTTTTTTTTTTTTTTTTTTTTTGGAGACAGAGTCTCGCTCTGTCACCCAGACTGGAGTGCAGTGGCATAATCTCGGCTCACTGCAACCTCCACCTCCCAGGTTCAAGTGATTCTCCTGCCTCAGCCTCCTGAGTAGCTGGGACTACAGGCGTGTGCCACCACGCCCAGCTAATTTTTGTATTTTTAGTAGAGATGGGGTTTCACCATATTGGCCAGGCTGCTCTTGAACTCCTGACCACAGGTGATCCACCCACCTCAGACTCCCAAAGTATAATGGCATGAGCCTCTGAACCCGACCTCGTAAGGCTCTTTTGATGTGTCACTCCTCTCAGATTTCCAGGGGCTGCTAAATCATGTCTATTCAAGGGCTTCCAAAATTTGCCTCAGACCTTTATTTCTAATACCATTTCCTAGGACTTCTAGCAGCAGCCAAGCTGGTGTCCTTTTCCATAAACCTGGATTGTATAGCTCCCTCCCCACCTTCTCCCACCTTCCCTTTTACTTCTTTACTCTGCATCATTTATAGCATGTCACAACAGCATGTCTTGTCAGAAGACCTGGGTTTTGTCCCAGGTTGGTTAGATGTGTGATCTAGGTCAAACTATTTTTCCTCACTGAGCCTCTGTTTCCCCATATGTAAGAGAAAGAGACTGCACTTCTAGGGTCCCATTGGTTCTTTTCAACCCTACCATTGTGTGGGTCAGCGTCAGCCTTAGCTTTTTCTTTGGACTCCCGAGGACATAGGGCCCTTTCTTTAGTGTTTCAGCAGTGTTTACCAGTCATTGTTTGGGATTGTAGTTAACATTTTTTTGTCCTGTCTTTAGCTACTTTTTGAAGATATGTTTGTGAACTGAGAAAGCTCCCTGCTAGAGCTAGTTTCCTAGGATGTGAGTGAGGGAGAGGGCTATTGAATGAGTTACTTTGAACTTTTGTCTTGCATCCAGAAGCCAAGAGGAAATGGGATTTGTAAAATATTTTCTCTTATGCTTCTTATTGGGAGAATGAGATGTTTCTTTGAAAGGGAGTGCATATTTACCACTTTGGCACAGAAAGAAGGATGTGGTCTCCTGGAGACATCCTTCTAGTATGCTGTGAGGCTGCTATGTCTGTGCTGTTTGGGTTGGCCTTCCATCTTTTCAAGGTGCCAGTGTCTTGGCATTTAGGGTTGGATGATCACTTCATCTTTCACTGTGCCTTTCAGGGCCCTGTTTGACTATGATCGGACTCGGGACAGCTGCCTGCCAAGCCAGGGGCTCAGCTTCTCTTATGGTGACATTCTTCATGTCATTAATGCCTCTGATGATGAGTGGTGGCAGGCAAGGCTGGTGACCCCACACGGAGAAAGTGAGCAGATCGGTGTGATCCCCAGTAAGAAGAGGTGAGTCATCATGATCATGAGCAAGGCCTTTCCTGCCCTCTTGCTGGTATTTCTTTCTTGTTTTCCTATTAGAAGTTGCTTGAGAGCAACATTTGTGCCTTGCTTCCTTTTTGGTAGAGTCGGTACTCAACATAGTTTTTACTCAGTGAGCCAAAAAAAATGGCTGCTGTGCCTGCTGCAACCCACTGTTGGACCATTTACTGGCAGTAACAGGACTTCTTTCTGATTCCAAAACAGGGTAGAAAAGAAAGAAAGAGCTCGATTGAAAACTGTGAAGTTCCATGCCAGGACGGGGATGATTGAGTCTAACAGGGTAAGTGGGGATTCCCAAGGAAATCAGCCAGTAGGTAAAGAGGGGCGAGAAGCTTGGAATTTAGTCTGATGTGTAGGAGAACTGGGGGACACAAAAGAAAATCTCTTTTTCAGGGGGCTGGCTCTGTCCTGTCAGAACATTGACTGCTTTTCAGAAAGCAGAGAGGGAGCTCTTAAAGTCCACAGCTAGTCTGTGCTCCTTCCCCCTGGGTACTGGCTCTTGAAGATGTGTTGGAGTTGGACAGTCTGGAAGGCTGACTTGCTTGGGGAAAATGAAGCCACTCATGGGTGTCTCCCTGGCTATAGATCCTGTCAGAGCATCCAGCCAAGAAGCCCAGTCCCAGAGCTCCTACCTCCCTTCAGACCACCTGAGGCAGGGGGGCTCTCTATTCACCCCTTTTTTTCTATGAGCTTCACAGGCCAAAGAACTTCTGGAGCAGTAGAGGGAAGAGAGACGTGGAGTAGATGACTCTGTGTATATCAGTGGTACCTTAGGGCATGTGTCCAGGAGGCTACAGTGACCTTTGTTCTTTAGGAAGTACAGTGAGTGTTATGAGTCTGGGTTAGGTAGAAACCTCTAACATCCCTACAACATTTTCTTGTAAACATAATTTTCCTCTTACATCAACTTTCATTTAATCTCATAGACTCCATTTGTGAGAGATGGTCTTTTATTTAGCTCACCGTTGTCTCCATTTTAGTTTTTCTTGCATGCTTTAAAATCCATTGTTCTGTTTTTTTTTCTTCTGTCCTTCCCCTCCATCTTCATGTTCTTTCACAGTCGATCAAAAAGAAACGTAAAAAGAGTTTCCGCCTCTCTCGAAAGTTTCCATTTTACAAGAGCAAAGAAAACATGGCCCAGGAGAGCAGCATACAGGAACGTAAGTAGCAGCAGAGTCCAGAGAGCAGGCCGTCTGCAGCCCCGTCTTCTCATCGTCAGTTGCCTTTCCCTCAGGAGAAGCCTGGGCAGGGCCACGTGTGGCCCTGTGCATGCCTGTGTGCGCGTGCACCTGCTTATCTACAGAGTCAGGGCAGAAATTGGTCTACATAAGAAGATGTTGGGTTTTATTTGTCCTGCTCCTCAGTTAGAATGAATGTTGAAGGCACTGAGGTGGGACTGGTCCCAGGGTCCCAGGAAGTGCTTGGCACTAGCAATGGAAGTGCCAGACAGAGCTCTGCTGTGGTGGTGAGGAACGGTTTTTCAGCTAGAGTGTCAGGGTCAGGAAAATGGTTTTTCAAGAGAACGAGGTCTAGGGACTCAGTGTTGCTCTCCTGGTTTCTTCCTCTTGTGTTTTCTTTCCCTTAACTTCACTCATGTATGTCAAGAGAAGAGCCTTTTCTTCCCAGGATCCCTGGAGTTGGGGCTACTTCCGGAATCCCAGGCACGTGCATAAGCATACAGGATATCCACACAACTCTCAGCAGACTTGCTGTCATCCTAGAGTGCCTACAGAGCCAGTTTTCCCAGGAGAATCCTTCCTGCTTAAATGAATTGACATGGAAGGAGTGTTGCTCCACATTGTTCAAATAAAGATCTGTTGAAAAACACAAAGTTGGTTTGGTAGGAAGAGCAGTCACACTGAGTTAAATTCAACTGAAGAAGAAATTTAATCCTGATAAATCTTCTTGCTCTACCATGTGCCTCAGCAATTAACTGCTCCAACCCTAACCTTAAACACCAGGTCTGGCTTGAAAAATGTTTTCTCATTTGTCTCATCATGAGTGGTAAACATCTGTCATTTACCAGTGACTCCTCTGACTTACATGGAGGGATCTTGGGGTCTTGGGCTATTGGGGCTGGCAGGAGACTGACTGGTTCTGATAGGAAATGTCCTTCTGTGAGGCCAGCCTGGTCCACAGTCATGGTATGTGTAAGTCGTTGCTATCTGGGTGGTACCTGGTGGACAAAAGGGTGCCCTCATCCAGATGGCAGCCACAGCTCATCGTCCTGGAGTAGTTCAATGAGAAGCCATAGATGAGGTGGCTCTGCTCATGAGCAGTTAGGAGACAGTCCGAGTCAGAGGCCTGAGGTGATGTCACCATAATTTCATCAGATAAGTCCCAGTGTCCCAGAGTCCCTCCATGCCAAGCCCAGCCTTCGGGGGTTGTTCATTGCTCAGTGGTCCCGCCTGGTGGGCGAGGTGGGGGTATCTGTTGGACGACAGAGTTGAAAGTGCCTAGTGCTTCTCCAGAAGCTGAGCTCATCCCCCAAGGTCTGCCTGGCTCAGGGCAGCTTTGGAGGCCACACCCCACACCATGCGAAAGTTTTCCTGAAGGGTTTGAACAGAGTGAATCAGTATTGAGCGAAAGCTTCTTGAGGTAATGGGAATTCTGTCTGCCTACCTGGCACACGTGGGCATTTGCTCTTTCACGCACTGCGGAGGGAAATGGTGATTTCAGGGCCAAACAGAGACCTGGGCTCCACAACCAAAATTTGGTCAAAGCAGGTGCTGTAAGCCTTGGAGTGTCACCTGTCCTGTCCCATTGGCCTATAGCCGTAGACACCTCAGAAAGCTAGTCTACTCCAAGGCCCTCTGGCAACGAATTGGGCAGCATGAAGTCTTGATGTCTCATCTGCCCTGGGATGTTCTTTCTGTGGCAAAGTTCCTGGCCTCACTATAGTGCTAGGTCTTCATGGTGTTTCATAATTCTGTCACTAGTGCTCACCTGCCTCTGTATTCTTCCTCCCCCCTTGTCTTTTTCTCTATTTTTTCTCTTCTCCCCAAATCTCTCCCTCTCTTCCATTCCCTCCCATCCCTTCCCCTTCCCCCTTCTTCTTCTCCCCCTCGTCCTCTCTCCGCCCTTGCTGTCTGTGAAATCAGGACTTCCCGGGGTTAAGTGACGATTATTATGGAGCAAAGAACCTGAGTAAGTCCAACTTACACACCGTTCACTGTATTTGTGGCATGAATGGAGATAGTGGGGGTGGGGCTATTGGGGACATGGGTGAGGGTCAAGGGTGAGAGGAGGGCAGTGTTTGTGAGCACTCTGACATCACAGCAGGAAGAAGTGCGTGTGGCTCCAAATGTTACATGTTTGCTCTGGATCCCTAGTACCCAAATAAGTCCCTATCATTCATGCCTTTGTTTACCTTTTGCTACTCAAAGTGGCAGGGCGTGAGCTTGGCGTCCCACCTTAGAAGTGAAATGGGCTTGAAATGTTTCTCCAAGGTAACCACTCAGCTAATCTCTAGCCTATTGTCGAAGGGAGGGGTCCTGCTGGTTGGATTCTTCTTCCAGTGATACCACGCTAAAGAATTGGGTGTAGGAATTGCAGCTCTTACAGTCCCTCTAACTAGGGGCAAGGGTACTGTGACCCCCTTTTCCCAACCTGCATCTGGGATGTCCCAGCAGATCCAGGGCCTCAGCAAACAGCGCCGGTGGGCTTCCCACAGAGCACCTGTAAGGGGTTGAGCTGGTCTGCTAGGGGCCTCGGCACCATTTATGGACCATATGTAGTTAGTGCTTTATCTCAGGAAAACTCTGACCTCATTTTCCTTTCTGGAAAAGAATCCTAGAGTGGAAAATGAAAAAGACCTAGATGATGAGGCTTAGCGGCCATCCTGCTGTGTGCAAGGGTGCACAGACATGCAGCCTTGCCGAATGGGTTCTGTCAGCATATACTCTCCTTCAATAAATAATAAAGGCCAAAGGCAAAGGAGTTGCCTATGGGGATTGTTCAGGAACTAGCCATGTGTGGCAACTCAGCCAGTCCTTTCTGGGGGGGGGCCACAGCATATCATGGTCTGGAACAGTGTGGTCTTGGCTGAAATGAGCAGCATCTCTCTCCATAGTTTGGTGTGTCCATGTCTCATCTTCATTCGCGTGTCATCTTGGATGGGCGGGCTTTGTTTGTGCCTCCTGTGAGCGCTGCTCCTCCGCTTGAGCTTTCTTTTCCCTCACCGCTAAGAGATGGGCAGATCCCAGCTGTGTGAGACAGGAGGGCTGTCTTGTCCTCAAGGTGTTTTTGTTGGTTTTGTTGTCTGTGTTTTGACATGTGTCTGGTGGTGGATGGAAGTGCTTCTCCTCTCACCACTGAAGCCAAGCTCTCCTGCTTTGGAGTGGTGGCAGGAAGGCTGGGGATCCCACCAAATGGTCAGGGCAGCGCTGCCTGGTGTCTGCTTAACCCATCCAGTGTTTGGCCTCTTAGTTGTGGAGTGCCACATGGTTCTGTACTTCGGGGACTCTGTCGGGCGGGGGACACCCATGAGCAGACTGGTCCCTGGACTTCTCTTTGCTCCTGTCACTGCCTTTTCTTTCCTGTTGTTAGCCTTGGGCGATGCATTTTGAAATAGGACTTGGAAACCATCCAGGTCAATTTGTTTGATTCAGGTGAAGAGGATGCTGCTGAAGGAAGTATGACTTGTAGCACATAGGGAGGGACTTGGCAGACCAAGAGGGCTCTGGGGACAAGTACGAGAGGGCCAGGGGCTCAGGATTGGAGCTGTGCCTCCCAGTTGGTAGCCTGGATGTGGCAGGCCTCCTGTGGCCTGACTCAGTTGGCAGCTCAGTGTCTCGCTCCTGGAGAATTTGAGTTTTGTGCTGCATGTGACCTCTCAGTGGTGTGTTCTGAATTGGAGTCTCTTTCTTGTTGGCTTGCAGAGGGAGTGACATCCAACACCAGTGACAGCGAAAGCAGTTCCAGTAAGTGTGTGTCATTCCTTCCATGTCATGTAGCTCCACCGTGTATCCCAGCCATCCTCATTCCAGTGTCGCTCAGCTGCCATTGCTGCTCAGAGGCTGGTGCTTCTTTTAGCCATGTACACTTTGAGATCCTGGAAATGCTGTGGCCAGTTCATTCTCCTTATGGGTTGGGGTTCACCCCATGGGTTAAAGGAGAGTATAAGCCCTATAGTTCTGGCCAGGACCTGACTTAAAAGCATCCCTGGCACTGGAAAGGGTAAACTGACAAAGAGTAAATCGCTGCCATGGCTACTGTGGGCCATAGGTGCTGCCAGATTTGTAGATTTGCTCAGAGACCAAAAGAAAAATGGCTCCTATAGGACACTGCTCTAAATCTGCCTTTCCAGGTCAGTAGGACCTCTTTGCCTTTGGGGCCAGTTAAAGGATCAGGTAATTGCCAAGTTCTCCTTGGGAGATCCTGTGACCAGACCAGAGAAACCATAATTCAGACCTCATGAACTTTGGGAGCACTGGTCTTTCAGGAGCTATGGTGGCTAGAAGCCTTGTAAAATCTGCCCAGGAGTCCTAGGCTCAGAAGAAGCCTTTTAGCAAGCATTGTGTGCCTTGATGCAAATATCACTGTCTTCCCTGGGACTGCCATCAGCCACTTTGGGACCTCCAGGCACCCAGCACCAAGTGGCTTAATGACTGTTTTAGGAAAACCTCAACATTGCTAGGCTCGACATGGAGCTCCACCAGAAAGAGACAGCAGGCTCAGCATTGCTCTTAAAGGGCACTGGGGACCTTAGCAGAGCCATGTGCCACTTTTCTGGATGCTGCTTCCAATGCAGGAGGTGGGTCGGTAGACCTTTAAAAGGGGAAAGTTAGGCCGCAGCTTTGGGGACCTGGGTGTGTGCCCTGACTCCCCTGTATGTAGATGAAGGGGACTCAGGCAAGCATCTCAACCAGTCGAAGCGTCCCTGTCATTCTTACTAGAGCGAGGGGGCTACTGCACACAGCTGACTTGTTACCTACAAGAAGAGTTCCTCAGAAATTGGGGTGGTTTGGGGTGGAGGCTTCATGGCTTCTGGGCCTTGGCCCCTTGCCCAGTGATATTTCACTGAACAAGATAACTGCTGACTCCTGTCTCAGAGCCAGTGAAAGGTTTCCTGTGCTTTCTCACCAGCAGAAAACAGAAAGGATCACAGGTGGTAGCAAGGACCACCGATAAGGCTGTGTCCTGGCAGGGGAGGGGTGCGGGGAGTGTTGTACAGAAGGAGGCAGATCATATGGTGCTAACCTATCTCCCTTTTTTGTTGCAGAAGGACAAGAGGATGCTATTTTGTCATATGAGCCAGTGACACGGCAAGAAAGTAAGCCCCCTCTGAGAGCCTTGTCTTTGTGCTGGTCTGGTCGTGGGGCTCAATACACTGGGTAGCTATGGCAGCAGAGGGAGGGACCTGGAGGAGGAGGAAGGCTCGACTCATGGCACATCCAGCCCATGGGCTCCTTCTTCTCTTCTGCTTCTTCCTAGTGTCATAGGGAAGGGGGTGCATCCAGTGTGCACTTCTCTCTGTGCCTTTGCCTGCTGCCAGGACACCTTCCAAAGGAGGGGGCAAATTTACAAGGAAGGTCTATTTCAGTAGATGTAGCCACTGCTAAAAGAGAGGTCCAGGTTCTTCCCTTCAGTGGCTGCTCTGCAAAAACCTTGCTCAGTTACTGGTGTCAGTGCAGAGATTCTTTCTGACTGTTAGAAGAGGAGCAGCTTCCGGTTTCAGACTTGCCTTGAACTTAGATATTCTCAAATTAAAGGCTCTTTGATGTCTTTCTGTTTAAAAGCCAGACAATGGCCGAAGATGCTTTACCCTGTCTGAGTCTCTGCTCCAGAGCCTCTGTGTTCTAGCCAGACTCAGGGGTAGGACAGGCTGTCTGGTGGGGGCCTCTGTTCACTGTCTCGATGCTCTCCCTCTCTAGTTCACTATGCAAGGCCTGTGATCATCCTGGGCCCAATGAAGGACCGAGTCAATGATGACCTGATCTCCGAATTTCCACATAAATTTGGATCCTGTGTGCCACGTAAGAGTCCAGGAAGGCCCAGAGGATTGAGGCTTGGTGCCCTGGGAATAGTTCCTGTAATGTTTTATGGAAAAGGTCTGGGATCAGATTCTAGGGCTATTTGAGGACAGGGTACATTTGACACCCTGGAAAAGAGTAGGTGGCAATATATTCCCCAAAAGCTGATGGGGTTGCAGAGATTAAGCCATCAGGCTTGGCTGCTCACTCTCTTGAGGGGAAGTTTCAGTGGTGATGGTTGGGAATGGTTGGACAAATAGGGAGGCCCAGCCAAAGTGGTGTTGATGTGACTCCATGAACAGTTTGTTAGGTTCACTATCTCCTCTACCAAGTTTGGCACCCTCTGCCATGCCTTAGCTCACCTTTCTGGTCCAGTTTAAGCTAAAGCAAATAGCCCCCTATGTGAGACCTGGAGATTGGAAGAGAAGTAGGCCAGACAAACTATTTCCCAACTGCTTGTTTTCTCCCACTTATTTGAAAAAAAAAAATGGAGTGGCCCAGTGACCCACCCAGATGAGAATGGACCACTCAGTATTTTTTGACTTGGGATGGATCATTGCCCCTGGGCTACAAAGCATTTCCTTTCTTCCTTCAGATACTACCCGACCTCGACGTGATAATGAGGTGGATGGACAAGACTACCACTTTGTGGTGTCGCGTGAACAAATGGAGAAAGATATTCAGGACAACAAGTTCATTGAAGCAGGCCAATTTAATGATAACCTCTATGGGACCAGCATCCAGTCAGTGCGGGCAGTTGCAGAGAGGGTAAGTGTAGAGGAGATGGCCTCAAAGGGAAAGCCAATGCTCACGCCAAGGTTCCACTTGGATCCTTATCCTTCCAACACAGGAGCTGCCCAACAGTGCTGCTGACCAAAGCCATAGCACCT
Organism: Papio anubis; assembly: GCF_008728515.1. NCBI lineage: Eukaryota > Metazoa > Chordata > Mammalia > Primates > Cercopithecidae > Papio > Papio anubis. Next base: position 81,131,560 of record NC_044996.1, on the reverse strand, counting down.
CTGCATACTCCCAGTCCCTTGACGAAGCTATCTGTCTCCTTCATACAACTCACCCCAGAGCATCACCCAACAGGGAATAGGGGACCTTGGACAGATGTGGCCTTTTCTGGGTAATAGGAGCAAAAAGTGGGGCCTGTCTACTTCAGGGATCCAGTGTTTTAGGCCACTTTGGGTGGCCCTGGTGCCCCTCCCCTCAACTCCACCCCCAGCCAAGGTGGATGTTTAGAATGTCACTGGATTTCTGCTTGGGGCTCAGTGAATAGGGAGTGGCTGGGCTGATACAATCTCTGCTTTTTCAGGGCAAGCACTGCATCTTAGATGTTTCCGGCAATGCTATCAAGAGACTGCAGCAAGCACAACTTTACCCCATTGCCATTTTCATCAAGCCCAAGTCCATTGAAGCCCTTATGTAAGTGTTTAACTGAGAACTCAGACACACCAAGCTAAGATCGGGTCTGGAAGGGAAATGGAGAAGAAAGTGATTTGCTGGGCAGAAACTTGAAAGAAACTCTGTGCCCCAGCTCTGGTCACTGGGCGCTCCTGTTTTGAGGGCTTGTGCGTATGTTCTCGGTTGGACTTTTGAACACAGAAGGTTTGAGGAGTTAGCCATGGGCCACTGCTGCTCTGAGAGGGCAGCTTAGCAGATTTTTAGGGATCCTGGAATAATCCTTTATGGTTAATCAGAACATAAGATCTGGTTCGGAACTATTTTTCTTCTGTCTTTGGCAGGGAAATGAACCGAAGGCAGACATATGAACAAGCAAATAAGATCTATGACAAAGCCATGAAACTGGAGCAGGAGTTTGGAGAGTACTTTACGGGTAAGACTCCTGCTGCCCTGCGGGGGGTTCTGGGGGACTAGCCAGGTACCTGTTTCTATAAGTGTCTCAAAGAGGTGTAGACAGAATGTAGAAACCTTGCACGGAGTTTCCAGTTGCTTTTAAGCTTTTGAGCACAAACCTTTCCAAAGCACTCAAGTTCCCCGTGTCCAGCCATAGCAGCTCAGCCAGTTTATAGCATAAACCACTCACCAAATGCTTCCTTGAATTGTTGGTTTGTTCATTTTGTCTTGTCCTTACTAGATTGTGGTCTCCCTGTATTACTCTGTCTCCCTCTGTTTCAGCTCCCCTCCCCCTCCCCCAGTACTTTGCTTTGCATGTTTAGGTGCTGAATAAACGTTTGTTGATGATGATGATTCCTCAGTGTGGTGTTCAAGTTGTCTGTTGGGGTGCCTGTCTCTGTGTGTGTGTGTGTGTGTGTGTGTGTGTGTGTGTGATCATCTACTTTAGAAGGTCAGTTCCTGAAACATTGGGAAGGTTTCTATGTAATAACGTTCTTCACCTTTTGAAGTACAGTGATATATACATATATGCATGCAAGGCAGTGCTGAATCCATTCTAGCTGGTGGTGACACTAGGTTAACTGCGTAAAGAATTCATAAATGTCCTCACACACCTTGGGTCTTCAGAGCTCCCTTTACCATCAGCATCCATGTCCTTGTTTGCTGGGCTGACCTCTGACATATAGCAGATGTGATGGGCCCAGAAGCACTGCCTCTTGCCAGAAATTGTGGCTTTCAACTCTTTCTGTGGAGAACTGCAGTTTTCCAAATCTTTTAGTAAGGCTGCTTTAGAATAACAAGCTGCTGGCCTTATGGCACCCAAGAGCAACATGAACTGCAAGGTCTGGCACATAGTGGGTGCTCAATAAACATCTTTTGAATAAACACATTTTTCTGGTCATTACTACTTAGTCTCACTGTCTCAGTGAGTTGACTTCAAGCCCTGGGCTTGGGGCACCTAGTTGGTTGCCCTTACTGCCCTGAACACACAGGCAGCCAGCCAGTGAACCCAAGCCCAAACCCATACTCCTGGGAACATGTCCTTCATGTGAGGGGTTGGGGGTGTGGAGGGGGGACTTGTAGGATTGTTGGGAGAGGCAGGATTGCTGGGTTTGGGGGATGTGCTGTGGACCACAGTAATAATTTTGTTTTCCTCTTCACTTTAGCCATTGTACAGGGTGACTCACTGGAAGAGATTTATAACAAAATCAAACAAATCATTGAGGACCAGTCTGGGCACTACATTTGGGTCCCATCCCCTGAAAAACTCTGAAGAATCCCCTCCAACCATTCTCTTGTGAACAGAAGAAATCAAGTCCCTCTTCCCTCCTCCCTCTTCATTCCTGTCCCCATGGGGAGAACAAATGCTACTGTTCTTGTCCCCTTTTTTAGATATGTCAAAAAAAATTGAGTTTTCTAGTCCTGTTCTTTTTTTTAAATTTTTTTGTTTGTTTCAGTTTATTTTTTGGGATGATGCCATCTCATTCATCATGTGACTGTGCCCATTCCTGCATGGACCTTTCCCAAGCGCTAGCACAGGTGCAAAATCCATCAGAGCCATTGTTTTCATAAAAACCAAGCAGAAGTGAAGAGAAAAGAGGAGGACTGATGGAAAGACAGACTCTGGACAGCTGCACGGCTTGTGAAGTGAGCTAAATGCACCACATGATGAGATGCTCCTGGGCATTTCTCCCTATCTGTACTGCTGTCTTGCAGCTCTGAACGGTGCAACGTAATGGCGACAGAAAGTATCTTATTTATATATAGATATATATATGTAATTTATATAAAATATATAGAAATTATTATATATATATATTATACACTCTCATATAATATATATATATATATTCACACACATTTGGGTTAGAAAATCTATGGAGACTTCATCAATGGTACTATGTTATTAGAGAAATGCTTTAATTTTCATATTCCAATCAGATGGCATCTTCTATCCCAGCTGGTTGGGAAGGGATTGAAGATGGTAGCAAGTGCTGCACTAAGGGCACTCGCATTTGGTCATTCTCTTGAGAGCTAGGAGGGGTCAGCCTGAGGCCTGAGAGAAAGGGCTTTTGCCTGGGGTGAGAGGGTTAGAGACTTGACCTGAAAGCAGCTGCTGCCCCTGAGGTGCAGCCAGTCCTGTGTGTGGACAGAGAGAATGGCTAATGATGCTCCGCGTGGAATTGCCTATTGTTTTATGCCACCTGATGTGTCTGCATGAGAGGTTTCCTTTTTGTTCCTTTTTAAGCTGCTGTTAAACCAAAACCATGTTGTGCTACTGTGTCAGCCTTTTCATTATTGCAAATTTTACTTTTACTATTTAAGTGAATGCATAGAATCCAGTTTGCCAAGGTTCTAAAGGCTTATGAGGTCCTGAAGGAGCCAGGCCTTGTGATGGAGTAGGTGACACAGGCCTGGTTGTCCTGTCAGCAGAAGGGAGAGCAGGGGCTGGGCTGAGAGGAGGACACGCAGGACTCCACTGAGGTTCCTTTCTGGGTTCCACCAACAGGGACGGGGAGTCATTTGCCTTCCAGTTCTGTGCTGGGATGGCGGGACAGCACTTGGCTTGCTTGGCCAGCCGCGTCGTGAGTTTGATTTGGTTTTTTTTTTGCAGCTGCTTCATATGCTCTGCTCCAGCCCCTCCCCAACAGCTGGTAGCTTATGGTTTCTTCAAGAGGAAAGTAGACTTTATGCTGTACATTTGAGCTGTAGAGCTAAGATTCGCTTGCTGGTGAGCTGTGAAACCTTGTTGCTTTTTCCCAGAGTCTGATGGCAGTGACTGTGGTCAAGGGAATCTTCACCACCACAAGTGCAGGCAGCAGGTGTGGTTCAGGTCTTCCCCCACCCCACTGTGCTCCTTTGAAGCCAACGTGCCTCCCTCGCCTCCATACTGGAGGGACGATGCAGGGGAGAACAGAGAAGTGCTTGGCCCTAGGGTTGAGGCATTTGTTTCCTAGCCCGCTGGGTTAGGGCTGGTGTCAGCAAGGCAATGTTGAGGATGCTTTAAGCACTACCAGCCAAATCCGGGAACTCTGTTAACAGTTGTCCAACCAGCAGAATGAGGCTAACTGTACAAAGCATGGGACCCAGGATGAGGATAAGGAAAGGGCAGTGGCTTTCCCTGGGCAGTACACTGACTTGAAGGCAAAGAAGGATAAAGTGACAGCTGACTGTGACTCTGGTGAGGAGGGTTGAGCAGAGAGGTTGATTCTTTGTTGTTAACTATGTGGCGAAGTCTCAGCCATGCTCAGCCCTCCCCCCTCCCAGGGAAGAGAAACAAAGATTCAAAGTAAGCATGACACTAGTCGGTTTACCAGTGTTCCTTCCAAGGAGACATATATTTTTTAATAAACGATAGTTGCAATGAACTGTGGCTCAGACACCTTCTTGAAGTAGTTGAGAAGGGAGGGCGTGGGCAAAGTAGTGGGAAGAACATCCCAAACTTTTGGGGGCCAGAGGGCTTTCTCCTTAGTGATAATGAGCTAGCTGAGCTGGGCCGTCCTGGGGATCGGTACAGCTCCCTGCGGTGGTGACAGGCCCTTTGTGAAGGGTGTGTGCTTGGTCTTCCACCCCAGCCCCAGACACTGCTTCAAACAGCACCAACTAGATGGGAGTCCACATCAGTGGTGGCAAAATGCTGACATTTTCCCAAGAGGTACACAAGGTGGGAGAGGCCTGCTATAGCAAAGGTGTGTGTTAGAGAAAGCAGGGGCCTGATTTAGTAGCAGAGAACTGGGTGAGAAAAATGGCCAGAGAAAGTGACCTGCCAGCTACCAGTGTTTCCAAAAATGAGGGTGGGATGGGCCCAGTTGCAGAGCAGGACAGCAGTCATCCCCATAGCCTTCTGAGGAGGGGAGGGGTGCTTAGAGCAGGCAGTTCTGGCAGTTCTGACGTGGCAGGCGCCATTGCAACTTGTGCGGAGGAGTCTTAGGAAGTGCTGTCATAATTCATAAGGTCAAGAGCAACATCTGGATGAATGAGCCACCTGAAATGTGTGTGGGCTGAGCCACAGGAAGGGTGAGTCCTCTTGCTTGTGGCGCTTTATGGTGTGCAGGTTGCTTGCTTTCCCACATTCTCTCATTTGCTAGAAGGCAGCCCAACAAAAGGGAGTCCCCAAAGAGCTCCATGAGAGCTTAAGAAAATTCATCTCCTGAGGGCAAAGAGAACAAAGATCTGGCCTATGGTCACACTGTTGAGGCTCTGTCTTCACAGCTGATGTTCTCCTAGTGGAGGTACAGCTGAAGAACATTCAGCCCCAGCACGAGAAGATACAGAGCAACTTGGAAACCCCAAAAGGAGACACACCCTTAACACTGTGCCGTGCTGTGCTGTGCCGTGTCCTGAGGGAGGAGACAGCCCTATCTCCTCCTGGTTTTGTTGCTGACATTGCAGCTGATCATGCCTTGACTCCTTCATCTCTAACAGAGGAAGAACTGTATTATCAAACCTATGGTCTACCCATGAATAAATAAAATATTTGTTCAATCACAAACGACCAGCTTTGTCTTAAGTTGAAAGTGCTTCTAGAAATCAGTGAATGAAAACAAAATCCTTACCTGCAGCAAGTGTAGAAGTCGAGTGGCTCAAGGGCGGCCCTAATAAAGATGCAGAAGCAAGTGGGAGTTGAGCCGCAGGTTTGGGAGGAGACTAGAGGGGAGGGAAAGTATCCTAAGCAGGCCAAGGCCAGGCAAAAAAGAGTGGGACTGAGAAGGGGTGCCAGCTCAAGCAGAAAAGCCAGCACTAAAGGCCAGTGGAGCCCTTTCTGCAGGGATAGTCTTTGCTTAATACTAACCACTGCAATTAGGTGAGAAAGTGTTGAGAGAGCTGGGAATTTTCTCAAGGCAAAGCTGACAAATTAGCGCTGAAGTCAAAAGCGATCCTGGAAGCCTGACAACCTCAACCTGGGCCTTGGAAGTGTTCATTCAGTCTCAGCATTCCCAAGTTGTATTTCATCCCTGTTCCCACCTAGGATTTCATGGCCCTGATTCCACTAATCCTTTTATCCATCCAGCCATTTCCTTGGCACCTCTAGGACATTTTGTCGTCATTGCAAATAACATTCTGAAGCTCAAATTTGTTTCCTCAAAAGCCTCTTCCCCTGTCACTTCCAAGAAATAGTACTGGCTCCTGCATACCTCGCTTCCTCCCCAGTGAATAGGGTGTCGATACCTCATTTCTTTGCCAGAAAATAGCAAAGCTTCTTTAACAAGCCCCAACTAGATTTTATCTGCAGAGCTGTTCCCATTGTGCACAACGTGATGCCCACTGACTTCTTCCATGTTAGCTTGAATGAACTACCCGTGTTTCCTTCCTTCCACCATTTCCACTGGTAGTCTCAGCATACATACCGAACACTTGGAAGAAATGGAAAGCGGGTGGTTTGAGAATGGGCTTCAGACCTGCGTTCTCCCAGTGAAGCGCATGTGTGAGAGGATACTCTGTCTTCTGGCCTTCCTGTCTGCCTATGGCCAGTCCTGCCCAAGATGACAGAATCATCTGTCTCATGCGCTACCCCTCCCATGGGTCCTGCCACCCACAGGGAGAAGTTGAAGTCTCAGCTCCTTAGCATAGCCCTTCCACCATCAGCCCCAGGCTTTCTCTCCTGTCTCTTCTGCTGTGCCCCTTTCTGTTCTTGGCATTTGAATTCCCTGAATGCACCACAGCCCTGGTCTGTGTGCCCATAAATGCCCTCGCTGCTGCCCCATCTTGCTTAACCTGGAAGACTCAGAGACCGAGCGGGGGATGGAGAGAGAGAGAGAGAGAGAGAGAGAGAGAGAGAGAGAGAGAGAGAGAGAGAGAGAGAGAGACAGGGTCTCATCTGTCGCCCAGGCTGGAGCGCAGTGGTGTGATCATAGCTCACTGCAGCCTCTACCTCCCAGGCTCAAGTGATTCTCCCACCTCAACCTCACGAGTAGCTGGGACCCCAGGCGTGTGCCACCAGGCCCAGCTAATGTTTGTATTTTCTGTGGAAATGGAGTTTCACCATATTGCCCAGGCTGGTCTCCAACTCCTGTGCTCAAACGACCCCCCTACTCTCTCGCCTTCCCAAAGTGTTGGCATTACAGGCGTGAGCCACCACGCCTGGCCTCCTCTTAATATCTCGAGACTCAGTTCAAGAATTCCCCTCTCAGTGCTCACTTTACTGAACCACCACCTCTTCTTCCCTGTCACCCTGTAGGTAGAACTGACCTTCCCACCCTGATTGCTGTATTATACCCTGTGAGGACTTTGGTCATCACTGTAGCAGCTCACATTTATTTCCTGCTTACTATGTGCTGTACACATACTAATTCACCTGTTGCTCAAAACAGCCCTAGAAGGCAGGTACTGTGTTTTTTTTGTTTTTGTTTTTGTTTTTTTTTGAGATGGAGTCTTGCTCTGTTGCTCAGGCTGGTACTACAGTGGCGCGATGTCAGCTTGCGGCAACATCCGCCTCCCAGGTTCAAGCGATTCTTCTGACTCAGCCTCCTGAGTAGCTGGGATTACAGGCGCATGCCACCACGTCCGGCTAATTTTTGTATTTTTAGTAGAGACGGAGCCTCACCATGTTGGCCAGGCTGGTCTGGAACTCCTGGGCTCAAGTGATCCACCCGCCTCAGCCTCTCAAAGTGCTGGGATTACAGGCATGAGCCACCGCACCTGGGCCAGGTACTCTTACTATCCCTGTTTCCCAGATGGGGAAACCAAGGCACACAGCTAATAAGTAGCAGAGCTATGAGCCCAAAACAGGCTGTCTGGCTGTAGCAGCTGTGCTCTTCAGCACACCAGGCCCAGGTCTCACTTTGCTCTGCTTAGAACATTTTCTTGCCCCATCTCTTTGCATCTGTCTTCCTCTCCTAGACTCCTCTTTGAGAGCAGAGACTATGTCCTGTTCACCTTTATACGCCCAGCACTTAGTACAGTATCTGGCACATAGTAGATGCTCAGTAAAAGAAAAGAGCTGCACTGGTCTTTGGCTCAAGCTTGGAGGGAAGTGATTTGACCAGGTCCAAACCTGTGGCGAGTGTGAATTATTTTGGTTTGCTTTATGGAGAGCTTCCTTTCTTGAGCCACTGCCGCTTCCTCTGGAATTTCACTCCATCATTATGACTCCTCTCTTTTTCATCTTCTTCATCCATTTCTGATCCTTTATTGCTCCTTCCCCTTCTTTTCACTCTGCTGTCTTCTCACCCAGGGCTGAACCTTCTACCTACCCTGCTCTCTTTTACTAACCATCACTCGTTTATGCAACACAAGTTGATCAAGCATCTAGAAGCCCTCAAAGGCCAGCCATTACCTTCCAAGAATGAAATTCCAAGAACCTAGACAGGAAATTGCCACGTGCTTGCTCTCCCTGATGACTTCAGTTCTCTCCCATCCTGCCCCACCCCTTCCATGGGCTCCTCCCACCTACAGCTCTGATCCCTTTACTCTCTCTCTTCCCCCACACCTAAGTGCTGCCATTGCCCTAGTCACCCAGGTTCAAGCCCTGATCTCCCCACTCTGGTCATCACATCCTATCTCCTACCAAAACGTGTGGATTATTTGCAATGTCTTTTTAATCCAGTCCTTTGTTGTCATTATCACTGCCCCTACCCTGATAGTGACAAGAGCTACTTCTTGGTGAGCACCTGCTGGTAAGCATTGTGCTTGGTGCTGGAAAGACAATGGCAAATAAAGCCTATTTTCAAGGGACCTATCATCTAGTTGGGGGGCGGGGGACAGCAAAGCAGGAAATGACTAAATGCGTAAGTACACATTTGAGTGAAGGCCATGAAGGAAGTACGTGGGATGCAATGATAGAGGCTAATACTTAGAAAAGGTGCCCAGGGACAGCTTCTCTGAGGAGGTGCCATTCAGGTTGAGACCTGTGAGATAAGCAGGACCAGCCTGGTAGGGGAGGGGACATGGGTGTCCGGGAGGGAAGTATTTCACACTCCACTGGCCCTAATCTGCTTGTCCAGCATTATCTCCTGATACTTCTCTACAAACCAATCTAGACTCTGACTTTTTACCCATGAGCAAGACCTCTGTCTGGAGTGCGTTCAGTCCCCATCTCTTATTTAATGAAACCCTTCAAGCTCCAGCTCAAATGTCACCTTCCATGATCATGTCACTGATCACTGCAGAGGAGCTTCCCCTTCCCTCCTTTTGAACTGCTCTAGCAGTTGGTACTGAACACACTCTGTTGTTGTAGGGTAGCAATTTGTCAATAATACACTCTCCAACCAGTCAAAAACCTTCTAGAAGGCTGGGCTTGTATCTAGTGTATCTTTGTATCCCTCACAGCACATGCCTTGAACATGATTGATACTCGATAAATGATTTATGAATGAACTTCCCCTTTCTGAGCCTCACTATCTTACTCTAAAACGTGAGGAAGTTAGACAAATAATCTCCAAAGCCTCTCCCAGCTCCCACACTTAATGATCATGATAAAATAGTAGCATTCTAAAGGACATGTGCTATGCTGAATCCCTCACAAAAAGCCAGTTCACACTTTTTGTGAATTTGCAGTTAAAAAATCCAAATGGTGATGCAGATGACATAAAGGGTTTAAACAGAGCTGTCAAAGAACATGGCGCTTGAGCACATTCGGTTTATACACAGTCCGACACTACAGACGGACAGGCTTGGTGCCTACTGTGAAGAAGCAAAGAACTCCTGGGACATGCACGGACTGAGACCAGGGGAAATGGCCTTTTCCTAGCTGGGCAGAAGGGTTGCATTCCAGGACAGCTGAACAAAATAGACAACTTTGTGATAGAATCACTTCTTTCAGTCAGGCAAAGAAATGGTGCTAGGGAAATATGGGAATGGAGGTGCCAAAAGAACCACAAGATGGAACCACTCCTAAGTCGAGTCGAGGTGCCCCCAGTGGCTCCCACTGAGAGGCATTTGAGATGGGTGGGAGGGTGGTGTGGGGGCTGGGCACATCGGAGCATAGTCAAAGGTGGGAGCCATAACTAGGAGGTGTGGAAACTGCCCCTGTGCCCTGCAGAGTGGAGTAACCAGGTTTGTCTTTTAGTTGGAGCAATTGCTGGCTTTGTGGCTGTTAGAATCAATGGAAGCTTTTCAACTTTCATCTTTTCTTGAGGAAATAAAAAGGCTCGCAAACTAGGTTTGCAAACTGCCACTTCCTTTTGGCTTATCAGAGAGGTTGGGAGAAATGCAAAAAAAAAAAAAAAAAAAAAAAAAAAAAGATAAAAAAAATAAGGAGGTAAAAGTAAACAGATCCTGCTGTTAAGTAGAGGAATGTCAAAGGAGGAAATGACAGACACACGCTTCAGGGTCTACTAGAGTTCACGTCCTTAAGGGTGAATTGGGTCATTCTAGAGAAGAAATAATAAACAATAGTGGAGGTAAAGGGGAATAAAAACCAGAGTCAAGAATATGAGTAGAGGACTAAAAAAAAAAGAGAGAAAACTCCCTGCATGACTGGAGCCGCCCTGTAATCACAGGCCGGAAGCCTTTCCAGGAGGCGGTGCATAGCGATCTGGGGAATGAGATAATGAAGAGAGAAATGTCAAGATTTAGTGGTTGCAGGTGACCCTGCCAGACAGCAAGAGCAGAATAATGACAGCAAACATTCTAAAGCACCTGTTCTGTGTCAGGTCTTACTCTAAGAGCTTTGTGTATATTTACTCACTTTCTCTTTACAAGTCTGTGAGGATAGTTGCGGACATCTTATAGATGAGGAAACTGAGGTCTGCAGGCATTTAATAACTTGCCCAAGGTCATATAACTCCCAAGTGGGAGAGCAAAGGTTTGAACCCAGACAATGTGGTTCCAGTGTTGGTGCCTGTGCTCTGCTGCCTTGCCTAGTTCTGCTGCTACTTTCCACCTCGTCCTTCTTTGTTGTCTAGCTTCTGCTCTCTCACTACCCCACTGAAATTGTGCCTAAAAGTCAATATGACTTCCAAGTCGCCAGATCTTTTTTTTTTTTTTTTTTTTTTTGAGAGCGTTTCTCACTCCATCACCCAGGCTGGAATGCAGTGATGCGATCCTGGTTCACTGCAACCTCCGCCTCTCAGGTTCAAGCAATTCTCCTGCCTCAGCCTCCCAAGTAGCTGGGATTACAGGTGCCCGCCACCACGCCCGGCTAACTTTTGTACTTTTAGTAGATACGGGGTTTCACCATGTTGGTCTGGTCTCAAACTCCTGACCTCAAGTGATCCACCCGCCTCAGCCTCCCAAAGTGTTGGGATTACATGTACGAAGCACTGCACCCAGTTCCAAGTCACCAGATCTTATGCCTTCACAGACCTCATACCCATCAGCCTTTCTGTTATATTTGGCACTGTCAATTATTCTCTCCTTCTAAAATTTTCCCCTTGGTTTCAGTGACACTACCTTCTTGGTTCTCCTACATCTCTCCTATTTCTCCTCCTCTGCCCCTTGCAGTTCCTTTTTTTATCCTTCCCTTTTAAATGTTTGTTAAAGTTGTTCTTGGCTCTCTTCTTTCTCCATATGCAATTCATTGGAGATTTCCTGGCTTCAATATTCATATAAGTCCAAAAACATTCTCCTCACCCAGGGTTGAAACGTTTATACCATCTCCAATTATGTCTACCAGTCCTCACATTCACCTTCACTGTTTCACTGCAGTTACCCCAATTCAATTCTTCATTATTTCCATTCATTCAACAAACACGTAATTCTATGTGTCAGGCCCTGTGGATACAATAGTGAGCAAAACAGATACGACCTCTGCCCTTATGGAGTTTACTGTCTTGGAGCTAGTCCGATATTAAATAAATAATCACACAAACTGATAAATGCTGTTCATGAAAAGTGTGGACCTTTATAAAAGGGTGACATAGGGCTGGGCGCAGTGGCTTATGCCTGTAATCCCAGCACTTTGGGAAGCCAAAAGGGTGGATCACGAGGTCAGGAGTTTGAGACGAACTTGGCCAACATAGTGAAACCCCATCTCTACTAAAAATACAAAAATTAGCCGGGTGTGGTGGTGGGCACCTGTAGTCTCAGCTACTTGGGAGGCTGAGGCAGGAGAATCACTTGAACCCTGGAGGCAGAGATTGCAGTGAGCCAAGACCACACCATTGCACTCCAACCTGGGTGACAGAGTGAGACTCCATCTCAAAAAAAAAAAAAAAAAAAAAAGAAGAAAAAGAAAGAAAGTAAAGAAAAGAAAAGAAAGAAAAGAAAAGAAAGACAAAAAGAAAAGAAAAGAAGAAAAAAGGGCAACATAGGGAGATTATAGTGGCCTCCAAATTAGTCTTCCTTCCTCTACCCTCTCCCTTCTCCAGTCCAATTTACCCAGTGTTGCCCAGGTTAATATTCCTGGGGTCCGTTTCTGACCCTGCCACTCCCCAGCTCAAACTCCTTCAGTGGCTTACACAGTAAAGTCTAAACTCCTTAGGCAGATATTCCAGACCCTCCACAGTCTGCTTCCAACCTGTCTTTTTAACCTCTTCCCACTATTCCCCTTTAAGGACTCCATGCTGCAAATACACTGAACCCACTGCCCCTCACACAAAGCTATGCACCTTTGCCATGCTTTTCCTTTTGCCTGGAATACCTCTCCTTTCCTTCCTTATGTCCAAATCCTATACATCTTTAAAGCCCAGTTCAACCTTATCCACAAAGCATTTCATTATTATTATTATTATTATTATTATTATTATTATTATTTTGAGATGGACTCTTGCTCTGTCGCCCAGGCTGGAGTGCAGTGGTGTGATCATGGCTCACTGCAACCTTCACCTCCTGAGTTCAAGCGATTCTGATGCCTCAGCCACTCGAATAGCTGGGATTACGGGTGCACACCACCACACCTGGCTAATTTTGTATTTTTAGCAGCGACGGGGTTTCACCATGATGGCCAGGCTGGTCTTGAACTGCTGACCTCAAGTGGTCCTTGTGCCTCGGCCTCCCAAAGTGCTGGGATTACAGGCATGAGCAGTGACTCGGTGCCCTGCCCACAAAGCATTTCCTTATTCCCTCCTCTGGAATCTCAGTACTTTCCCCCTACTTTCATAGCTCCCACCCTCTATCTTTAATATTGTAATCATTCTAATACAATAAGTGGAAGCCTAACCCCTTCCCCTATCAGACTATAAGCTCATTGAGGATCTAAACCACAGTCATTCACTGGCTGAATGGACAGATGAATGAATGAATGAAGTTGGTGACTTCTTGATTGATGATATGGAGGGGGCTGTAAATATGCAGACATGACATGACTATTGCCTTTGATCATGTATTTTCATTGCCATTTAACAAAGAGCTGTGGGAAACCCATCAAGCCAAATAAATGCTGCCCATCTCCACCTTCCTCCACCTCTTATTCTAGCAGTTGTCCCTCTTGTAGGGATGAGTGGCTACACCAAAGGGGACATGGAAATGATCTTCAAGGACTATAAAGTTGTGGGCAGAAAATTCAAGGACTTGGGGGACCAGATGGTGTTTTATTTTCCTCTTACACAAGAAAATTGGTATTTGGAATAGAAAAGAATGTATAGGCTGGCCACGATGGCTCACGCCTGTAATCCCAGCACTTTCAGATGCCGAGGTGGGTGGATCACCTGAGGTCGGGAGTTCAAGACCAGCCTGGCCAACATGGAGAAACTCCGTCTCTACTAAAAACACAAAATTAGCCGGGCGTGGTGGCGGGCACCTGAAATCCTAGCTACTCAGGAGGCTGACGCAGGAGAATTGCTTGAACCCGGGAGGTAGAGGTTGCAGTGAGCTGAGATCACGCCATTGCACTCCAGCCTGGGCAACAGGAGTGAAACTCCATCTCAAAAAAAAAAAACAAAAAACAAAACAAAAAAACCCCCCAAAAACCATATATATATATAAAATGAAATGGCTGCCTTTTGAGATGGAATTTTTAAAATTAATTAATTTATTTATTTTTGAGATGAGGTTGTCCTATGTTGTCCCAGCTGGAGTGCAGTGGCTATTCACAGGCAGGATCATAGCTCACTGCAGGCTCGAACTCCTGGCCTCAAGCAATCCTCCCACCTTAGCCTCCCGAGTAGCTGGGATATGGGCACAGTGGGGTGCTCCACTAGAGATGGAATTTTAGAATAGGATTTGTTTTGTCTGGAGCATGGTTTAAAATACTGGATTGCTGGGCTCTTGGCTAAGGACAGAGTTCTCTATGATAACTGGGAAAAATGTGTTTACTGAGAGTCGTGTTGATCTGATAAAGAGAACTTTAAATTGAAAATGGAAGGGAAAGGAAAAAAGTGTCCTGATAATATCATAAAATCAATTGCTCTGGAATGATATCAGATACGACAGCAAGAACAGTACTGGGGGAGGTGCCCATTAAGGCACAGAAGAATATATCTTGGAAAAGAGTCATAAATAGAACGTACAGCTTCAGCTGTCTTGGTATCAATACACAGCACATGCATTAGTTTGAACCATACAAAATTGTCATTATCCAGCTGTTTTTGACCTACAAAAATGGTGACCTCGTATGGTTCAACTTAATATTATAGAGTGAACTTGAAATTTTAACTCACGGTAATAAATACCAGCTAAGAGGTATCACTAAGATTTGGAGGAATGAAACTTACAACTGGAATTTGGCATTTGAAGAAGCCTAAGAAGATGTCCTTTAGAATGGGAGATGACATTGTGCTATATGCATAGAAATCCACAAAGGTGGGACATAGCCCTCTATAGAGTTTTGGTGATGTTAAAAGGAGAAAGGGGCCGGGCACGGTGGCTCACACCTGTAATCCCAGCACTTTGGGAGGCGGAGGCGGGCGGATCACGAGGTCAAGAGATCAAGACCATCTTGGCCAACATGGTGAAACCCCGTCTCTACTAAAAATACAAAAATTAGCCAGGCGTGGTGGCGCACCCCTGTAGTCCCAGCTACTCGGGAGGCTGAGGCAGGAGAATTGCCTGAACCCGGGAGGTGGAGGTTGCAGTGAGCTGCGATCGCGCCACTGCACTCCAGCCTGGCGGCAGAGTGAGATTCCATCTAAAAAAACAAAAAAACAAAAAAACAAAAAAACAAAAACAGAAGAAAGAAAGAGAGGGGTTATACAGTGGAACATACCACTGCCCTGCAAAATGGAGGAAATGGGTGACATACTCCTGATGCACATTACAAAAATGGCACAGGGCAAGATACAGCAGCAATGAGGGACTTTGCTCAGAGTTGCTATAAGTTTCCCTTGCTTAAAAGCAGGACATTTGGCCGGGCGTGGTGGCTCACGCCTGTAATCCCAGCACTTTGGGAGGCCGAGGCGGTCAGATCACCTGAGGTCAGGAGTTCAAGACCAGCTTGGCCAACATGGTGAAACCCCGTCACTACTAAAAATACAAATATTAGCCGGGCATGGTGGCAGGCGCCTGTAATCCCAGCTACTTGGAAGGCTGAGGTAGGAGAATCACTTGAATCTGGGAGGCAGAGGTTGCAGTGAGCTGAGATCATGCCATTGCACTCCAGCCTGGGCGACAAGAGTGAAACTCGGTCACACACACACACACACACAAAGCAGGACATTTAAAAATTCTTTTATTATTATTATTATATTTTAAGTTCTAGGGTACGTGTGCACAATGTGCAGGTTTGTTACATATGTATACATGTGCCATGTTGGTGTGCTGCACCCATTAACTCGTCATTTACATTAGGTATATCTCCTAATGCTATCCCTCCCCCTACCCCTACCCCACGACAGGACCCAATGTGTGATGTTCCTCGCCCTTTGTCCAAGTGTACTCATTGTTCAATTCCCACCTATGAGTGAAAACATGCAGTGTTTGGTTTTCTGTCCTTGTGATAGTTTGCTCAGAATGACGGTTTCCAGCTTCATCCATGTCCCTACAAAGGACATGAACTCTAAGGCCGGGCGCGGTGGCTCAAGCCTGTAATCCCAGCACTTTGGGAGGCCGAGACAGGCGGATCACGAGGTCAGGAGATCGAGACCATCCTGGCTAACACGGTGAAACCCCGTCTCTACTAAAATATACAAAAAAACTAGCCGGGCGCAGTGGCGGGCGCCTGTAGTCCCAGCTACTCAGGAGGCTGAGGCAGGAGAATGGCGTGAACCCGGGAGGCGGAGCTTGCAGTGAGCTGAGATCCGGCCACTGCACTCCAGCCTGGGCGGCAGAGCGAGACTCCGTCTCAAAAAAAAAAAAAAAAAAAAAAAAAGGAGGACATGAACTCAACCTTTTTTGTGGCTGAATAGTATTCCACGGTGTATATGTGCCACATTTTCTTAATTCAGTCTATCATTGATGGACATTTGGGTTGGTTCCAAGTCTTTACTATTGTGAATAGTGCTGCAATAAACATACGTGTAAATATGTCTTTATAGTAGCATGATTTATAATCTTTTGAGTATATACTCAGTAATGGGATCGCTGGGTCAAATGGTATTTCTAGTTCCAGATCCTTGAGGAATCACCACACTGTCTTCCGCAATGGTTGAACTAGTTTACACTCCCACCAACAGTGTAAAAGCGTTCCTATTTCTCCACATCCTCTCCAGCACCTGTTGTTTCCTGACTTTTTAATGATTGCCATTCTAACTGGAGTGAGATGGTATCTCATTGTGGTTTTGATTTGCATTTCTTTGATGACCAGTGATGATGAGCATTTTTTCATGTGTCTGTTGGCTGCATAAATGTCTTCTTTTGAAAAGTGTCTGTTCATATCCTTTGCCCACTTTTTGATGGGGTTGTTTGATTTTTTTCTTGTAAATTTGTTTAAGTTCTTTGTAGATTCTGGATATTAGCCCTTTGTCAGATGGGTAGATTGCAAAAATTTTCTCCCATTCTGTAGGCTGCCCATTCACTCTGATGATAGTTTCTTTTGCTGTGCAGAAGCTCTTTAGTTTAATTAGATCCCATTTGTCAATTTTGGCTTCTGTTGCTGTTGCTTTTGGTGTTTTAGTCATGAAGTCCTTGCCCATGCCTATGTCCTGAATGGTATTGCCTAGGTTTTCTTCTAGGGTTTTTATGGTTTTAGGTCTAACATTTAAGTCTCTAATCTATCTTGAATTAATTTTTGTATAAGGTGTAAGTAAGGCATCCAGTTTCAGCTTTCTACATATGGCTAGCCAGTTTTCCTAACACCATTTATTCAATAGAGAATCCTCTCCCCATTTCTTGTTTTTTTCAGGGTTGTCAAAGATCAGATGGTGGTAGATGTGTGGTGTTATTTCTGAGGCCTCTGTTCTATTCCATCGGTCTCTGTCTCTGTTTTGGTACCAGTACCACGCTTTTTTGGTTACTGTAGCCTTGTAGTATAGTTTGAAGTCAGGTAGCATGATACCTCAAGCTTTGTTCTTTTTACTTAGGATTGTCTTAGCAATGTGGGCTCTTTTTTGGTTCCATATGAACTTTAAAGTAGTTTTTTCCAATTCTGTGAAGAAAGTCATTGGTAGTTTGATGGGGATGGCATTGAATCTATAAATTACCTTGGGTAGTATGGCCATTTTCACAATATTGATTCTTCCTATCCATGAGCATGCAATGTTCTTCCATTTGTTTGTGTCCTCTTTTATTTCGTTGAGCAGTGGTTTGTAGTTCTCCCTGAAGAGGTCTTTCATATCCCTTGTAAGTGGATTCCTAGGTATTTTATTCTCTTTGTAGTAATTGTGAATGGGAGTTCACTCATGATTTGACTCTCTGTTTTTCTGTTATTGGTGTATAGGAATGCTTGTTATTTTTGCACATTGATTTTGTATCCTGAGACTTTGCTGAAGTTGCTTATCAGCTTAAGGAGATTTTGGGTTGAGATGATGGGGTTTTCTAAATATATAATCATGTCATCTGCAAACAGGGACAATTTGATTTCCTCTTTTCTTAATTGAATACCCTTTATTTCTTTCTCTTTCCTGATTGCCCTGGCCAGAACTTCCAACACTATGTTGAATAGGAGTGGTAAGAGAGGGCATCCTTGTCTTGTGCCGGTTTTCAAAGGGAATGCTTCCAGTTTTTGCCCATTCAGTATGATATTGGCTGTGGGTTTGTCATAAATAGCTCTTATTATTTTGAGACATGTTCCATCAATACCTAGTTTATTGAGAGTTTTAGCATGAAGGACTGCTGAATTTTGTTGAAGGCCTTTTCTGCATCTATTGAGATAATCATGTGGTTTTTGTCTTTGGTTCCATTTACGTGATTGATTATGTTTATTGATTTGTGTATGTTGAACCAGCCTTGCATCCCAGGGATGAAGCCAACTTGATCTTGGTGGATAAGCTTTTGGATGTGCTGCTGGATTCAATTTGCCGGTATTTTATTGAGGATTTTTGCATCGATGTTCATCAGGGATATTGGTCTAAAATTCTCTTTTTTTGTTTTGTCTCTACCAGGCTTTGGTATCAGGATGATGCTGGCCTCATAAAATGAGTTAGAGTGGATTCCCTCTTTTTCTATTGATTGGAATAGTTTCAGAAGGAATGGTACCAGCTCCTCTTTGTACTTCTGGTAGAATTCGGCTGTGAATCTTTCTGATTCTGGACATTTTTGGTTGGTAGGCTATTAATTATTGCCTCAATTTCAGATCCTGTTATTCGCCTATTTGGGGATTCAACTTCTTCCTGGTTTAGTCTTGGGAGGGTGTATGTGTCCAGGAATTTATCCATTTCTTCTAGATTTTCTAGTTTATTTGCCTAGAGGTGTTTATAGTATTCTCTGATGGCAGTTTGTATTTCTGCGGAATTGGTGGTGACATCCCCTTTATCATTTTCTATTGCGTCTATTTGATTCTTCTCTCTTTTCTTCTTTATTAGTGTTGCTAGTGGTCTACCAATTTTGTTAATCTTTAAAAAAAAAAAAGCAGCTCCTGGACTCATTGATTTTTTGAAGGGTTTTTGTGTCTCTCTCCTTCAGTTTTGCTCTGATCTCAGTTATTTCTTGCCTTCTGCTAACTTTTGCATTTGTTTGCTCTTGCTTCTCTAGTTCTTTTAATTGTGATGTTAGGATGTCAATTTTAGGTCTTTCTTGCTTTCTCTTGTGGGCAATTAGTGCAATAAACTTGCTTCTACACACTGCTTTAAATGTGTCCCATAGATTCTGGTATGTTGTGTCTTTGTTCTCATTGGTTTCAAAGAACATCTTTTTTTCTTCCTTCATTTCGTTATTTACACAGTAGTCATTCAGGAGCAGGTTGTTCAGTTTCCATGTACTTGTGCAGTTTTCAGTGAGTTTCTTAATCCTGAGTTCTAATTTGATTGCACTGTGGTCTGAGACACAGTTTGTTGTGATTTCTGTTATTTTACATTTGCTGAGGAGTGTTTTACTTCCAACTATGTGGTCAATTTTGGAATAAGTGTGATGTGGTGCTGAGAAGAATGTATATTCTATTGATTTGGGGTGGAGTGTTCTGTAGATGTCTATTAGGTCTGCTTGGTGCAGAGCTGCGTTCAATTCCTGGATATCCTTGTTAACTTTCTGTCTTGTTGATCTGTCTAATGTTGACAGTGGGGTGTTAAAGTCTCCCATTATTGTTGTATGGGAATCTAAGTCTCTTTGTAAGTCTCTGAGGACTTGCTTTATGAATCTGGGTGCTCCTGTATTGGTTGCATATATATTTATGATAGTTAGCTCTTGTTGAATTGATCCCTTTACCATTATGTAATGGCCTTCTTTGTCTCTTTTTGTCTTTGTTGGTTTAAAGTCTGTTTTATCAGAGACTAGGTTTGCAACCCCTGCTCTTTTTAGCTTTCCATTTGCTTGGTAGATCTTCCTCCATCCCCTTATTTTGAGCCTATGAGTGTCTCTGCACGTGAGATGGGTCTCCTGAATATAGCACACTGATGGGTCTTGATTCTTTATCCAATTTGCCAGTCCGTATCTTTTAACTGGGGCATTTAGTCCATTTACACTTAAGGTTAATATTGTTATGTGTGAATTTGATCCCGTCATTATGATGTTAGCTGGTTATTTTGCCCATTAATTGATGCAGTTTCTTCCTAGCCTTGATGGTCT
The DNA here is from genome assembly GCF_008728515.1 of Papio anubis. Lineage (NCBI taxonomy): Eukaryota > Metazoa > Chordata > Mammalia > Primates > Cercopithecidae > Papio > Papio anubis. Next base: position 81,111,807 of record NC_044996.1, on the reverse strand, counting down.
TTACATTTTGGCATGTTTTTGCAGTGACTGGCACCGGTTGTTCCTTTCCATGTTTAGTACTTCCTTCAGGAGCTCTTGTAAGGCAGGCCTGGTGGTGACAAAATGTCTCAGTATTTGCTTGTCTGTAAAGGATTTTATTTCTCCTTCACTTATGAAGCTTTATTTGGCTGGATATGAAATTCTGGGTTGAAAATTCTTTTCTTTAAGAATGTTGAATATTGGCCCCCACTCTATTCTGGCTTGTAGAGTTTCTGCTGAGAGATCTGCTGTTAGTCTGATGGGCTTCCTTTTGGCGGTAATGTGACCTTTCTCTCTGGCTGCCCTTAACATTTTTTTCCTTCCTTTCAACCTTGGTGAATCTGACAATTATGTGTCTTGGGGTTCCTCTTCTCGAGAAGAATCTTTGTGGTGTTCTCTGAGTTTCCTGAATTTGAATTCTGGCCTGCCTTGCTAGGCTGGGGAAGTTCTCCTGGATAATATCCTGAAGAGTGTTTTCCAACTTGGTTCCATTCTCCCCGTCACTTTCAGGTACACCAGTGAAACATAGATTTGGTCTTTTCACATAGTCCCATATTTCTTGGAGGATTTGTTCATTTCTTTTTACTCTTTTTTCTCTAAACTTCTCTTCTTGCTTCATTTCATTAATTTGATCTTCAATCACTGATACCCTTTCTTCCACTTGAGTGAATCAGCTACTGAAGCTTGTGCATGTGTCGTGTAGTTCTCGTGCCATGGTTTTCAGTTCCATCAGGTCACTTAAGGTCTTCTCTACACTGTTTGTTCTAGTTAGCCATTTGTCTAGTCTTTTCTCAAGGTTGTTAGCTTCCTTGCAATGGATTCGAACATCCTTCTTTAGCTTGGAGAAGTTTGTTATTACCGACCTTCTGAAACCTACTTCTGTCAACTCGTCAAAGTCATTCTCTGTCCAGCCTTGTTCTGTTGCTGGTGAGGAGCTGCTATTCTTTGGAGGAGAAGCAGCGCTCTGGTTTTTAGAATTTTCAGCTTTTCTCCTCTGGTGTCTCCCCATCTTTGTGGTTTTTATCTACCTTTGGTCTTTGATGTTGGTGACCTACAGATGGGGTTTTGGTGTAGATGTCCTTTTTGTTGATGTTGATGCTATTTCTTTCTGTTTGTTCATTTTCCTTCTAACAGTCAGGTCCCTCAGCTGCAGGTCTGTTGGAGTTTGCTGGAGGTCCACTCCAGACCCTCTTTGCCTGAGTATCAGCAGCAGAGGCTGCAGAACAGCAAATTGCAGAACAGCAAATATTGCTGCCTGATCCTTCCTCTGGAAGCTTCGTCTCAGAGGGGCACCCATCTCAGACGGGCATTCGTGGGCGTGGGACCCTCCGAGCCAGGCATGTGATATAATCTCCTCGTGTGTCATTTGCTAAGACTGTTGAAAAAGCACAGTATTTGGGTGGTAGTGTCTCGATTTTCTGGTACAGTCTGTCACGGCTTCACTTGGCTAGGAAAGGGAAATCACCTGACCCCTTGCACTTCCTGGGTGAGGCAATGTCCCACCCTGCTTCAGCTCGCCCTCCGTGGGCTGCACCCACTGTCCAACCAGTCCCAGTGAGATGAACCAGGTACCTCAGTTGGAAATGCAGAAGTCACCAGTCTTCTGAGTTGATCACACTGGGAGCTGCAGACCAGAGCTATTCCTATTCAGCCATCTTGGAACAGATCTTTTTTTTTTTTTTTTTTTGAAACAAAGTCTCACTCGGTCTCACAGGCTGGAGTGCAGTGGCACAATCTCAGTTCATTGCAACCTCTGTATCCCAGGTTCACATGATTCTCTTGCCTCAGCCTCCCATAGCTGGGATTACAGGTGCCCTCCACCATGCCCGGCTAATTTTTGTATTTTTAGTAGAGATGGGGTTTCACTATGTTGGCCAGGCTAGTCTCAAACTCCTGACCTCAGGTGATCTGCCCTCCCTGGCCTCTCAAAGTGTTGGGATTACAGGTGTGAGCCACCTCACCTGGCCTAGAAATTCTTTACTTGTCTTGCTGACAATATTACCCCTCAGAACATAAAGAAATCAACAAGAGGGACTGTTTGCTGTTTATTACCAAATTCTGACCAATTAACAAAAACTGATGGGTGAAGTGGAAACTTGAGGAACCATATGATGTCAATTTGTGAGAGCATAAGGCTAGACATAGTAAGGTATTTTGCCTAAGAATTTAAGAGGGCAGACTTCAAAGTTCAGAGAAAAAAAAGGTAGCAAGAGGGAAAAGAGTGAGGACAGGTCTGATACATGTGACTTAAAAATTTTTTGTTTTTGAGACAGGGTCTCACTCTGTCACCCAGGCTGGAGTGCAGTGGTGTGATCTCAGCTCACTGCAACCTCTGCCTCCCAAGGTCAAATGATCCTCCCACCTCAGCTTTTTGAGTAGCTGGGACTACAGACACGCATCACAACACCTGGCTAAGTTTTGTATTTTGTTGTAGAGACTGGGTTTTGCCATGTTGCCCAGGCTGGTCTTGAACTCCTGGGCTCAAGCAATCCACTTGCCTCAGCTTCCTAAAATGCTGGGATTACAGGTATGAGCCATTGCGCCTGGCCAGATGTGACTTTAAATCATGGCTATGCCATTTACCAGTGGTGTTACTTTGGTTAAGTTACTTAAACTCTCTGAGCTTCACTTTCTCACAGGAATCATTAAGGAGAAAGGAAAGAGAGAGAGTAAAAGGAGGAGGGAATGAAATGGAATCACCTACTTCACAGGGTTGTTAGTCAATTAAATGAGATAACACATGTGTAAGTGCTTAGCACTTAGTGGATAGGTATTAATTGTTAGTTTTTGTACACTTTCTACCTGGCTGCCTTCCCAAAAGTGTTGAAAGGCCCTTAAAAACTAAATTCTGACCATATATGTGTGAATCATTTTAAGGAACATGTAAAAGGAGAGGTATCTAAAGAAAATGATGCAAATACACAGAGAGTTCTTTGTTTGAGATGGAGTTTTTCTCCTGTTACCCTGGCTGGAGTGCAATGGTGCAATCTCAGCCCACCGCAACCTTCGCCTCCCAGGTTCAAGTGATTCTCCTGCCTCAGCCTCCCTAGTAGCTGGGATTACAGGCATGTGCCACCATGTCCGGCTAATTTTGTAATTCTTTTTTTTTTTTTTTTTTAGTAGAGACGGGGTTTCTCCATGTTGGTCAGGCTGGTCTTGAACTCCCAACCTCAGGTGATCTGCTCACCTCAGCCTCCCAAAGTGCTGGGATTACAGGCATGAGCCACCGCGCCTGGCCGACAGAGGGTTGTTTGATGATGAGACATTAAAAAGATAGAAAGAAGAGCATCTGACCAAGGAAGAATATAAGATGGTAACATGGAACTGCCAAAGTCATGTCAGGAAGGCCTGGTCCAAAATGAGCTAATTCTAGAAGTTTAAAAAAAAAAAAGAGGCTGTTTACAGTTTAGTTTGCATCAAAAAACAAATCAAGGAAGCCTTCAAGTCCATTTGGGGCACATAGTATGTTTTAATTCTAATCAGTTTTTTAAATTATAAAAGTAATATAAGCACATGTAAAAAAAATTCCAATAGTACCACAGGGTATAAAATGAAAAATAAAATGGGGCAATGCTTACCAGACAACAAAGATAAATATGACCCTGTAATTCCTACTTTGCTTTGGTCTTCTCTGCCATCTAAATTCTGAACATTAGATTGGAAAGGGTCAAGTAGACATTGGCAAGAGGCAACTGGGGATTATGGTAAGTAAGAAAGCACCAAGATGCTTTAAATGAGTCTCTTGACCTAGACAAATTGTATGTCAGGATGTTGAGAGAACCTATAGTGAGATTGCTAAACTGGTGTTTGTAACCTTTGGGGAATCATGGGGAATGAGAGATGCCCCAAAGTCTAGAGAAGGATATATGCTTTTTTTCTGAGACAGAATCTCACTCTGTTGCCCAGGCTGGAGTGCAGTGGTGCGATCTCAGCTCACTGCAAGCTCCGCCTCCCAGGTTCACACCATTCTCCTGCCTCAGCCTCCCGAGTAGCTGGGACTACAGGCGCCGCCACCACGCCCGGCTAATTTTTTTGTATTTTTGGTAGAGATGGGGTTTCACTGTGTTAGCCAGGATGGTCTTGATCTCCTGACTTCATGATCCACCCGCCTTGGCCTTCCAAAGTGCTGGGATTACAGGCATGAGCCACTGCGCCCGCGCCCTCCTTTTTTTTTTTTTGCTGGGGGGAAGATGATAGATTTCACAAGCTTTAGACAAGAAGGTTTCATCTTAATCCCAAGAAAGTCTCTGGAATACGTTATTGGAAGGAATGGTTTGCATGAGAGTCTTTAGAGGGGATCTAGTGATCCCAAAGAGTTTATAAACACTCTACCTAAGAATAGCTTAAGATAGAGTAAGCTCATTTTCTTTTCTGAAATGAGCTTAGTAAATCAAAATAAATGGGTAAAGTGTAGTTGGGTTCCAGCAAAGCATTGACAAAAATCACTCATGACATTCTTGTGAAAAGGCTGGAAAAAATGTAGACAGTACAATTATTGAGCAGGCAAATGATCATCCCAAAGTCTGCTATTAATGGATCAATGTTTAAGTTATTTATATACTAGTTTATTATCTATTGCCCCCACTAGAATGTAAGCTCTTTGAAGGAGAGACTTGGTCCTCTATTTTGTTCACCACTTTATCCCTTGTACCATGAAGTGTCCAGTCCGTTAACAGGAAGTGTTCAGGAAATATTTGTTGCATGAATGAAATAACCCAGAAGTAAGACTGCAAAGCACTTCACCAAGCTCTGTCTCAGCCCACTCCTGTTCAGTGTTTTGTCATATACTTGGTTAAAGCCATTAGCTGGCATGCTGATCAAATGTGCAGGTGATGTCAGCCTGAGAAGGATAAGTAACATACTTAAAGACAGACTCTGCATCCAAAAAGATTAGCTGGCAAGAGCAATTTAATAGTGATACAATCAATTAGATTTTTGTTGTTGTTGTTGTTGCTGTTGTTTGCTTTTTTGAGATGGAGTTTCACTCATTGCCCAGGCTGGAGTGCAATGGCGCGATCTCGGCTCACTGTAACCTCTGCCTCGCGGGTTCAAGCGACTCTCCTGCCTCAGCCTCCTGAGTAGCTGGGATTATAGGCATGCGCCACCATGTCTGGCTAATTTTTGTATTTTTAGTAGAGACGGGGTTTCTCCATGTTGATCAGGCTGGTCTCAAACTCCCGACCTCAGGTGATTCGCCTGCCTCAGCCTCCCAAAGAGCTGGAAATACAGGTGTGAGCCACCACACCAAGCCAATTAGATGTTTTAAAACCTGGAAGTAGGCCAGACTTGGTGACTCATGCCTGCAATCCCAACATTTTGGGAAACTGAAGCAGGAAGATCACTTGAGCTCAGGAGTTTGAGACCAGTCTGGACAACATAGTGAGACCTCTTCTCTACTAAAAATATATATTAAAAAATTAGCTAAGCATGGTGGTGCACGCCTATAGTTTCCGCTACTCGGGAGGCTGAGGCAGGAGGATGCTTGAGCCTGGGAGTTTGAAGCTGCAGTGAGCTATGATTGCACCACTGCACTATGGCCTGGGTGACAGAGAAAATCCTGTTTCAAAAGCAAACACAAAAACCTGGAAGTACAAGCACAGACATTAATTAATGGCCGTATGTTGTAGAAAAAAGACTCAGAAGTTTTCATTCATTCTTTCAACAAATATTTATTGGAAGTACCAGGCAGGCCAGGTGCGGTGGCTCACTCTTGTAATCCCAGCACTCTGGGAGGCAGAGGCGGGCAGATTGAGCTCAGGAGTTCGAGACCAGCCTGGGCAACATGGTGAAATCCCATCTCTACAAAAAAATAGAAAAATTAGCTGAGTGTGGTGGCACTCGTCTGTAGTCCCAGCTACTTGGAAGGCTGAGATGGGAGGATCGTTTGAGCCCAGGAGGCGGAAGTTTCAGTGGCCTGAGATCACACCACTGCCCTCCAGCCTGGGCAACAGAGCAGGACCCCATCTCAAAAAAAAAAAAAAAAAAAAAAGTGTGCCAGGCACTGTGCTGGACCCTGGGATTATACAATAAGGAGGAAAACACACCATCTTCTCTCATGGAGCTTAAAGACTATTGAGGGAAATGGACATTAATCAAATTATTCCACAAACAAATGTATTTATTTGAAGCTGTGAAGAATAAATGCTGAGAGCATAGAGTAAGAGAACTTGACCTAATCAGGGAAAGTTTTTCTGAGGCACTGACACATGAGCAGGCTTCTCAAAGATAAGTAGGAGTAAACTAAGGTGAAGGCAGGGAAGAGCAAACAGTGAGCCTGGTGAGTCAACAACATGAAGGGCCTGCTTCAATGCCATGTGGTTCCTTTCCCTTCTCCTTGGCACGGCTGGGGTCAGGGTCAGGGCCTGGTGGTGGGTTCGGCTAGAGACTCAGCTTGCTTGCTCTCTAGACTGGAGGCTCCCTTGATAAGTTGGCCAGAGTGTTCACTGGGGCTTGGGCCAAAGGGGCAGCCTGTTGGTCAGGTTGGTGAGGTTAGGGCTGGAGAGACAGACAAAATGACTAGAAGATTGGGATCATATAGAGAGAACGAGCCAATAAGTGAATATCGGAGGTTAATCAGCCAGGCTTCTCAATGTTGAAAGAAAGAGTTACAAATAGGGAAAGGGGAGAAAGCTAGAATAAATCCACTGGCGTTGGATTGAAAATGGAACTGTCAGCCAGGTGTGGTGGCTCACGCTTGTAATCCCAGCGCTTTGGGAGGCTGAGGTAGGTGAATCACCTGAGGTCAGGAGTTCGAGACCAGCCTGGTCAACATGGCGAAACCCCATCTCTACTAAAAATACAAAAATTAGCCGGGCATGGTGGCACACTCCTGTAGTCTCAGCTACTTGGGAGGCTGAGGCAGGAGAATCGCTTGAACCCGGGAGGCAGAGGTTGCAGTGAGCCGAGATAGTGCCATTGCACTCCAGCCTGGACAACAGAGCAAGACTCCATCCGAAAAAAAAAAGAAAAGAAAAGAAAATGGAGCTATCAGTATGAACTCATGATTTTATATCTATGCATGTATATGTATACATTCATCTATATGTATGTACACACACACATTTATGTCCCAGCTCTGTCCACTGAGAGGACCTAGAAATAATGTCACCCCCGTAATAATGAGTACACTTCTAGGACCAAGATCTTGGACACTAACTACCACTCTGTTATAAGGCGTCACGGCTCCTTGGAGAAATGACTGATTCCAGATCTGGCACAGGGAAAGTACAAGATAAGCTCTGGTGCATCTTTTTGTGCCACGAAATAAGGAAGTGCTGAAACAATGATGGGGACATGTCAAATGGGGGTAGGAGCCAGCCTTGGGCAGCAAAATAGATAATGACAATGGCTTATAACCCATTTAATAAAATAGGTATCCATTAGTCTGTACTAAAATGCATTTTAAAAACATGAATAAATGGGGGAGAAGAAAAACCTCTGCCTTACCAATGCCAGCTAATAAACGAACAGGGAATGATGGAAGCAGAGAAATCAACATTTAGCAACCATCACAGTACAAATGTTCAGGCAAGAATCACCAATGGATGCTAAAACTAGTGGTGAAAGTTTAATGAGGAACGTGGTATTTACTTAGTCTCAAACTATCTTCCACCAAGTACCTCATAATTAATTATTAACCACTAAGTACAAAATATTTATCAACTAAGTTTCCATTGGAGAGACCTGGCAGACACCTTCTTAACTTTAGTAACAGGGCAAATTGACATTGTGTGCTTGCTGGTATGACGCACTGAGAACACATCATTTTTCTGTGGTACGTGTACCCAAAACGCATAAACTGAAGCTAATCATTAGGAGACATCAGAACCACCTAAATTGAGGTGCACGGTACAAAGTAATTAGCCTGTACTCTTCAAAAATGTCAAGGTCATAACAGATAAGGAGAGATTGCGGAACCATTTCGGTTTTTTAGGAGATGGAAAAGACATGACAACTAAATACAACTTATAATCCTGAACTTAGGAAGGACTTTACTAGGATAATCAGTGACATTTGAATGGGGTCTGTGGATTAGATGGTAGAATTGAGTCATTGTCAATTTTCTAATTTTGATGGTTGTACTGTGGTTATGTAGGAGAGTATCCCAGTTTTTATGAAATACTCACTGAGGCATTAAGGGGAAATGGGGCAGGATGTCTGCAAATTAATCTCAACTGGTTCAGAAAGAAACTGAGAGAGTGACAGGAAGGCAATGTGGTAAAAAATAAATAGGGAAGCTGGATAAAGGGTGTGTATCATTTGTGCTTGGTTGCAACTTTTTTTAAGTCTGAAACTATGTCAAAATCAAAAGTTTGAAAGTGTTAATACAAATCAACTGGGGGAAAAGGCAGTGTAATCTTATGGTACACTAATGCCCGTCTACCCAGGAAGAGGCTGCTCAGCTGTATTGGTCAGACCTCACTGCAACATGGGGCTTGGCTTTTGGAAGGTGAGGTGACCAGATCACAGGAGGAACAACTAAGGCGTCTGAGGATGTTTACCCCAAAGGAGAAAGAGCCTGGAGGACAGAGATGAGCCTGGCTTCTGTCTTCAGGGGCATCTCCAAGAGGCATCTGTGACACAGGAAGCAGATTTGTTACAGGGAGACAGATTTCTGCTTAGTATGAGGTGGGGCGTTTTACCCATTAGAGAGCAAAACAGGTGGGTTCAGCTATCTCAGGATTTCCCTGTCATGGGATAAGTTCCTTTTTTTTTTTTTTTTTTTGAGATGGAGTCTTGCTCTGTCACCCAGTCTGGAGTACAATGGCTCGATCTCAGCTCACTGCAACTTCTGCCTTCTGGGTTCAAACGATTCTCCTGCCTCAGACTCCCAAGTAGCTGGGACTAAAGGCACGTGCCACCATGCCTGGCTATTTTTTTTTTTTTTTTTTTTTTGTATTTTTAGTAGAGATGGAGTTTTGCCATATTGGCCAGGCTGGTCTTGAACTCCCGGCCTCAAGTGATCTGCCCACCTCAGCCTCCCAAAGTGCTAGAATTATAGGCAAGAGCCACTACGCCCGGCCTGGGATAAGTTCTGTTAGAAACTGGGCAACTGATTCTCAAGGATGTCAGAGAGATTTCACGAACCAGATAAATGCTGGCCTTGGTGACCACTAAGGTCCTTCCAAATAAGAGTCTGGGATTCTTTGTTATCTTCAGGGATTGGGAATTTAAGCACTTTGGGAATAAAATGCGATCTGTGTTGAACTGGGATGAACATTCTCTTTTGTTCACATGGGGCATAAACCATCTTGCTCTCACATGGTCTGTTTCAATATCATCCTTAGCACTTTGGAAAATTTGTTTGTCCCCCAGAAATGAGCTGGTCACCAAGGTAAATTCAACATGCTTTTATTTTAGAAAGTTTATTCAACAACATGAAAACAGGGTCTGAGGAAACAGAAACAAAAGCTCAAGAGAAACTCTGGCAAAAATTTAAACAGTCAGCATCTCAGGACAACGTATCTTCTTCATGTGGCCGTGAGCTTGCCTAATCTGACTTGCTCCAGTAGCCATGTTCATGAAAAACTGGGCCCTTGTTGTTACTCAGTGCTTCCACAAGCTGACTATACAGCATATTCATCTGGGAAAGAGAACAACAAATTTCTTGAAGGGAAAAGGAAACATGGGAAAGCTTCCCAGACCCATGGTGAAGGCATGAAAGTCTAACTGTTACCTTTGGAGATCTGAAGCATCTCAGATTTGGGGAGAAAATACAGTCCTCTCTTGAGGAAAAGGAATCCCCTATTATAAGGGAGAAGATACTTAACTATAAAATATCCTTTGCTTTTATTTGGTAACAAGGCTTTTTCTCCACCAAACCTCTCCTGGTTAGCCAACGGCCCAGAACTCTGTAATTGAGAATAGTTCCTGGAGAAGATGCCTTTTTCAACAGTTATTGCTTTGAGCAGAGGCCAGTCCTTTCCCACATGCACTGGCACTGACAGTGATGCATCTTTCCAGAGCTCACTCTTGGCATTCCTCTTAATTAGATTCTATTTGCTATCCTTAAGTTTCCCCCTGTTCTCTGTCCTTCTTGGTTTTTGCTCTAAGGAATTACTGTTTATGGTCTCCTAATTCTTGAGGTTATGTGGAACCACTGAGAGGAACAATGAGCAAGATCCTTTCCTAGCCAAGGAGGATGGGGTTGAGTCCTTGTGGAGAGCCCAGCCATAACCTCTTGCCCCCTAGGGCATGTCATCTGCCCTAGCCCTCTCCCTCCTCACCTGAGTTTCATAGCTTTCCTTGAAGGAGGTAAGGTGGTCAAGGAAACGCAAGGCCAGGCCACACCACTTTTCAGTAGATACATACTTGCTCCTGCTAAACATAAGTATTCCAGTATTCCAGGACTTGACCATCAGCCAGAGAATCTCCATTTCTGGGTAGTCTTTCTGAAATCCAAGAACAGAAATTTTGCAGTGATTACTGTCACAGTTCATTGTGGCACTACCTGTATCCATGCCATGTCCCTTTATTACTAAACAAACAGTGGGCATTGAGGAAGGTCTGTGCTCCTGGAAAGTGTAGGAGGAGAGCACTTTGAAGGTTTGTCAGCTATAGAATGTTCCATAGCAAGATCTCATGAAGAAACATAAACCGAGGCCCTCTTTGACTGAAGGAAAGAATTAGAAAGATTCCTAATCTCCCTGAAGCAGGAGAAAAACCTGTATACTGTTTGGGGCTTCCCTTGATTCTGTCTTCAGTCAATCATCTCCCTAATACCTACCTCTACTTTTTGGAGAAGGTTGTCAAGAAGCAGTTGTATTGAATTTATTAATATCTGTCACCAGAATTAGTCCACATTTGGAGGAGAAATTATATTCATCTTCAGAGTTAACAATATCTACCTAGCTATGAACACAGCACACATTTCTAAGATGGTCCCTTAGCCTTATCAGTGGTCTTTAACACGACTAATCACAAGATTATATTTGCTTCTTCACAACACTTTGCAATAGTGAAAAGTATTAGTCTAAGAAGCTACTTTCTTGGTTCTTGCATAGGAGATGGAACACAAAGAAAGCATTCATGTTAAAGCCCCAGAAGGGAGAAATGTGATAGGAGACACATTAGGCAGCAGCTTTTTGAGAGTGTCAAGAATGCTGTCTCAGCTGCCATCCTTTCATTCATTTGGATCCAAAAAGAAATTCCTATACATAAATCACTGTGATAATGAGGGCACTAAGAGGGAAAAGACAAAACTTTTATCCTAAAGGTTGCGCAATGCTTTTGGGGACACGAGGCATCCACATGTAAAGACGACTTCACAAGGTATGTGATTAAGAGGCACAAACATTAGGTGCTCCCATTCAGTTAAAGAAATGAGCACTGGGATATCCCAGTCAGAGGCGGTCTAGTCTCTGCTTGAAACACTACCCCTCATCCTTGTCCAGTTCGTAGACTTATACTTTTTCTTCAAGTTCACAAGCAGAGTTAGTTGTCTGTTTCCACAGCGAGCTGTCCATTCCTCTAATATAACTTACATCATATTGTTTTGAAATGCTATATATTTATCTCCTCCAGACTATTGAGTTCCTTGAGGTACAGGGAATTTTTCTTGTGCATTTTTGTCTCTTTAGAGTCCAGCATTGTGCCTGGCACATAAGAGAGGCACAACAGATGTTTGCTGAATGAATGAATGAACAAATGAATCAAATCCAGTCAGATGCCACCTCCTCAGTGAGGATTTCCCTGGCTCTCCTCAATTTCTTGCTCAAACCTCTTTGCCCCTCTGGCACTTTGTTCACAGCATCCATAATAGTACTTTGAACACTGTACTGCCTGTCTCCCCCACTAGGCAAGGAGCCCCTTGAAGGTAAAATGACATTTGCTTTTGTATATCCACAGCTTGGCACAGTGTCTGATGCAGGGTATGAGTGTTGTGATTTTAATGTTATGAATGAAAAAAAGACTTAAACAAACAAACAAACATGATCTTAGGGTAGATGAGTAGGATCTACATATACAGAGACTATGTGAAATGTCCAGAATAGGCAAAGCCATAGAGACAGAAAGGAGATTCATGGTTGCCAGGGGCTGGGGAAGGGAGGTATGGGGAAGGACTGCTAATGGGTATAGAGTTTCTTTTGGGGATGATGAAAATGTTCTAGAATTAGATAATGGTGATGGTTGCACAATCTTGTGAATATACTATAACTCACTGAACTGTATACCTTAATGTGAGTTTTATGATATATGAACCAAATCTCAATTAAAAAGAAAAATATAGATATTCAGAGAAAGAGAAGGGCATTCCATGTGGGTAGAACAGAATAAATGTGGACTTGGATTGTACCTGAGAACAAGCATGTCTTAGGAAGACCAAGAGTTGTTTGGCCTAAGCAGATGATTTATGTAGAGGTGTTAATGGGAAATAAGACTGGAAATGTAGGATGGGGCTTCCTAAGCCTTTCCTCAATGTTCTTCCTCAGAACACTAGTGTCATGAGAAATGTTAACAGATGGTCTATGAAAATAGAGTTCTTTAGTCAAATACATTTTGGAAATGCCGCATTCTATATATCACCGTTTTGGGGCATTATAATGCACATTAGTTCACTGAAAGTTTAAGGAAGTTTTACAGTAAAGAAACCACGGAACTTTGTCTAATCCAGGGCATGTGGAACGTTTGCTAACACCTTGTGGGCTGGAGTGTTAAGGGTTTTTGCATTACAGGCTTCAGATTTTGAAATTTATCCTGATGGCAATGGGAAGGCACTGAAACTTTTTGAGAAAGAGAGTGATATGATGCAAGTGTAGTTTTAATAAGATAGAAATGCCAGTAGTTTTAATAAGATAGAAATGCCAGTGGTGTTTAGAACAGACCTCCGTGTGGGAAAACAGACAGGGAGACTTGTTTAAAGGGAGCTGTGGCTGGGTGCGGGGGCTCACGCCTGTAATCCCAGCACTTTGGGAGGCCAAGGAGGGCGGACCACCTGAGGTCAGGAGTTCAAGACCAGCCTGACCAACATGGAGAAACCCCGTCTCTACTAAAAATACAAAATTAGCCAGGCATGGTGGCGCATGCCTGTCATCCCAGCTACTCGGGAAGCTGAGGCAGAAGAATCGCTTGAACCCAGGAGGTGGAGGTTGTGGTGAGCTGAGATCATGCCAGTGCACTCCAGCCTGTGCAACAAGAGCGAAACTCCAAACTCCGTCTCAAAAAATAAAATAGAGGCCAGGTGTGGTGGCTTGTGCCTGTAATCCCAGCACTTTGGGAGGCCGAGACAGGCAGATCACGAGGTCAGGAGATCAAGACCATCCTGGCTAACATGGTGAAACCCTGTCTCTACTAAAAATACAAAAAAATTAGCCGGGCGTGATGGCAGGCGCCTGTATTCCCAGCTACTCGGGAGACTGAGGCGGGAGACTGAGGCAGGAGGATGGCGTGAACCCGGGAGGCAGAGCTTGAAGTGAGCCGAGATCTTACCACTGCACTCCAGCCTGGGCGACAGAGCGAGATTCTGTCTCAAAGAAAAAATAATAAAAATAAAAATAAATTAAAATAAAAAAAGGGAGTTGTGTGATCTAAGAATGAAGTGATGAGGGTCAGAACTAAAATAGTGACAATTTAGATGGACAGATGTAAGAATCATTTAAAGGAAGAATCAATAGAACTTGGTAACTGATTTGATATGGGGAATGACAGGTCAAGTGAAAATGGCTCTAAGTTTGGCTGAAAGAATGCTGGTATCATTGAAAGAAAAAAATGGACATGTTTCCGGGGACAAGGGATAAAGCAACAATAAGTTCTATTTTAAGCATGTTGGCTTGAGGTAACTCTGGAGATAAGCAGGCTGTTGCAGATATGGACTGGAACTCAGGTAACACTTAAAGGACAGAGTACGGAATACAGAGTAGCAAAGAGTAGAGAATATTGGAAATGTTCATAGTTGGGTGGTAAGAGGGAGAAGAACGCAGAGGAGTGGCGAGAAAATAAAGGAAAAAGGAAAACAGAATTTCAATAAGGAGGCAGTGGCCAATAATGAAGGCCAGGGAAAAGAGACCATCATATTTGCCTGGAAGGTGGTAATTTGTGGTCTTGTAAAGTGTGGCTGACAGTGCAGAATGTGAGGGAAAGAATGGCTCAAGATGAGGACAGATAGGTTAGCAGGACTTTGTATACCACATTCAGGATTTTGGTCTTTAAGAGCAATGGGAAACTACTAAAGAGGATTTCAAAAGGTCATGCATACTCAAAAATGTAAAAGATTGGCCGGGCATGGTGGCTCACACCTGTAATCCCAGGACTTTGGGAGGCCGAGGTGGTCGGATCATGAGGTCAAGAGATCGAGACCATCCTGGCCAACATGGTGAAACCCCACTCCCTACTAAAAATACAAAAATTAGCTGGGTGGTGGCACGAATTGCAGTCCTCAGCTACCGAGGCTGAGGCAGGAGAATCGCTTGAACCCGGAAAACAGAGGGCTGCAGTGAGCGACACCACCGCACTCCAGCCTGGTGACGAGCCGACCCCGCCTCAAAAAAAAAAAAAAAAAAAAAAAAAAAAAAAAAAAAAAGAACACCTTGGTTGCTGGGCAAAGAAAGGAAGGAAGGAAGCAAGAGTAGACGCGAGACCAGTTAAAAGGTTCCTGAGATCACTAAAGTAGCTGAGATAAAAGGTGATAACTTGAATTAGGTTATTGATGGTGGAAGAGAGGAGGAAGTAGGTGAATTTGAGAGATATTTGGGAGGTCAAATTGATAGTACTTGGTGATAGATTAGAAGTGGGAGTGAGGGAGGTGCTGAGGATGACTCCTAGATGCCTGGCTTGGGCAACCAGAAGAATGATGGTGTCATTCAATGAGTTAGGGAACACGGGAGTTTTATTTTAATTTGCATTAGTTGCACTCATGCCCAGCATTGCTTATGAAAATCATTAATCCTCAATAAAGAAATGCATCCACACAGCTACTGACCTCAAAGCCACATGGACTTGCCTACATGTAATACAAATCAATGCCAGCAAACTGAGGTGTTTGCTCTGATGGTTTTTGGGGCCTCATATTTGAAACCAGTTTTCTCTGTCCTTAACATCTTAATACATATGGCAGCCATGTAGATCTCTAACTGAATTGTAGGTATTCTGGAGCACAAATGCCTCTCCTTTTAGGCTCTCCATAGATTCCCAAAGTAAATAGTATGTGCATCAGTTTTATTAGGATACAATTAAAAAAAAAAAACATAGTTTACCTAAAGTGCACAATGCAGTGGTTTTTAGTATATTCACAGTATTCACAGAGTTCTGCCACCATCACCACAATCAATTATGGAATATTTTCATCCCTCCAAAAAGAAAGCCCACGCCCATTGGCTCCACATTCCCCCCGCCCCCAGCCAATATCCTTCCATTTCCTCTCAACCTCCCCCCCTACCCCACTAAGCCCTGGGCAACCACTACTCTCATTTCTGTCTCTTATAGATTGACCTTTTCTGGACATTTAAGATAAATGGGGCCAGGCAGTATGTGGGCCCTTGTGACTGACATCTTTCACTTACCATGTTTTCAAGGTTTATCCATGTTATAGCATGTGTCAATACTTCATTCCTTTTAATGGCCAAATAATATTCCATTGAATGGAAATATCACATTTTGTTTACCCATTCATTGGCTAACAGACATTTGGGTTGTTTCCATTTTGGGCTATATGAATAACTTTGCTATGAACATTTGCTATGAGTCTTTGGACACATGTTTTCATTTCTCTTGGGTATACACCTACCAGTGGAATTTCTGGGTCATAGGGTAACTATGTTTAACCTTCTGGGAAGCTGCCAGACGTTTTCAAAGCTAGAACAATATGAACAATAAAATAAAGTAATATTGTATTACATATGTATAAAATACATATCTGCCTGGGTGTGGTGGCTCATGCGTATAATCCCAGCACTTTGGAAGGCCAAGGAGGGTGAGTTGCTTGAGCTCAGAAGGTTGAGATTAGCCTAGGAGACATGGCGAAACCGCATCTCTACCAAACATACAAAATATTAGCTGGGTGTAGTGGCATGCGCTTGTAGTTTTAGCTACTTGGGAGGCTGAGGTGGGAGGATCTCTTGAGCCCAGGAGGTCAAGGCTACAGTGAGCCATCATCATGCCATTGCACTCCAGCCTGGGTGACAGAGTGAAATTCCATTTCAAAAAAAGCCCACAAAACTTAATGTGTGTGTGTGTGTGTGTGCGCGTTTTTTTTTTTTTTTTCATAGAGACAGAGTGTAACTTTGTTGCCCAGGCTGGTCTCAAACTTCTGGCTTCAAGTGAACCTCCCACTTCGGCCTCCCAAACTGCTGGGATTACATGCATGAGCCACTGCACCAGGCCTAAAATGTTTTGTGGTATCTTGTGTTATTATTAATTCATGTAACCAAATCTATTTGTTTTCTGTACAGCTTCTGAGTGGGTCCTCTCCATTCCATGATTTTAAAACATGCTTTCCTCTGTTTTTTCCTAATGCTTTTATAGCTTTGATTTTATATTTAGCTCTTTATCTGGATTTTCCTTATTTCTTCCTTTTGGACTTTATTTTTTTGCATGGTATAAGGCAAAAAAAAAAAAAATACTACCACTTATATACTACTTACTATGTGCTGCTATAAGTACTTTATATATATTACGTTATTTAACACTAATAATACTGTAAGGTAGGCACTTTTTTTTAACCTTTTATTTATTTATTTATTTTTCATAGAGACAAGGTCTCGCTATGTTGGCCGGGCTGGTCTCGAATTCCTGGCCTCAAGCGATACTCCCGCCTTCGCCTCCCAAAGTACTGAGATTATTATTATATTTATTTTACAGATGAGGATACAGAGGTATAAAGAATTAATTAATAAGACCAAAGTCATACAGCTAATAAATGGTGTAGCCAGAATTTATTTGAACTGGCTATGTGGCTCCAAAGTCTGTTCTCTTAACCACTATGCTATAATGCCCCTCAGTTTAAAAATAAGGATGTAACTTTGTTTTTTAAATTGTCCCAATACCATTTTACCAATTGTTCTCTCAGTGATGTCATATACCTCCTCTATTGCATACAAAATTCTCATAGATATGTGGATCTCCTTCCGGGCTTGGTCCTGTTCTATTAATCTATTTGTAGATTTTGGCACTAATGCCATACTTTTAAAATTAATATCACTTTATAGTTTTAAAAGTATTTGATAAGGCAAGTCCTTCCTTGTTCTTTCACAAAAAATGTTTTGGTTCATTTTCTTTTAGGGAAGAATTTTAGAATCACCTTATCAAGTTTCATTAAAAATCTTATTGAGATTTTAATTTTGACTGAATTTATTGCATCGAATTTAGGGAAACTGACTTCATACTGTTAAGGCTTTGCTGTCCAAGAACATGGTATATATTTCCATTTGTTTGCGACTTATGCATTCTTGAAAGCAGAATGGAACAATCTGTGGACAGAGAGTAAAAATGATAGACAGGCAGTAAAATGCCTTAGGAAGTAGAAGGGGATTGAACTGACAGTACAAGGTTGAGAAAATTTCTTTTGAAAAAAGAGGAAAGGTGAGTAGATAGGTACAGTGGTAGAATGTTACGGTTGAGACCTGGGCCAATGAGGGATCTCATATGTGATGCCCTTGATCTTCTCAACTGGAATGATATGATGAGATCATCTAATGGGGAATGAGGTAGGTTTAAGTTTTTATGAGGTTAGAAAAGGTTTGAAGCAGCCACTTTGAGTTTGCCAAAAAGTTGACAGGAATAAAAGTATTTCTGAGCAGCAATGAGAACCCATTGAAAGCGTAACAGAATGAATCTGTACTGGGCCAGATCTAGGTGGTTCTGTAACTTTCTTTAGTGCTTCTGCTGCTCAAGATCAGGAGCAGAAGAACTGATGGTGGCAAGGTATCAGGTCTGAGAAAAAAATGAAACGGCAGGAATAATCAGAAGAAGATAGAAAGAGAGAAGGAAGGGAAGGAAGGCAGGGAGGGAGGAAGGGAAGGAGGGAGGGAAGAAGGAAGGAAGCAAAGAAAGAAATAAAGAAAAGAGAAGGAAAAGAAAGAGAAAAAGAAAAAAAGGTAGTTAGACTGGACTATAATAGAGTGGGAAAAGACGAGTGATTTGAAGTTCAAGTGAGAACAGAGAATAGATATGGGGGAGTAAAGGGAGATTATACTCAATAGAAAAGTGTTGTGTTAGCTACCAATCTTGAAGGTGGAGCAGTGCCACAGTGGGTGGCTTACATGGGATGTAGACAGTGGCTAAAGGGTAAAAAACAGAAATGGTGAAGTGTAAGAATTGCTAACATGGATGGCAAAGTCACTTAGGATAAAAAATAACAATGAAGTTATCAAGGAAGGAAAAGGTGGGTCCAGGACATGACAACATTGATGATTAAGAGATATAGCTTTTAAGTGAAGAGAAGCCATAGGAAGCTGGTATATAAATAGTACAAAGTACCACCATAGAGCAAAGTTCCAGGTAATTTAGTCCCTTCTGCTGAGAAAAAGAGAGTTGGAAAAGATGAGACCTCCATAAAAATTGGTAGTGAGAGACACGTTTTCTTCAGGGAAGATTCTGCTTTGTTCTAAGAAGAAGGGAGAGAAGGAGGTGAAGGTTGATGATAAAGAGAATATTGAGTAGTGCCTGGGAAAACTCTGTCTTGTTTTTGGGGTTGAATGAGGTTATGGATAGATAGCCTTAAGGGTCTAGGTAAGGATTTGGGAAATACAGAGTTGTTAAAAGATTTGAGGGAAAGGGAGTGATAGAGCAAAGGTTGCATTTTAGGGAGATATATTTGATAGGGATGCACAGGAGAAAATGGAGAAGAGAAGGAAGAGCCAGAGACCAATTAGGAAACTACAAAGCTGTAGGAGAGACACAATATCAAAGCCTGACTCAAAGATGCCTTTGTATGAACCTCAATTCCAGTCTCAGGGAGACGTGAGGCTTGGAAGGAGGAAGATTTAGATGAAAGAAGGCTGGATGCAGGGGCTCACACCTGTAATCCCAGCACTTTGAGAAGACATGGCAGGAGGATTGCTTGAGCCCAGGAATTTGAGACCAGCCTGGGCAACACAGCAAGACTTCCTCTCAATTAAAAAAATTTTATTAAAAAATAGATGAAAGAAAACCCAAGGACCATTGTCCTATGAAGAAAGAACACGGGGTGCAATTTTTAGCTTTGCCATTATATAGTGGTATGACCTTGTGTCAGATATTTAACCTTTCAATGCCTCAGTTTGCAAAATAATGAGCTTAAATTAGGTAACTGCAAAGATCGTTAGTTTCCAGTTCTAAATTTTCTCAGTCATTGAATGAAGCTTTACCTTATACTTCCTTTAGATTCCAATTGCCTAATCTATGAACTTATATAAGATTGGCAGAAGTAGGAACTGAGATGAAATTGAACTAGTAGAAGGCCAAACAAGAGACAAAGGTATTGATAACTGACCTTCTCCAACTTTAATGTG
This sequence comes from Papio anubis, assembly GCF_008728515.1. Lineage (NCBI taxonomy): Eukaryota > Metazoa > Chordata > Mammalia > Primates > Cercopithecidae > Papio > Papio anubis. The sequence continues at coordinate 81,092,365 of NC_044996.1, read as the reverse complement.
CATACAAGTCCCTTGGAAATATTGTTTGTTTGTTTGTTTGTTTGTTTTGGAGATGGAGTCTTACTCTGTTGTCCAAGCTGGAGTGCAGTGGTGTGATTTTGGCTCACTGCAACCTCCACCTCCTGGGTTCAAGCGATTCTTCTGCCTCAGCCTCCCAAGTAGCTGGGATTACAGGCGCCTACCACCACACCTGGCTGATTTTTGTAATTTTAGTAGAGACGGGGTTTCACCATAATGGCCAGGCTGGTTTCAAACTCTGACCTCAAGTAATCCATCCGCCTCGGCCTCCCAAAGTGCTAGGATTACAGGCCTGAGCCACCGTGCCTGGCCGAAAATATAGTTAAAATGCAGACTGATTCAGTAGGTCTGGGGCCTAAGATTCCATACTTCTAACAAGCTCCTAGGGGATGCTGATCACGCTTTGCGAAGCAAACTCTTAGAGAATGTAGCTCAGTAGTTTGAATCACCTTAGCTTCCTTTGTAAAAGGAAAGAGTCTGTGTTCTTCTGGGCTTCTTGGTTACAAAACGCCTTTGTGACTCTATGACTCTGACATCAGCTGTGAGGATTAGGTTTGTCTCTTCTCTTTAAGTGTAGGTTTCCCTCCACCATTATTTAAGCTTTTGTATATTCTTAAAAATGAACCAAGAAATTTCCACTTCCATGAGATGGAATAGATGTACTTATCCCTATTCTTCCTGCTCAATAGAACTCCTGAACATTATACATAAAACAAACATAAGAAACCTCTGAAAGGTGTAGAGAAAGGGAAGACCTTGGAGCCAAGGATTGGCATAGTGGTAAGTTCTCTGGGTTTTCTTTTTGCTTCATATACCCCAAACTTGGTGCTAGAGATGCCAACAGACATAGACCAAAAAAGAAAAAGAAAAAACTAAAAAAGCCCCAAGAAAAGTCTGCTGTCTCTAGCCAAGGGACCGGTAGTAAAAAGGAGTCCTCTACCTTGAGTATCAATGACGGAGGCCAAGTTAGAAACTTAGGCTCGTTTCTACCTCTACCTGGAAGTAACAAGGCTGGGCCCACTCCCTTGCTAAAGCAGGTCAGAGAAACCAAGTTAAAACAGAAGGTTTAAATGAGATCCAGAGTCTCAGAACAAAATATGAAATTGTTCAGGTTTAACAAATTTACTCATTATACTAATAACCAGGAAGATCTCAAATAATGAAAAAGACAATGAATTGACGCCAACACTGATATGACAGAAATGTTACAATACCCGACAAAGATCTTTTTTCTATGACTTAAAAAAATGGGGTAAAATACATATAGCACAAAATTTAACCACCTTAACGATTTTAAGTGAACAGTTCAGTGGCATTAAGTACATTCACATTGTTGTGCCACCTTCACTACCATCCATCTCCAGTACCAGTTTCATCTTGCAAAGCTAAAGGTCTGTGCCTATTATATAATAACCCCAGTTCTTGGCGACCACCACTTTACTTTCTTTTTTTTCCAATTGTTTATTAAATAATTTTTTTTATTATGGAGATAATTAAATGACATGTTTGTTGTCTGAAAGAGATAGACACTTTTGCTTGTTTATGGAGATATAAAATGTAAATGCCTTACTATTTTACTCCCTTCCATAAACACTGAGTTTGAGTAATTTTGCTGGATTCTTCAAACACTGAGTATTCAGTATTCAGTATTCATGTAAAACTGAGTGAACAACCCTGACTGGCAAATAGAAGCCCAAGCCCAGTGACTCTAAGCTAAGGCCAATCTTGAGCCTGCAAGAAGAGGCCAATGAACACCCAGTCAGCTCTTCCTGGGGAGCCTCCCCTGCAGGTGTCCGTCTCTATGAATTTGACCACTCTGGGTACTTCATATAAATAGAAGGATATGATATTTGTCCTTTTGTGACAAACAACGACTTGATCAATCTCTAGAGAATTATGCTAAGTGAAAAGAACCAATCTTGGTCAGGTGTGGTGGCTCACACCTATAATCCCAGCACTTTGGGAGGCCAAGGAGGGAGGATTGCTTAGTCCAGGAGTCTGAGATCATCTTGGGCAACATAGTGAGACCCCCATCTCTACAAAAAAAAATTAAAAAATTAGCTGGGCGTGGTGGTGCATGCCTGTGGTCCCAGCTACTCAGGGAGTTAAGGTGGGAGGATCGCTTAAGCCTGGGGGGCTGAGGCTGAGCTATGATGAGCTTCACGTGCAGAGTGACAGAGCAAGACCCTGTCTCAAAAAAAGCCAATCTCAAAAAGTTATGTACTATATGATTCCAAATCTCAAAAGCTATATACTGTTTGATCACATTTATATGACATGCTTGAAATGACAAAATTATAGAAATTGGTAATAGATTTGTGGTTGCCAGGGTTTAAGGAGGAGCTGCGAGTGGGAGAGAAGAGTGTGAGGGCTATACAAAGGAAACATGAGGAATACTTGTGGTGACAGAAATGCAATGCTCTATGTCTTGATTGTGATAATGCCAATATCTTGATTGTGATATTGTACTCTAGTTTTGTTATTGTTGGGGGAACTGGGTAAAGAGTACGTGAGCACTTTGGAAGGCCAAGGTGAGCAGATCACTTGAGGCCAGAAGTTCGAGACCAGCCTGGCCAACACGTCTCTACTAAAAATACAAAAAAATTAGCCGGGCGTGGTGGCGGGCGCCTGTAGTCCCAGCTACTCAGGAGGCTGAGGCAGGAGAATGGTGTGAACCTGGGAGGTGGAGCTTGCAGTGAGCCGAGTTCACGCCACTGCACTCCAGCCTGGGTGACAGAGTGAGACTCCGTCTCAAAAAAAAAAAAAAAAAAAAAAAAAAAAAAATTAAAAAAAAAATTAATCACTGCATTTAAAAGCTAACTATCCAGTCATGTTTCAGGGGATGAGCAATAAAGGGATGGGAAACTCATGAGAAAAGTAGAAAAACATTAAGCTCTCTAACAGGTAAACCAAGAGCCAGAGAATTGGAACTGCAATATATTGGACAGAATGAAAGTGGCAAAAACAAAATGCACAGAGAAATTTTGGCCTTATAGAGAGACTATGGAAATTGATCAACTTGGAGTTATAGTACAATCTAATTTCAGTTTGTATTGGTCACTATGGCAAACACACCTGAAAGGTCCAGAGGAGGCTCATGGCTTAGAAATAGAATTTCCTGTTCATCCGAGAAGACAGTAAAATAAATAATCCAAATGTCCAATGTTGAAGTTTTTATTTTTTTATTTTTATTTATTTATTTTTTTTTGAGACGGAGTCTTGCTCTGTCACCCAGGCTGGAGTGCTGTGGCCGGATCTCAGCTCACTGCAAGCTCCGCCTCCCGGGTTCCCGCCATTCTCCTGCCTCAGCCTCCGGAGTAGCTGGGACTACAGGCGCCCGCCACCTCGCCCGGCTAGTTTTTTTGTATTTTTTTTAGTAGAGACGGGGTTTCACCGTGTTCGCCAGGATGGTCTCGATCTCCTGACCTCGTGATCCGCCCGTCTCGGCCTCCCAAAGTGCTGGGATTACAGGCTTGAGCCACCGCGCCCGGCCCGAAGTTTTTATTTTTAAACTTAAATTCACACAGGCCATAATTACACATCTCCAGGAGAATTCTAGGCTTTGGTAAGTCAATGCTAGTTTGTATCAGATTGTCACCCTGCTATAATGTTCCACCATCTGTTGTGATTTGCAGATAGTCATGTCTCGCTTCACAATGGGGACACAAGCTGAGAAATGTATCATTAGGTGATTTCATCATTGTGTGAATATCACAGAAGTGTCCTTACACAAATTTACACGGTATAGCCTCCTACACACCTAGGCGATATGGTAAAGCCCATTGCTCCTAGTCTACAAACCCATACAGCATGTGACTGTACTGAATACTGTAGGCAACTGTAACCCAATGGTAAGTATTTGTGTATCTAAACATAGAAATGGTAGAGGAAATATGTGGTATGAAAGATTAAAAAAATGGTATGCCTTTATAGGGCACTTACCATGAATAGAGCTTGCAGGACTAGAAGTTGCTCTGGGTGAGTCAGTGAGTGAGTGGTGAGTGAACATGAAGGTATAGGACATTCTTGTACATTACTGTAGACTTTATAAGCTGCACTCAGTTTATTAAAGGGTATTTTTCTTTCTTAATAATAAATTAACCTTTGGCCAGGCGTGGTGGCTCACACCTGTATTCTCAGCACTTTGGGAGACCAAGGCAGGCAGATTACTTAAGCAGATTACTTGAACTTGAGTTCAAGACCAGCCTGGGCAACATGGTGAAACCCTGTCTCTATTAAAAATACAAACAAATTAGTCAGGTGTGGTGGTGCGCACATGTGGTCTCAGCTACTCGGGAGGCTGAGGTGGGAGGATTGATTGTACCTGGGAGGTCAAAGCTGCAGTGAGCTGAGATCGTGCCACTGCTCTCCAGCCTGGGTGACAGAGAGAGACTTTGTCTCAAAAAATATGTAAATATAAATTGAACTTGTCTTACTGCAACTTTTTTCCTTTATAAACTGTAATACCAGCACTTTGGGAGGCCAAGGTGGGTGGATCACTTGAGGTCAGGAGTTTGATACCAGTCTGACCAACATGGTGAAACCCTGTCTCTACTAAAAATACAAAATTAGCCAGACGTGGTGGCACATGCCTGTAATCCCAGCTACTTGGGAGGCTGAGGCAGGAGAATCACTTGAACCTGGGAGGCAGAGGTTGTAGTTAGCCGAGATCGCGCCCTCGCACTCCAGCCTGGGTGACAGCGAGACTCCATCTCAAAAACAAAAAACAAAAAACAAAAAACAAAAAACAAAAAACCTTTTTAATTTAAAAAAAAAATTTGTTTTTGACCAGGCACAGTGGCTAACGCCTGTAATCCCAGCACTTTGGGAGGCTGAAGTGAGCCAATCACTTGAGGTCAGGAGTTTGAGGCCAGCCTGGCCAATGTGGTGAAACCTCATCTCCACTAAAAATACCAAAATTATGCGGGTGTGGTGGCGCGCACCTATAGTCCCAGCTATTTGGAAGCTGAAGCAGGAGAATTGCTTGAACCCAGGAGGCAGATGTTGCAATGAGCCGAGACTGCACTCCAGCCTGGGTGACAGAGCGAGACTCTGTCTCAAAAAAACCAAACCAAAACAAAAAAACCCCAACTTTTTGACTCTTTTGTAATAACATTTAGCTTAAAACACAAATACATTATACAGTTGTACAAAAATATTTTCTTTATATCCTTATTGTGTAAGCGTTTTCCTATTTTTAATTTTTTTAAAAACTTTAAAAACTTTTTGTTAAAAACTAAGACACAAACACATACATTAGCCTAGGCCTACCCAGGGCCAGGATCATCAATATCACTGTCTCCCATTTCCACATTTTGTCCTGCTGGAAAGGCTTCCTGGGCAAAACATACATGGAGCTGTCATTTCCTAGGATGATAATGCCATTTTCTGGAATACCTCCTGAAGGACCTGCCTGAAGCTGCCTTACAGTTTTAACTTTCTTTTATAAGTAAAAGGAATATACTCTAAAATAATGATAAAAGTATAGTAAATACATGAAACAGCAACATAGTAATTTGTTATATCACTAACAAGAATTATGGACTGTATCTAATTGTATGTGCTGTACTTTTATATGACTGGCAGTTCAGTAGGTTTTGTTAACACTGGCATCACCACAAACATGTGAGTGATGTGTTGCCTTATGATGGCTACGATGTCACTAGGTGACAGGAATTTTTCAGCTCCATTATAATCTTACAGGACCACCATTATATATTATGAAATGTCATGATGTGGCACATGACTATATTTATATATTAAGAAGTAGTTGAGTCAAGAGCAGTCAGGATCCTCAGATATTAACATGGACTCAAATAATGGCTTTCTGTGGAACTTTAAGCATGGCATGTAGTGCTCTTAATGTTTTATAGCTCTCTTATAATAACAATACTGCCTTACATGTATACAAGCTGTTAAAGTTTACAAAACATACATTATTTTCATTGATCTTTACAACTCCAGTGTGGGAGAGTCAGATCAGGTATTATTCCCACTTTACAAATGTGAAAACTGAAGTCAAACAGCAGAGGAGTGATACTAACATGCAACAGGAAACAAACAAAACATCATTTAGACCCTTAGCTCACACTATAACGAACTTTAAAATGAATTATAGAGTTACATGTCAGAGATAAAAGTATACAACTTCTACAAAAACACATAGGAAAAAAATCTTTGTAAACGTGGGTTGGGCAAAGATTTCTCAGCATGACCAAAAACATTACCCACAAAAGAAAAAATTGATAAATTGGACTTCATCAAAATTAAAAACTTTGGCTCTTCAAATGATACCCTGAGGAAAATGAAAAGACAAGCCAGAGACTAGGAGAAAATACTTCCAAATCATATATCTCGTAAAGGACTTGTATCTAGAATATATAAAGAACTCTTATAACTCAATAAAAACTCCATTTTAAAAATGGGAAAATAATTGAATAGACATTTATCCAAACACAATACACAAACAGTCAATAAGTACATGAAAAAATGATCACCACCATTAGTCATCAAGGAAATATAAATCAAAACCACAATGAGCTACTACTCCCCACCCACTGGGATGGCTATAACAAAAAAAGAAAAGATGAACAATAATAAGTGTTGAGAATGTAGAGAAATTGGAATCTTCATACACCGCTAGTGAAAATGTAAAATGGTATGGCCACCTTGGCAAACAGACTGCAGCTCCTCCAAAAGTTAAATCTAGAGTTACCTGATGACCCAACAATTCCATTCCTAGGTATCTATTCAAGAGAATTAAACACATATGTTCACAAAAACACTTGCACATGAATGTTTATAGTAGCATTATTCATAATAGCCAAAAAGTGGAAACAACTCAAATATCTATGAACTGATGAATGGATAAACAAAGTGTGTTATATCCATTCACTAGAATGTTATTCAGCAAACGAAAAAGGAATGGAATACTGATAATACCACAACATGGATCAGCCTCAAAAACATTATGCTCAATGAAATGAGCCAGACACAAGAGGCCATGTATTATATAATTTCATTTATATGAAGTGTCCAGAAAGAGAAAATCTACAGAGACAGAAAGCGGATCTGTGGTTGCCTGGAGCTGAAGGTAGGAGCAAGAATTGTCTGTAAATGGGCAAGGGGGAAATTTCTAGGGTAATGGAAATGTTCTAAAACTGGACTGTGGGAGGAAGGATGGAGCAAGATGGCTGAATACAAGCCTCCACCAATCATCCTCTCTGCAGGAACACCAAATTTAATAACTATCTGCACAAAAATTAAGAATAAAAAATCAGGTGAGTGATCACAGCACCTGGTTTTAACTTCATATCACTGAAAGAGCCACTAAAGAGTGTAGGAAAGACAATCTTGAATTGCCAATGCCACCCCCTCCTATGCCCCAACAGTGGCTGCATGGCATGGCGAATCTGTGTGCTTGGGGAAGGGAAACCACAGTGATTGTGGGATCTTGCTTGGAACTCTGTGCTGCCCTGTCACAGCGGAAAGTAACACTGGGCAGAACTCAACTGATTCTCATGGAGGGAGTATTTAGACCAGCCCTAGCTAGAGAGCAATTGTCCATCCCAGTGGTTGGAACTTGAGTTCCAACAAGCCTTGCCACTGAGAGCTGAAGTGCCCTGGGGTTTTAAATAAATTTGAGAGGCAGTCTAGGCCACAAGGACTGCAACTCCTGGGCAAATCCTAGTGCTGTGCTGGGCTTGGAGCCAGTGCATCTGGGGGACATGCAACCTGGTGAGACACCAGCCAGGGCAGCCAAGGCAGTGATTGCACCACTCCTCCCTCAACCCCAGGCAGTGCAGTTTGCAGCTCCAAAAGAGACCCCTTCCTTCTACTAGAGGAGAGGAGAGGAGAGGGAAGCTTAAGAGGGACTTTGTCTTGCATCTTGGATACCAGCTCAGCCACAGTAGGATAGGGCACTTGGCATAGTCATGAGGGCCCCATTCTAGGCCCTAGTTCCCAGATAACATTTTGAGACACACCTTGGGCTAAAGCGTGCCCACTGCCTTCAAGGGAAGGACCCAGTCTCAGCAGGATTCATCACCTGCTGACTAAATAGCACTTTGGTCCTCAATGATCAGCAGCAGTAGCCAGGTAGTACATACTGTGGGCCTTAGGTGAGACTCTGAGACATGCTGGCTTCAGTTGTGACCCAGTACACTCCCAGCTGTGGTGGCTATGAGGAGAGACTCCTTCTGCTTGAGAAAAGCTGAGGGAAGAGTAAAGAGGATTTTGTATTGCAGCCTAGATATTAACTCAGCCACAGTGGGTTAGAGCACCAAGTGGGCTCCTAGGGTCCCTGGTTCCAGGCCTTGGCTCTTGGATGGGATTTCTGTATCTGTCCTGGGCCAGAGAGGAGCCCACTTCTCTGAAGTATGAGTCCCAGGCCTGGCAGCATTCACCACAAGCTGACCGCAGAGCTCTTGGGCCTCAAGTGAACACTGGCAGTAGCCCAGCAGAACTCCCCACACCACCTGATGGTAGTGGCCATGGGGAGAGACTCTTCTGCGTGTGGAAAGAGGAAACAGTGGGAAAGACTTTGTCTTGTGGTTTGGATACCAGCTAAGCTGCAGTAGAATAGAGCACTAGGTAGACTTCTAGGGTTTCTGACTCCAGGCCCTGGCTCCTGCGTGTCATCTCTGGGGCCAGGGGGAAGTCGCTGCCCTGAAGGGAAGGACACAGCCTGACTGGCTTCACCACCTGCTGACTGTAGAGCCCTAAGGCCTTGAGCAAACATAGGTAGTAGCCAGGTAGTGGTTACAGTGGGCCTTGGGTGAGACCCAGTGCTGTGCTGCCTTCAGGTCTGACCAGCACAGTTCCAGTGGTAGTGGCCACAAGGGTGCTTGTATCACCCCTCCTCCAGCCCCAGGCAGCTCAGCAGAGTAGAACAGAATAGCAAACCCAGAAATAAATCCATACATCTACAGTGAACTCATTTTTGACAAAGGTGCCAATAACATACTTTGGGAAAAGGAGAGTCTCTTCAATAAATGGTGCTGGGAAAACTGGATATCCAATATGCAGAAGAAGGAAACTTGAGATCCCTATGTCTTGCCTTATACAAAGATCAAATCAAAATGGATTAAAGACTCAAATCTAACACTTCAAACTATGAAACTAATACAAGAAAATATTGGGAAATCTCTCCAGGATATTGCAGTAGGCAAAGATTCCTTGAGCAATATCCTACAAGTATGGGCAACCAAATAAAAAATGGACAAATGGGATCACATCAAGTTTAAAAGCTTCTGCACAGCAAAGGAAACAATCAACAAAGCGAAGAGACAACCTACAGAATAAGAGAAAATATTTACATACTACTTCTCTGATAAGGGATTAATAACCAGAATATACACAGAGCTCAAACAATTCTATAGGAAAAATAATCTAAAAATCGAGTTTTAATATAAGGAAAAGATCTGAATAGACATTTCTCAAAAGAAGACATACAAATGGCAAACAGGCATATGAAAAGGTACGTACTATCGCTGATCATCAGAGAACTGCAAATCAAAACTACAATGAGATATTGTCTCACCCCAGTTAAAATGGCTTATATCCAAAAGACAGGCAATAGCAAATGCTGGTGAGGATGTGGAGAAAAGGGAACCTTCACACACTGTTGGTGGGAACGTACATTAGTACAACCACTATGGAGAACAGTTTGGAGGTTCCTCAAAAAACTAAAGATTGAGTTACCATATGATCCAGCAATCTCACTACTGGATATACACCCAAAAGAAAGGAAATCAGTATATCAAAGAGGTATCTGCACTCCTATGTTTGTTGCAGCACTGTTTACAATAGCCAAGATTTGGAAGCAACCTAAGTGTCCGTCAACAGATGAATGGATAAAGACAATGTGGTACCTATACACAATGGAGAACTATGCAGCCATAAAAAAAGAATGAGATCCAGTCACTTGCAGCAACATGGATGGAACTGGAGATCAGTATATTGAGTGAAATAAGCCCAGCACACACAAAAAAGCAAACTTCACATGTTCTCACTTATTTGTGAAAGCTGAAAATTAAAATAATTGAACTGTTGGGGAGAGAAATAGAGAGATGGTTACCAGAGGAGGGGTGGGGGAAATGTGGGAATGGTTAATAGGTACAAAAAATAGAATGAATAAGATCTGTACTTAATAGCACAACAGGGTGATTATAATCAACAATAATTTAATTGTACATTTTTAAAAACTAAAAGTATAATTGAATTGCTTGTAACACAAAGGATAAACGCTTGAGGTGATGGATACCCCATTTATCCTGATATGATTATTATGCATTATATGCCTGTACCAAAATATCTCATGTAGCCCATAAACATATACACCGCTATGTACCCACAAAAATTAAAAATAAAACATTTTTTAAATTAAAAAACACTGGATTGTAGTGATAGTTGCACAACTCTACAAATTTACTGAATTGTGCACAAGCCATGGTGAATTTTATGATATGTAAATTATACCTCAAGAAACCTAATTTTAAAACCACTGAATAAACCTGCACAGAAAAGAAAAAGAAATCAGCAGAGGAGGGACTAGAATACAGGTCTTCAATGTTCCTTCTACTCTATCACCTGCTTCTGGGAAAGGATGGGAATAGCAATAACTTTTTTCAAAAGGTTCATATCATCACAGAGGAAGTAATCATCCCACCATGATTTGAAAATATAAAATAATTCAAAATGCCTGGTGGTACTGCTATTTGGACCTAATCCATAATATACTTGTGTTAGAAAATGTCTACTTTCAACTATTTATATTTCAGAAAACCCAGGAAAATTCTGTAGTGTGTAACTACAAAATTGTAATATGAATTTATCATAAAACTCATATCAGAAAGCATTATTGTATATAATTTATAGTACACAAGACAGTTCAGTTCTTTAAAATTAACTGAAAGTTTAATATCACTATTTGACTTACAGTGCGGCTAATGTGGCTCAGAGCATCTTCAAAATAGCCCCAAACTTCTTCCAGGGGACAGAGCTCTACATTCGACGCCCCATCTGGCACTGAGAGGTTAATCAAGTTGTGCATACATTTGCTGAAAATCAAAAAGAGAAAACTCATCCCATAAGGAAAGAAATCATTGGCTTCATGGCTAAGATAAGTAAAATCTGGATCTCATCCCAGACTAACAGCTTCAAAACACTTCTGTTCTTCCCTCGGTTTTATCTGGCCTCCAACCTCAGAAGACAGATTTTTGAAGCTGTAAAACAGGTTGACCATTCCTTTCTTTTTTCATGCCTATGGTTGTCTTTCATTCTTTTTTTAGTTTCCCGCACGAAGGAGTTGTGGCTGTCTATTATATTTTATAAGCTGGTTCAATTTACAGGCATTTTAAAGCATCTTGGTAGTTCCTCAAATGGGCAAGGGAACTGGGGTTTAAAGTGGAACGATTCCACAAGAACTGTCTTTCGTGCCTTAACACAGGGAGACTGTAATGATGTTTTCCAGACAAAAAAGTCACACAACATCTATTTTTCCCCATGTCTGGACACAGAAAACAAAAAAGTCTCCAATAGATAGTATTTTATACAGCACTTATCAGTGCTTAAAGTGCTTAGGAAAAATAATGAGGCAAACATAGCAAAATGTTAACATTTGTTAAATTTGGGTGCTGTGTGCCTGTAATCCCAGCTACTCATGAAGCTGAGGTGGAGAATCGTTTGAGCCCAGGAGTTTGAATCCAGCCTCGGCAACAACACGAGACTCCATCTCTAAAAATAAAACAAATACATCTGGGTGGTGGATACGTTGGTGTTTGTTATATTAACCTCTGTACTTTCCTGTACATTTGGAATATTATTTAGTGATGAAACAAAGAAAGAAAGGTACTTAGCAGTTTTATTATATACACAGATTCACACAAAGAAGCAACTTTTCCCCTTTTTTTTTCTCCTTTGGGAAAAGCAAGCTCCTTGACTTTGCTAAATGATTATTGGTCTGTAATACAACTCTCAGTATGGAGCTGTCCACAGGAGTGCCCCCAGATCATCCCCAGATCATCTCTTAAGTTGGGTCAATTAAGAATGATTGGTTACTTATGAGGCATTGACTATAGTTCTTCTGGCTATCAAAAAGGCTGGATTAAGCTTTGAATTGTATTTACTAACCTGTATTGTGATACATCAATTGATTCTTCCTTTTTGTAGAGCAATAAAGCCTTTTTCAAGGCCTTGAGAGCAATGAAAGGATAGTGTGCAGGCTTTTCCATTGCTATTACTAGAGGAAGAAAAGGAAAAAGGTTGTGAACATCATAATGTCACCCATCACAGTTTTCATCCCAGGCTACCACTTGCTTTCTCTAATGAAACTGGGCTGAAACAGATGAACAAAAATAAACAACAATGAATTTTATAAATGATAAATCTACAGTTGCTTTTGGAAATAGCTTCTATTTTCTGGGTAGAGTAGCATGGTGGGATTACCAGGTAACATCCTTTATTCAGCAAACATCAACAGAAAACCTACTGTTTCTATGACCTTGCACTCAGTCATACAGGTGAAGCAATAATCTTATGAATGAGAGTCAAGGAAGGGCACACTAAGAAGGAAACAGAAAGCAGATCAGTAAAAGGGCACTAATCAAAACAGGTTTGTACTAAAATGTCCTATTTTTATCTGATACTAAAAATAGGAAACACTTGACAAGGGAGTATCAGAGGTAACTAACCCTAAGACTTCCACATGCATTTAACAGATTTTTAGAATTGGAGTTCCGTTATACAAGGAGCAGTGGTCACTGTCACATGTCTATAAAGTATATATCGTCTGCTCCATGGCTCTAGGAATTCTGTCTTGGCAAGACCAAGGAAAGGCAAATGTGACTCTTGTGCACTTGGAGCTACCTAATATTTTTATTAACCACACACATGCTCCTGAAGAGGGTGAGAGACAAAAAGGGAAGAAAATTAGGCTGTTTCCTGCAGTGTACTCCCAAAGAGGCTCTAAGCCCCCAAACCCACTTAAAGTTCAGCCTGAAATTTGAGAGTGGCAGTTGTGTTAAAAAATATTACCAGTATTTCTCTGTACATTTCAACAAACTGCTAAGATTGCATCACTTTTGATTGTTGAAGCATTCAGTTATTTCTAGCTAGCCCAGAAAAACTTTCTAAAGTTTGAGCTCCCCCTATTGTGTAGTTACACAATTAAATTCCACACAGAAAAAATTTGAGCACCTATTAGGAGCAATGAACGTCGCTAGGGTTTGTAAGTACAATTAAATAATTATTGTTTATGACCCTAAAGAGATTATAATCTCATAGAGTGAAGAAGATAAATGCACAAATGATCATAATACAAAATAGTCTAAGAATGGCGTTAGAGAAGGAGAAACAAAGTGCTATGAGGAAAAATTATTTCCTACCTGGAGGTAAGAAAGAGGAGTAAAGAGAAGAAAAAAAGTCATACGATAGAAATGGCCACCAGCCTTACAAAAGCATAAATATAGCTCTTACTTGCAATTGTTTCAAATGTTTTAGTTTCTAAATGAGGCAGCTCCCACACTGATTCCAGGAAGCTTTCCAGTAATGGATCATTCAATTTGGCTCTAACTTCAAACTCGTACAGCAGAAGCAATTTCTCACATGAATCATTTGAGAAGGTCCCTAAGAAAGAGGCAAAAATGCAACATTCTTTGTGATTATATTTTATTATTCTCTTTGGTTGTAATCTAACTAACTGGAGAGGTTTTCCTTCTAAGAAAAATTAATTTTACTTACAATTTGAAGGTCAACTTCACTGCTGTAGACAGATTCTAAATTTTATTTTTGGTTTTTTATTTGATTCTAACACATTTTAAATCTACAAGCTCAACACTACTTCCAACATTCTGTAGTGCATTCACTAGAACTACCTATATTTTCTCAAACAATTGCCACGATGCTTCTAATCAGCCTGAGAAAACCCGCAGATATTATTGATTCTAATTCAAATCCAATGTTTACTTGCTTCTTGTGAACTTTCAACTGGGCTGGTGCTCACCCTAATGGTTGAGTTAACCAGAAGATACAGTGCTGTATAAACTAATAGTGATTTTATTTTAAGCAGAATAGAGGAGAGTTTCCAAACTGTTTCATTAGTCGACAGAATTTCTTGGGCATCAGCATAGAAAGAATTTCATGTCAGGTGTCATACACCAAACTACGTGAGACAGTTTTCATTCATCCTTCTTGGTAGATTGAACATTGAAAAATGTTTTGAGGTATGACATATAGACAACAAACTGAAAGAAGTACTCTAACCTTAAACAGCTTGAAGAGTTTTTACATGTGTTTAAACCCGTGTAATAACTACCTAGATTGTGATAACAAACACTTAAAACTATACAGAAGGTTCCTTTGTGCTCCTTTCCGGTCAATACCATCCAACCAAGGTAGCAACTATCTTTACTTTTCTGCATCTATGTTTTGCATCTATTTTCATGAGGAATCTTGGTCTGCAGTATCTTACATTGTCTTTGTCTACTACTGGTATCAGGATAATAGTCTTATAAGATGAACTGGGAATTGTGCCCTCCTTTCTGGATGAGTTTATATAGAGTTGGTATTACATCTTCTTTAAATGTTTGGTAGAATTCTTCAGTGCAGTTTTCTTTGTTGGAAGATTTTAAACTATGAATTTAATTAATAGGCATAGGAGTATATATTTCTTCTTGAGGGAGCTATGGTAGTTTGTGACTTTCAAGAAATTTGTACATTTCACCTAAAATTCTAAATTCATGGACATAAAAGTGTTCATAATATTCTCTTATTACCTTTTAAAATGTCTGTAGGATCTCTAGTGAGGTCTCCACATCTATTCCTGATATTGTTAATTTGTGCTTGATTTGCCTGGCTAGAGGTTTATCAATTGTATTGATTGTTTCAAAAGAAAAAAACTTTTGGTTTCATTGACTTTATCTACTGTTTTCTGTTTTAAATTTTAATGATTTGTGCTCTTATTTTTATTACTTTTTGCTTGATTGGGTTTAATTTGCTCATTTTTTTCTAGTTTCTTAAGGTAGAGACTTAGATTATTTGAGACCTTTCTTTTTTCTTTTTCTAATAGGAGCATTTAATGCTATATACATTTGTCTAGATACTGCTTTAGTTGTATCCTAAACATTTTTATATGTTGTGTCTTCATCTTCATTCAATTAAAAAAAATTCCTAATTTCCCTTGTCGCTTCCTCTTTGGCCCATTGGATTATTTTAAAGTATGTTGTTTAATTTCCAAATATTGGAAGGTTCTACAGATAACTTTTTATTAGAGATGTATAATATAACTTTATTGTGGTCAGAGAAAATACTTGGATATTTCAATAATTTTATGATTTCAATGCTTTTAAATTTTTTGAAGTTTGTTTCGTGGTTCAGAATATGGCTTACGATGATGAATGTTCCTTGTGAATTTGAAAAACTGTATTCTGCTGTTGTTGGGTAGAGTGTTCTAAATGTCAATTAGGTCAAGTTGGCTGATAGTGTTGCTCACGTCTTCTATATCTTTATTGAGTATTTGTTGACCTATTCTATTGATTACTAAGAAAGGAATATTGAAGTTTCCAAGTAGTTATGGATTTGTCTATTGCTCATTTTAGTTCTAGCAGTTTTTGCTTTAAGTGTTTTGAAGCTCTGAAAACAATTCCATTTACAATAGCATCAAAAAGAATAAAAACATCAATCTTATTCACAAGATGACATAATCTTGTGAATAAAATTCCTAGTGAATCCAGTAAAATGCCATTATAACTAATCAGCAAGTTCATCAAGATCAATATACAAAAATCAATTATTTATTTATTTATTAGAGACAAGGTCTCACTATGTTGCCCAGGCTGGTCTCAAACTCCTGAGCTCAAGTGATACTCTGGCCTTCGCCTCCCAAAGTGAGCCACCATGCCTGGCCAATTCTATATAGCAGCAATGAGTAAGCTGAAAATAAAATTGAAACAAGTCCCTTTATAACAGCATCAAAAAGAAGAAAACACTTAGAAATAAAGAACAAGGGCCAGGCACAGTGGCTCACAACTGTAATTCCAGCACTTTGAAAGACCAAGGCAGGTGGATCACTTGAGGCCATGAGTTTGAGACCAGACTGGCCAACATGGCAGAATCCCATCTCTACAAAAAAAAAAAAAAAAAAAAAAAAAAAATTAGCTGGGCGTGGTGGCACATGTGTGTAATTCCAGCTACTCAGGAGGCTGAGGCATGAGGATCACTTGAACCAGGAGGCAGAGGTTATAGTGAGCCGAGATTGCACCACTGCACTCCAGTCTGAGTAACAGAGTGAGACTCTGTCTCAAAAAACAAAACAAAACAAAACAAACAAACAAAAGGAAAGGAAAAGAATTAGTGTAAACATATAGTTTTTAGTGTAAACAGCTGGGATGCTGATAGGGATTGTGTTGAATCTATAGATAATTTTGGGGAGTGTTATCATCTTAACAATGATAAATCATGAAATCCATGAACATGGGATATGTTTCCATTTTGTTACATCTTGTTTATTTCAATGATGTTTTATAGTTTTTAGTGTGTAAGTTTACCATCCAATGGGGGAAAGGATAGTCTTTTAAACAAATAGTTCTGGGACAACTGTATACCCACATGATAAAGAATGAAGTTAGACCCTGACCTCATAGCATATACAAGAATTAACTTGAAATAGATCAAATATTTAAAGATAAGAGCTAAACTATAAAACTCACAGAAGAAAACAGAGGGGTAAACCTTCATAACTTCGGATTTGGCAATGGATTCTTAGATATGACAATGAAAGAAAAATAGATAAACTGGACCTCCTCAAAGTTAACAAATTTTGTATTTCAAAGGACATGATCAAGAAAGAGAAAAGACAATTGAAAGAGTGGGGCAAAATTAAGGCATATATCTGATCAAGGACATGTATCTAGAATACATAAATAACTCTTGCTACTCAATAATAAAAGGCAGCCTAATGAAAAATTGGGAAAGGGTGTGAGTAGATATTTCTCCAAAGAAGATATCCAATGGCCAATAACCATCTGAAAAGATGCTCAACACCATTGGACATCAGGAAAATTAGTCATCAGGAAATCAAAACCATAATGAGATATCACTATACATTCACTAGGATGGCTAGAATAAAAAACGCAGGTAATACAAGTGTTGAGAAGGAGGTGGAGAAACTAGAAGCCTCATACATTGCTGGTGGAAATGTAAAATGATGCAGCTGCTTTGAAAAACACTCTGGCAGTTCCTCAAATGATTAAACACAGAGTTACCATATGACCTAGCAATTCCACTCCTAGGTATATACCAAAAAAAAAAAAAAAGTGAAAATAGGTCCACACAAAAACTTGTGCATAAGTGTTTAACAGCAGCATTATTCATAATAGCTAAAAGATGGAAACAATCCAAATGTCCATCAACTGATGAATGGATGAATAAAGCATGGTATGCCCAGGCAATGGAATATTATTTGACCATAAAAAGTAATGAAGTACTGACACATGCCACAACATGAATGAACTTTAAAAATACGCTAAGTGAAATAAGGTAGTCACAAAAGCCCGTGTATTATATAATTTTATTTAAATGAAGTGCTCAGAATATGCAAATCTATAGAAACAGAAAGTAGATTAGTGGTTGCTCAGGGCTTGTGGGAGAAATGCAAGGGTAACTAAAGGGTATATTTCTTTCTTTTTGAGGTAATAAAATGTTCCAAAATTGATTGTCGATGGTGGTTGCACATATCTGTGAATATACTAAAGTGTATTGAATTGTACACTTCGATAGGTGAACTGCATGGCATGTGAGTCATATCTCAATAAAATTGTTTGAAAAATTGAATTTATATTGTGTATTCTTTTGGGACCAACTTCTTTTACTCATAATGTCTGTCATATTCATAAATTTTTTTTGTGTGTGTGTATATATTTGATTCATTTTTATTATTCCATTTCTCTCATGCTGGGGCTATAAATAAATAACAAAATTACTACTGAATTCACTGAACATTATTCTACCCCAGACATTTCACAGAGCATTAGCTCATTTATTTATCATTATAGCCAATGAGAAGTTAATATTATTATTAATACATTTGGTTTTCTTTTTTTTTTTTTAATTTATTATTATTATACTTTAAGTTGTAGGGTACATGTGCATAACGTGCAGGTTTGTTACATCAGGTATAACTCCCAATGCAATCCCTCCCCCCTCCCCCCTCCCCATGATAGGCCCCGGTGTGTGATGTTCCCCTTCCTGAGTCCAAGTGATCTCATTGTTCAGTTCCCACCTATGAGTGAGAACATGCGGTGTTTGGTTTTCAGTTCTTGTGATAGTTTGCTAAGAATGATGGTTTCCAGCTGCATCCATGCCCCTACAAAGGACACAAACTCATCCTTTTTTATGGCTGCATAGTATTCCATGGTGTATATGTGCCACATTTTCTTAATCCAATCTGTCACTGATGGACATTTGGGTTGATTCCAAGTCTTTGCTATTGTGAATAGTGCTGCAATAAACATACGTGTGCATGTGTCTTTAGAGCAGCATAATTTATAATCCTTTGGGTATATACCCAGTAATGGGATGGCTGGGTCATATGGTACATCTAGTTCTAGATCCTTGAGGAATCGCCATACTGTTTTCCATAATGGTTGAACTAGTTTACAATCCCACCAACAGTGTAAAAGCGTTCCTATTTCTCCACATCCTCTCCAGCACCTGTTGTTTCCCGACTTTTTAATGATCGCCATTCTAACTGGTGTGAGATGGTATCTCATTGTGGTTTTGATTTGCATTTCTCTGATGGCCAGTGATGATGAGCATTTTTTCATGTGTCTGTTGGCTGTATGAATGTCTTCTTTTGAGAAATGTCTGTTCATATCCTTTGCCCACTTTTTGATGGGGTTTATCTTTGACAAACCTGAGAGAAACAAGAAATGGGGAAAGGATTCCCTATTTAATAAATGGTGCTGGGAAAATTGGCTAGCCATAAGTAGAAAGCTGAAACTGGATCCTTTCCTTACTCCTTATACGAAAATTAATTCAAGATGGATTAGAGACTTAAATGTTAGACCTAATACCATAAAAACCCTAGAGGAAAACCTAGGTGGTACCATTCAGGACATAGGCATGGGCAAAGACTTCATGTCTAAAACACCAAAAGCAACGGCAGCAAAAGCCAAAATTGACAAATGGGATCTCATTAAACTAAAGAGCTTCTGCACAGCAAAAGAAACTACCATCAGAGTGAACAGGCAACCTACAGAATGGGAGAAAATTTTTGCAATCTACTCATCTGACAAAGGGCTAATATCCAGAACCTACAAAGAACTCAGACAAATTTACAAGAAAAACAAACAAACAAACAAACAACCCCATCATAAATATTTTTGTATGCTATCAGAAGCTCATTCCTTTTATTGCTTTGTAGTATTCCATTGTATGAACATACCACAATTTATTTAATCTATCATTCTGCTGATGAACAGTAATGTTGTTTCAAATTTTTAGTTCTTATGAATAGAGCTGTCTTGAACATTCCTGTACATACTTTGGTGAACAGATGCACTCATTTCACCTGAGTATATATATAAAAGGGAGATTTCACGGTCACTGCTGGGATAGAAACATGTTTGGTTTTAGCAGATACTGCCAAACAGTTTTCCAAAGTGGTTGTACCAATTACATTTCCACTCTGGAGTCCCAGAACTCCAGTTCCTTCCCATCCTCATTAACACTTGATTTTTTTTTAGTCATTTCAGTGAGGGTGCAGCGGCTTCTCAATGTGCATTTTCTTGATGAATAATGATGCTGAGCATCTTTTCCTTTGCTTATTGACCATTTATACATTTTTTTTGGGTGAAATTTCCATTCAATTCTTTTTTTTTTTTTTTTTTTTGAGATGGATTTTCACTCTTGTTGCCCAGGCTGGAGTGCAATGGCATGATCTCAGCTGACCGTGACAGAGACGGGATTTCTCTGTGTTGGTCAGGCTGGTCTCGAACTCCCAACCTCAGGTGATCTGCCCGCCTCAGCCTCCCAAAGTGCTGAGATTACAGGCACGAGCCACTGCACCCGGCCATTCAGTTCTTTTGTCCATTTTTGTATTGGGTTATTTGTCTTTTCTTGTTGAGTTGTAAGAATTCTTTATATATTCTGGAAGTTGTCAAGCTTATGTATTGTCGTATCTTCTTCCTATCTGTGGGTTGTCTTTTTCTTTTCTCAACAGTGTCTTTTTTTTTTTTTTTTTTTTTTTTGAGAGGGAGTCTCACTCTGTCGCCCAGGCTGGAGTGCAGTGGCCGGATCTCAGCTTACTGCAAGCTCCACCTCCCGGGTTTACGCCATTCTCCTGCCTCAGCCTCCCGAGTAGCTAGGACTACAGGTGCCCGCCACCTCGCCCAGCTAGTTTTTTTGGTATTTTTTAGTAGAGATGGGGTTTCACCGTGTTAGCCAGGATGGTCTCGATCTCCTGACCTCGTGATCCGCCCGTCTCGGCCTCCCAAAGTGCTGGGATTACAGGCTTCAGCCACCGCGCCCGGCCAACAGTGTCTTTTGACAAACCAAAGTTCTCACTTGTAATGAAGTCCACTTTATCAATATTTTCTTTTATAGTTGGTAATATTTTGTCTCCACAAAGTCATGAAGATATTCTCCTAGGATTTTTTATTTACTTTATTTCATTATCTTTGAAACAGGGTCTCACTTTGTCACCCAGGCTAAAGTGTAGTGGCGCAATCATAGCTCACTGTAACCTCAAATTCCTGGGCTCAAGTGATCTTCTTGCCTCAGCCTCCCAAGTAGCTGTGACCACAGGTGCATGCCACCACACTGGGCTTTTTTTTTTTTTGTAGAGATAGAGTCTCGTCATGTTGCCTAGGCAGTACTTGAACTCCTGGGCTCAACCAATCCTCCCACCTTGGCCCTTCAAAGTGCTAGGATTATAGTACTGTAAGCCACCACACACAGCCCCAGCTGGGATTTTGATTGGGATTGCTTTGAATCTATAGATCAATTTGGGAAAACTGATATATCTTAACAATACTGAGTTTTCTAATACATGAACATGGCATATATCTGCATTTATTTAGACCTTTAAAAATTTATTTCAGCCATGTTTCAAGGTTTTGTGGCTTTCAGTGCAGAAGTCTTACACATCTTTCATTATAGATTACTAGGCATTTGATGGATTTTGATGCTATCAAAAACTGTATTTTAAAGGTCATTTTCCAATAATTTCTTGCTAGTATACAGAAATACAATTATTTATATATAAACCTGTATCCAACAACCATACCAATTTCCTTTTTTTTTTTTTTTGACAGAGTCTCACTCTGTCGCCCAGGCTGGAGTGCAGTGGCATGATATCAGCTCACTGCAACCTCCACCTCCTGGGTTCAAGCAATTCTTCTGCCTCAGCCTCCTGAGTAGCTGGGACTACAGGCATGCGCCACCATGCCCAGCTAATTTTTGTATTTTTAGTAGAGACGGGGTTTCACCATATTGGCCAGGCTGGTCTCGAACTCCTGACCTCTTGATCCACCCGCCTTGGCCTCCCAAAGTGCTGGGATTACAGGTGTGAGTCACAGTGCCCGGCCCAAATTTACTTATTTTTAAAACTTTATTCCAAATCACAGATAAAGAAAACCATATTATATGCATGTCTGTTTGCATATACATAATACATACATATATACACACACACATACATACAGTTCCGTTATAATGTTTGTTTTGAAAATGTGAATTTGTTCCGACATGATTGATATATTAGGTAACAATTAATGTAAATTATGTAAATTAAGTACTTGCTTATGTGCAATTTAGTCTGTGTGAAATAGTAAGTCAATGCAAAAAGCAGCATCTGGCTGAACCAAGCTGTATAGGAATATGAATAACACACACATGTGTACAACTCAAACTTCTATCCACTACCTCAGTTCACTGAATGTGTTATGGGCCACACTCATCCACATCTGTTGCTATAACTTTCCATCAGATTTCAGACAACCGCCTCCCACCACTTCACAGTATCTCACAAGCTGCAATCCTTCTGATATTCACTTCCATAAGCAAATGCCAGGTCTTTTTTAAGGTAAAAAGCCATATTTATTGTAGTATTCATATATTTTTAGTAATTTAACATATACAAAGCCATGCTGTCATTTTATTAGGTTCTTATGTTTTTTTAATATGTCACAGACCAAATATTTTTAGTGTTATACCCCAACCCCATTTTTTCCCATAAGCCCCGTGGTCTTTGTTACACAATTTTGGATACTGTAATAATTTTTAGGCACGCATATGCCATGTAACAGCAAAACTGACTAAACATGTAAAGTATTTTCATCATTGCTAACCCATAACCACATGAAAAAAGTTACCAACTAGAATGCGGTATTCTGCATAGTTCTTTTTGTCTTTAGCCTTGCATCTAATCAAAACAGAGTTTTTCAAAGTTACTTAAATCAGCTTCTTTCTTCCTCACCCCCTTCCATGTGGCCATGTAATTCATTCGTAATACGGTCAGATTCATTTGTCACAGTCTGAATTCCATCTGGGATTCCCTCCACATCCTGATTGATTTATTTTAAAATTGTATCCGGTAAAATCTACTCTTTGTGGCATATATTTCTATTGGTTGTGAAAAATGCATAGAATTGTGTGTCCACTATCACTGCTCCTTATAGAACAGTTCATTACCCTAAAGATTCTCTCATGTTACACCTTTATAGGGAACTCCTACTCCTCTGTCCAACCTCTCGCAACCACTGATGTATTTTCTGTTCCTATGGTTTTACCTTTTCCAGGATATCATATAAATGGAATCATAGCCTTTCAGGTCTGTCTTTTTTCACTTGGCAAATGCATTTAACATTCATTTACTTCTGAGTAGGATTCCATTATAGAGATGTGCAGTTTGCTTATCTATTTCAGGTTACACTTGTTGGAATTATGTTGTCAGCTCCCGGAAATGGTAGATTGACTGGGTCTCTGCAGTGCTTTCAAAGTCATGGTTTAGAAATTGCTCCATTATTCTGAGTCCTTCGGATAGGCAAAATGCCCTTCTAATGCACACACAGGGCAGGGGTTATTAACCCCACTTTCCAGATGAGAAGATTATGGCTGAGAAACTAAATGCTGTTCCTACCCATAGAAACAGCAAATTAATGGAGAGCCAGGACTCTAATCCCACATGTTCTGATTCACAATCCACTACTGGAAAACATGTAGAGGAGAAGAATGGCTATGACTAGAAGGTTGGAAAATAGAACCTATTTCTGAAATAGCTGGTCTGAAGAAGACAGAGCTTAACAAATGCTTTGGAAACTGTCTTAAAGCATATAAAGGGTTTACAACTGAAGTTAAAAAAGAACAGATCATCTTTAAGAGGCAGCATGGAGAGAGTGATCAATTAGACCTAAGATGTGAAATGGGTTACTAGGAGGCCTGGAATTATTCCAGTATAATGTTGAATGGAAGTGGTGATAGTGTATATCCATGTTTCATTCCTTGACATCAGTGAGAAGGTGTTCATATTTTACCATTAAATACAAAATAAGGAGTAGTTTGTTTTCAAGTAATGTTTATCAGATTGAGGAAGTGACTTTCTATTCCTAGTTTGTTGAGTGTTCTCATCATGAATGGGTGTGGAATTTTTTTCAAATGCTTTCTCTGCATCTATTGAGATTATTATATTTTCCTCTTTTATTTTGTTAATGTGCACTCATTTTTGAATGTTGAATTCCTGGGATAAACAATATTGGTCATGATGCAGTATCCTTTTTATATATTGCTGGATTCAATTTTCTAAAATGTGTTTAGGATCTTTGCATCTATCGTTTAAGATACTGGCCTGAGGCTGGGTGTGGTGGCTCACACCTGTAATCCCAGCACTTTGGGAGGTCGAGGTGAGTGGATTACCTGAGGTCAGGAGTTCAAGACCAGCCTTGCCAAGATGGTGAAACCCCATCTCTACTAAAAATGCAAAAATTAGCCGGGAGTGATGGTGCACGCCTGTAGTCCCAGCTACTCGGGAGGCTGAGGCTGGAGAATCGCTGGAACCTGGGAGGCAAATGTTGCAGTGAGCTGAGATCGTGCCACTGCGCTCCAGTCTGGGCTACAGAGTGAGACTTCGTCTCAAAAAAAAACAAAAACAAACAAACAAAAAAGACACTGACACTGACTTGTATTTTTCTTTTTAGTTTTTGGAATCAGAGGCATGCTGGCCTCATAAAATCAATGTATTACTTTTTTCTCTATTTTCCATAAGAGATATTTGTATAATATTGCTATTATTTCTTTCTTATATATTTGGAATAATGTACTGTTAAAGCCATTTCCTTTGTGAGAAGGCATTTAAGATTTCATTTCTTTAGTAGGTTTATGACTATTTAAAAGAGTGTAAATAGGACTACTCAGATTATTTTTGGGGGGTAATTTTGTACCTGATCTTAGCGAAAAGGCTGAGAAGTAATGGGGGGCGGGAAAGTAATTTTGGTAGCTGTACTTTTCAAAGAATTTGTCCATTTTGTCTAAACTGTCAAATTCATTGGCATAAAGTTGTTCACAATATCCTTTTTATTGTGATTTTAATGTCTGAAGGATTTGTAGTGATGCCCACTTTTGAATTACTGATATTGGTAATTTGTGTTCTTTCTTGATCCATCTTGCTAGACTTTTAGCAATTGTATTAAATCTTTCCAAATAAGCAACCTATGGCTTTGTTGATTTTCTGTGTTGTTGCTGTTGTTGTTGTTGTTGTTGTTGTTGTTTTGAGACAGTCTTGCTCTGTCGCCCAGGCTGGAGTGTAGTGGCGTGATCTTGGCTCACTGCAACCTCCACCTCTCAAGCTCAAGTGATTCTCGTGCCTCAGCCTCCTCAGTGGCTGTGATTACAGGCATGTGCCACCATGCCTGGCTAATTTTTGTATTTTCAGTAGAGACGGGGCTTCACCACGTTGGCCAGCCTGGTCTCAAACTCTTGACCTCAGGTGATCTGCCCGCCTTGGCCTCCCAAAGTGCTGGGATTACAGGCATGAGCCACTGTGCCCAGCCTGATTTTCTGTGTTGCATGTTGTTTTTCATTTCTTTGTTTTCTGCTCTTATCTTTGTTACATTCTTCCTTCTACTATCTTTAATTTGCTGTTCTTTCCCTAGACTCAAGTTGGAAGCTTAGATCATCAATTTTCAATCCTTAATCTTTTCTAATATATGCATTTAAAGCTATGTCTTTTCCTTTATTTTAGTTGTATCTAACAAGTTTTGATGTCACATTTCATTTTTGTTAAGTTCAATCTATTCCATCATTTTCATTTTGATTTTTTCTTTGACCGATGGGTTATTTAGAAGTGTTTCTTTTAGATTTCCAACAGTGGGGGTTTCCTAATCATCCTTCTGTTGTTGCTTTCTCATTTGATTATACTTTGGATAACATACCTTGTATGATTTCAATCCTTTGAAACTCGTTGAGACTTGCTTTTTGGCCCAGCATATGCTCTATTTTGGTATGTGTTACAAGTGCACTTGAAAAGAATGTAAAATCAGTTAGGGGTGGACTGAAGTTTAAAGCTTGGGAAATCTTGTGAAAATAAGTAATGAATGTGTAGGTAAGGTATAGTACACAACTTATTCTGATCAGGAGACACTGTGCTAAGATAACTGTACAAGAAAATTTCCAGATTCACATTTGTCCTTCGTAAAAACAAACCATAATAAGATATATGTTGGGAACGGGGAGATTGGACTGACATTCCTAATTAGATCAGGCACTTGGGAGAAGGAATAGTATATATCACCGTAAGTATCTGGGAACCATAACAAACCTGTCTCCTCAACCTGGAACCCCTACTATATTTCTTCAGTGACTCTATAGCCCTGTATCAAAGTCTCTACTCACTGCCATTAAGGTTTTGGATTGCAACATTAGGGTAAGCTTATGCTGACTATGAGGCACAATTTAAATGGAATGCTGCCAAAAGTGAAGACTTTTAGGATCAATTTTTATCAGAGATGCTTGAGTATCTCCAGCTAATTGTTTAATTTTCTTCCAGGAAATAATCCTAAACTCAGGTTCTCCTATTTCTGTGGCCTAAGTTCTGGCTCAAAATGTACACTAGAAAATCTACTCAAGTTTTGCCATTCTGTTTAATGTGCCTGAGGATCAGCTCCAATCGCCTTTTCTCTTGGCTGATCTCAAAACTTTCATCACTGAAAATTTCTTACCACGAGAATTAATCTCTGAAACAAAAGTAATGCATGACTGATGGCTGTATTAAGCCAATGAAGGAACCAAGCAAAGACTGCCTGCAAAGGAATGAGCATTCAATCCTAGTTTTGGTGTGTACAATGGAAAAGACAAAAAATATTTCTATTTCTAGCATGCGCCTTGTTAAATGGCAACTTTTATCAACTGTATTTGGATAAATTAGAATGACCTTTCCAGTTATGGGTTGAGGAGACTCTAATATATAAATATGTAATACGTAATATATAAAAACGTAGATAATCCTCTGCCCTGCCAGCTGAACTGCATTTCTGCTGGCAGAGCATCCATGCTGGGCTTTGTTCTAAAGCTCTCAGGAGGTTTGCCTTGTTTGTCATAACTACTAATAATTTCGATGATGACACTTGATGAATACTTTATACCAAAGTAAAAATTATAGTACTGGAGATAAGTGAAATTCTTCCTTGCAATGACCTACAAAAACTAAAGCCTTTTCTCTATCTTCCTGTTTTTGTGATAAATGTTTAACTCATGTTATAAAATAAATAGTTTTAAGAAACCAAATCACCAAGATTACTTCTAGCCCTAACATTTGATGATTCGCTATATATAGACTCTGACTCCAAGGATGCTCTTAGCAACATCCAAAAATGATAATCTTCAATGGAGACCCAAAAGAGGAAATCTCTTTTCACAGCCAGAAAGAGAGATTCAGAAGCTGTGAGCTTCTTCAAGTTAGAAAGGTTTGAGTATCTTCTCACTGTAAGCGAAGTCATCTTTGGTACAAACTCAACTTCCCCTTAAATTTCCTTTTTCCCCCCTGCAAACCTGCCCTTCTCTGCTCCAAATCCCAAGTTCAATCTCCATTAGGTATTTTTTCTAAATGTTCCTCTCCCAGAGTATACGCTGATAATGACTAAATTGTGAGCTCTCCCAAGGATCTTTGCATAGAGGGTTTTCTAAGATCAAAATGCTCTAAACTAAAATAAATGACTCTCTAATGATAGAATTTCTGGTGTTATAGCAGGATTTCATTTAATAAATATTTATTGAGTCCTATTATATGCCAGGCAAAAATTTAGGAGGTATGGATAAAGAATGAACAAGACAGACAACTTTTCTGCCTGCATGGAACTTAGATTCTATTTAGGGACACAAACAATAAACAACATAGAATATGTCAAGTAGTCAACACACAGGTTAAGGGGGTAAATAGTATTGAAAGTTGCTATTTTTGAAAGGGTGTGGTCTCTGAGGGGGTAAAACTTGAGCAAGCTGGGGAGCAAGGCATATGAATATCTAGGACAAGAGTGTTTGATGCAAAGGAAAGGGCAAATACAAAGGCCCAGAAGCAGGGAAGTACAAGGTGCTATCAGGACATAGTAGGGCTAGAGTACATTGAGCTATGAGGCAGAGTGGCAGGAGAGGTAGCAGGGGCCGGATTATCTATGGCCTTGTAGATTATGGTAAGGACTTGGGATTTTATTTTAAACCCATTTAAATGGGAAGTGCAAGGAGACTGACATGAACTGACTTATGTTATAATACTCTGGATGCTGTGTGGCTATTGAATTTATTAGGAGGGCAAGAGTTGCAGCAGAGAGGACGCTTGGGAAGCTATTGCAGTGTTCCAAGTGAGACATGAGATAGCTTGAAACTAGGTGATACTAGTGGCCTAATTTGTTATTGAGAATGGGCACATCACAAATCACACTACTTTCAGCCTACTGTGGTTTGAATGTGTCCCCTCCAAAATTCGGGTGTTGAAACTTAATGGCCAATGTGATAGGATAAAAGGTGGAATCTTTAATAGCTTATTAGGCCCACAGGGCTCCTCCCTCATGAACGGGGTTACAGATAGCCCTTATGGCCCTTAAAAAAGAGGCTTCCACACAGCACTAGCTTTTCTTGCCCTTCCGCTTTCCTCCCCGTGAAGACACAGTGCTTCTTCCCTCTGGAGGATACAGCAACAAGGTATCATCTTGCATTCAGAAAGCAGCCCTCACCAGAAAACTGAACCTGTTGGAGCCTTGACCATAGACTTCCCAGCCTCCAGAAATGTGAGAAAATAAATTTTTCTCTTTTGTAAGTTACCCAGTCTGCATGAGGTATTTTGTTACAGCAGCAGAAACAGACTAAGATACGGACTCATCCCCCACTACATAACCCCTGAATAAGAGATAATCCCCAAACTAACAATGTCCTCCTGTACTACTCCTGACTTCTGTTCACTTGGTTCCTACCATTAAAATTCTATTTATTCTTGAAGAGTAAGTTCAAATATCACCTTTCGGAATAGATCATTTCTTCCTCTGTGGTCCCATATATTCTGTATCCCTATTAGTATAGTTATTTCATTTTGCCTTATATATGTGTAATTGATTACATTTCTGACCTACTTTCTTTACTGTAAATTTCTTAGGGACAGAGACAGTAACACATTTCCTTATTTCCACAATACATAGTAGCCCTTAGGAATTTAATAAATACTTTGCAGAATAAATGTGGTGAGCTGCTTTCCTTAGGTCACTAATATAATGGCATGTCAGGGTTAATCCTTTTGTAAAAGCCAATTCCCATAGCACTAAAATTTTAATCACTGTTTATACAGCTCTTAATTAACTCTGATTTGGAGTAGATTTTTAAAAGGATGGCATTTTCCATTTTTCCCTCAAGCGTTTATGATTCACTGGCTTTGTAGTTTCCCTCAATGTATCTATTTGCAGTTGGTAGCTTAATCATTTATTTACATTACTGACATACTGGGCTCATTATTTTAGGTAATAGTTCATTGGAAATACATAATCTCAAGAAACATAAACCTTTAACAAGTCAGAATAATTTTTCTAAATGTATATTTCATTTTAATTATTAAAGTACTATATATTCATTGAAAAATTCAAATGCAGAAACAAAATAAAAAGTGAAAGTCTCTTAAACACACTAATACTTGTTCCAAGAGCTATCAAGTGTTAAGTTTGGTGTGTATCCTTTCAAGGCTTTATAGATGATATATACATTCATAAATATATATACGTATACACACATTTTATAAGAATATATATATGTGTTTATATTCTAAAGACCTATTATGTGCTAGGTGCACAATACAAAGGTAAGCAAAATCAGACACAGTATCTGTCTTTGTGGAGCTTACAGTCTAGGGTATTTGTGTATACATACACACATATGTTTTAAAAATAAAAATAGAATCAGAAAAAGTCAGCAAAAGTACAGCACTCCAAGGGGAGGAGCACACCCTGAAGTGCAAATCCTTTATCTACAATAACAAGAAAAGAGTTTAGAGGCTAGTAAAGGGAACTTGTCTGGACTTGGTTTGGTTTTGAGAAGCAGAGAAGAAAGAGTGAGCAACAGGTCAGTGAAGCAGTGGGGAGGAAAGAGTCTTTGTTATGAGAAGCCCATAGCTGCCTATATCTACTGGCTGAGAAGATGTGGAGCCTACCAGAACTCACATACACAACAACCTTTGATCTTAAGTAAAAATTTCTATTATCCTTGATCAGATCCTGATCTCCTCTCCACATGTATCATCTGCAAGTAGAAGGTCTAAAGAGACCTCATTGCAATTAAAGATGTTATCAAGCAAAGCAAAGCAAAGCAAAACAAAACAAACAACTCCAGCACAGTTTATACACAAACATACTACATGAAAATGGGATGGAAGAAACAGGAAAAAAAAAATGGCAGATGGAGAATTCTCACCAGAGAAATGTTGCCATACGCAGATTAAAATTGTGACTAAACATATCAGCATAAATTCAGTAATATTAATTAAGCAATCATCTCTATAAAACAAGAATATAAAGCAGAAATGCTAGAATTCAGGAAAGAGTTGGTACATGCAAAGGCAAATGGAATATGAGCTATTTCAGAGACAAAAAAGGAAATGGAAAGAAAAAATAAAGCCATCACAGGAATAAAGGTAAAACTGGAAGCAGCAAAAGGAAGTGGAAGCAGCAAAAAGGAAAACAGACACTACTGAATAAACAGTAAGAGACAGAAAACAGGAAAATGAAATGCCAATTGAAATTGGTTGTAATGTCTTCCTGGTTTCCTCATCAGTTAATGAATTAAATAAAATCCTTGATGTGTTCATTTAATATTCCTAAGAGAGTCCTGATTATATCTTTTTTTTTTTTTTTGAGACAGAGTCTTACTCTGTCACCAAGTTGGAGTACAGTGTCAGGATCTCTGCTCACTGCAACCTCTGTCTCCTGGGTTCAAGCGATTCTCCTGCCTCAGCCTCCCAAGTAGCTAGGATTACAGGTGCCCACCACCATACCCAGCTAATTTTTGTATTTTTAGTAGAGATGAGGTTTTACCAAGTTGGCCAAGCTGGTCTCGAACTCCTGACCTCAGGTAATCTGCCTGCCTTGGCCTCCCAAAGTGCTGGGATTACAGGCATGAGCCACCACGCCCAGCCAAGGTTATATCTTAAAAGTACTGACTGAGATGCCCAATGGATACTCCTGACAGGGCCAAGTGTATTGTAAATTGTAACACAAGTAAATTGTGTTACTGGAGAAATGTAAGTCATAGACTGTTTACATTAATCTTTTCTTGACTTCCAGACTGAATCCAAAGTGGCAGCAGAACTTTGTTGAATCTCTGCTTTTTTCTTTTCTATTGAGTTTATGTTTTGTTTTAGTTTCTGGTTTGTGTATAGTCAGTAAGTTATATTCTTCCTTGGTAGCAGCAATGACTGGGAATGTGATTATATGGTCTGACCATTTGGTGGTCTTTGCAATAGGACTATTGGATCATCTAGTCACTTATCTAGTCACTGATGGGTGGGAAATAACAGAGAATTTGTCTTTTTTATTGTTCTATTTGTTCATTTTGGACTCAAATTAATCAGTAATTTCATGTCCACAGGGAAGGTGAACACTTTAATATCTGCACTGACGTATTTCTGTGTTTACTCTCAACTTGTAGCTGAAATTGTAGATCTGCATTCATAAGATCACTTTATCTATGTCTATGTGTCTACAACTGAAAAAGGCTTTGACCTCACATTGTGTAAGTATAAAATATTTTCCTATCTCTGGGGAGTATTAATAAGTTATATTATAAAGTTTCCTAAATTAAAGGAGCTCTGTTCTAATTTATAGACATAAATAAGAAGTTACATACATATATTTTTTTTAATTCCAAGAAAAAAGAAGTTGAACTTCTTCTTTTTTTTTTTTTTTTTTTTTTTTTTTTTTGAGACAGTTTCGCTCTTGTTGCCCAGACTGGAGTGCAATTGCACGATCTTGGCTCACTGCAACCTCCGCCTCCCGGGTTCAAGCAATTCTCCTGCCTCAGCCTTCCAAGTAGCTGGGATTACAGGCGCCCACCACCACACTCAGTTACTTTTTTGTATTTTTAGTAGAAGACAGGGTTTCGCCATGTTGGCCAGACTGGTCTCGATCTCCTGACCTCAGGTGATCCCCCCACCTTGGCCTCCCAAAGTGCTGGGATTACAGGCTTGAGCTACTGTGCCTGTCCAGAAGTTGAACTTTTAACACTAAAATGTGCTAAACTAAAAATATTTTAACAAAAATTCTGCTAACTCAAACATTTTAAGAATCCAAAATTAAGGTAAACCTTTGGTAAATGAGATTTGTTTAATAATTCTTGTTTAAATCAAGAAACTGAAGAGACAGCCCACAGAATGGGAAAAAGTATTTGCAAACTACCCCTCTGAGAAGGGATTAATAAGCAGATATATATACAGAGCTCAAACAACTGTATAGGAAAAAAATCTAGTAATCTAATTTTTAAAATGAGCAAAGGATCTGAATAGACATTTCTCAAAAGAAGACATACGAATCGCAAACAGGCAACTGAAAAGGTGCTCCGCATCACTGATCATCAGAGAAATGCAAACCAAAACTACAATGAGATATCATCTCATCCCAGTTAAAATGGCTTATATCCAAAAGACAGGCAAAAACAAACGCTGGCGATGATGTGGAAAAAAGGGAACCCTTGTACACTGCTGGTGGGAACATAAATTAGTACAACCACTATGGAGAAGAGTCAGCAATCCCACTCCTAGGTGTACACTCAAAAGAAAGGAAATCAGTATATTGAAGAGATAGCTGCACTCCCCTATGTATTGCAGCACTATTCACAAAAGCAAAGATTTGGAAGCAACCTAACTGTCCATTAACAGATGAATGGATAGAGAAAATGTGGTACATATACACAATGGAGCACTATTTAACCATTAGAAAGAATGAGATCTAGTCATTTGCAACAATATGAATGGGATTGGAGGTCATTATGTTAAGTTAAATAAGCCAGGCACAGAAAGACAAACCTTGCATGTTCTCACTTATTTGTGGAAGCTAAAAATTAAGCCAACTGAACTCATGGAAATAGAGAGTAGAATGATGGTTACCAGAAGCTGGGAAAGGTAGTAGGGGAGAATGTGGGGATGGGTAATGGGTAAAAAAATACAGAAAGTGTGAATAGACCTAGTGTTTGCTAGCCCAACAGGGTGACCACAGTCAGTATTAACTTAATTGTACATTTTAAAATAACTAAAAGAGTATAATTGGATTGTTTGTAACACAATGGATAAATGTTTGATGTGATGGCTACCTAATGTACCCTAATGTGATTATCATGCATGGCATGCCTGTATCAAAATATCTCATGTAACCAATAAATAGATACACTTATACCTACAAAAATTAAAAACAAAACATTAAAAAATAATTTTTATTTAAAAGAGCTATGTCGTTTTTGGTGATTTATTTATGTAATGTATAAAACAAGCAAACATTTTATTTTACTTGGGTCTGTTTTTCCTAAATGCATACAGATTTACTAATCAAATAAGATAATGTTACTTATATGTAATATTTAAGATTATGAAAGATGTAAATTTGTGTTCACCTGAAATTGAATCCCTGTTCTGACAAATTTTCATTTCACCAGTAATTACATTCTGTGGTATGTTAGATTTAAGACAATCTAATTAACTTAAAGCACTGGTTTGATATTAAATTGAGTTCATTAATGAATAATCATTGGATACTTACATAAATTTTAATTAATAGACTGCTTAAATATTGATTACTAAGCATAGTTTTTTTGGTTTTTTTTGAGACAGGGTCTCACTCTGTCACCCAGGCTGGAGTGCAGTGGCACAATCATGGCTCACTGCAGCTACAGCCTTCCAGGCTCAGGCAATCCTCCTGCCACAGCCTCCCAAGTAGCTGGGAGTATAAGCATGTGCCACTATTCCTGGTTAATTCTTTAAAAAATTATTTATAGAGACGGGGTCTTCCTATGTTGCCCAGGCTGGTCTTGAACTCCTGGGCTCAAGCAATCCTCCTACCTTGGCCTCACTAAGCATAGTTTTAAGTTTATACACTGTTGCTTCTTCTTTTTTTTTTTTTTTTTTTTGAGATGGAGTCTTGCTCTGTCACCCAGGCTGGAGTGCAGTGGTGTGATCTTGGCTCACTGCAACCTCCACCTGCTAGGTTCAAGTAATTCTCCTAGCTCAGCCTCCCGAGTAGCTGGGACTACAGGCATGTGCCACCATGCCCAGCTAATTTTTTGTATTTTTAGTAGAGATGGGATTTCACCATGTTGGTCAGGCTGGTCTTGATCTCCTGACCTCGTGACTCAAGTGCCTCGGCCTCCCAAAGTGCTGGGATTACAGGCATGAGCCACCGCACCTGGTCCTATATACCGTTGCTTCTTATTTTTATATGCTATAAAGTGGCAATATCTTTGGGTCATGTTAATGGTTGTGTTCATTTTCCTCTTTAAAAGGGATGGGTGTGTACATCGAAAGCGCTACATGTGTTCATGAGCTCTGTTAATCTGCTATAATGTTTGTGAGAGATAGTTCTCAATTGCAGCCCTCAAATTTTCTCTTTGAAATAGATATTATTTTGGTTAAAAGTTAAAATTAAAACAAGTGGTTGAGATTATATTATGAGCAAGAGTGACAAACGGGTATATGCTTCTGTTTTTAAAGGGATAGGT
Organism: Papio anubis; assembly: GCF_008728515.1. Lineage (NCBI taxonomy): Eukaryota > Metazoa > Chordata > Mammalia > Primates > Cercopithecidae > Papio > Papio anubis. Next base: position 81,058,126 of record NC_044996.1, on the reverse strand, counting down.
AGTTTGTTTCTAAGACAGTAGTTCTCAAACTTTCTGTTCTCAGGACCCCTTCGTACTCTGAAATATTACTAAGGACTTCCAAAGAGGTTTTCTGCATGTATGTTGTAACTACCAATACTTACCATATTATAAATTAAAACAGAAAAATTAAATATATTTATTGACTGAATTGATTTGAGATGAATCTGTTGCATGTTGATGTCAATTTTAATAAAAATAATTTTATTTTAAAAATAAGAAGATTGCTTCACATTTTTGTAAAGTTCCTTACTGCCCAACTTAATAGAAATAATTAGTCTCTACTATTTGCTTCTGCATTCACTCTATTACAGTATCACACATCATATTGCCTCTGGAAAACTACACATTTTAGTATTATTATGAAAACAGTTTTGACCTAGCGGATGCTCTGAAAGATGGTCAATTCGTTCCAGAACATCAAATAACATAATGAAGGACAAACTGGGAAAGTGAAATTTTTTTGCCCTGGTTTAAACCTAAGTCTGAAATAAAGCTATGCAATGTGTTAAAATCATAGCAACGTTATCTAAATTTTGATGGGCTTGCTTCCTTAGTTTGCTGATTAATGCCTTCACCACAATGCAAAAGTTATTCTTTATCTTCTGTGTAATCTGCCTAGATAGGAGATTCTGTGTTTTACAAGCATAATTCTCTGAGCTTTATGTTTTTTTCTTTATTTTTGATTACTTAGTGGCAAACTAACAAAGAACAAAGGTTTCTCACTTGTCAAAGAGCTAAAGTTCTTTAGAATTGTGTTACCTCCTATGTTAGAATGGTGTTACCTCCTATGTATGTTTATTTATTTATTTATTTATTTATTTTTGTGATGGAATCTCACTCTGTCTCCCAGGCCGGAGCGCAGTGGCACAATCTCAGCTCACTGCAACCTCCACCTCCCAGGTTCAAGCAATTCTCCTACCTCAGCCTCCCGAGTAGCTGGGATTACAGGCACGTGCCACTACACCCAGCTAATTTTTGTATTTTTAGTAGAGACGAGGTTTCACCATGTTGGCCAAGCTGGTCTCGAACTCCTGACTTCAGGTGATCCGCCCACCTTGGCCTTCCAAAGCACCTGGCTCTATGTTTATTTTTAAATGTTTGATTGTTACTTTGTTTAGATAGGTAACCAAGTATCGTTTATTGGGCACTCATGATCCTATTTTTTTATTTTATTTTTAATTTGTATAAATTTAAAGAACACAAGTTCAGTTTTGTTACATGGATATATTAAGCAGTAGTGAAGTCTGGGTATTTACTGTAACCATTACCCAAATAATGTACATTGTACCCATTAAGAAATTTCTCATCCTTTAACCCCCTCCCACCATCTCACCCTTCCTAGTCTGCAGTGTCCATTATTCCACCCTCTGTGTCTGTGTGCATACTTTATTTAGCTCCCACTTATAAGTGAGAACATGCAGTATTTGACGTTCTGGTTCTGAGTTGTTTCACTTAAGATAATGGCCTCCAGTTTCATCCACGTTACTGCAAATGACCTGATTTCATTCTATTTTTATGGCTGAGTACTACTTAATTGTGTTTATCTTCATTCCACATTTTCTTTGTCCGATCATCCATTGACGGATACGTAGGTTGACTCCATATCACTGCAACTGTGAATAGTGCTGCAATAAACACATGAGTGCTGGTATCTTTTCAATATATAATTTCTTTACCTTTGGGTAGATTACCCAGTAGTGGGAATGCTGGATTGAAAAGTCATCAGAGAAATGCAAATTAAAACCACAATGACATATCATCTTACACCAGTCAGGATGTCCATTATTAAAATGTCGAAAAATAACGAAGTTGGCAAGGATGCAGAGAAAAGGGAATGCTTTACACTGCTGGTGGGAATGTAAATCAGTAGAGCTTCCATGGACAACAGTGTGAAGATTTTTCAAAAAACTAAAAACAGAACTATCAGATCCTATTTTAATCAAGTGCCCAATTTGCCTCTAACAACTCTTGATTTTACCTTCCAAAAATTGAATCACAAATAGAGATTACTATGAACTGTTGTACATCAAAAAATTTGATAACTTAGATAAAATGACAAATTCCTAAAAGCATACAAACTACTAAATTGACTTTAGAAGAAATAGAAAATCTCAACAGACCTATAACAAGTAAAGAGATTAAATAAGTAATTTAAAACCTCCCAATAAACAAAAGTCCAGGACCAGATGGCTTCACTGGTTAATTCTTCCAAACATTTAAAGAAGAATAAACAGCAGTTCTTCTCAAACTCTTCCAAATAATGGAAGAGGAGGGAATATTTCCTAACTTCTTCTATGAAGCCAGCATTACCCTGATACTAAAGTCAAATGTAGACATTAAAGAAAATTACAAACCAATATTCTTTATGGATATCAATAAAAAATGCCAACAAAATACTAGCAAACCAAATCTTGCAGCATATTAAAGGATTATACAATCTGATTAGGTGTGATTTATCCCAAGAATGCAAGGGTGGTTCAACATAAGCAAATCAATTAATGTAATATACCACATCAATAAAAAAAAAAGGAAAAAAGATCATATTCACTGATGCAGAAAAATCATGTGATAAAATCCAAAATATTTTCAAGATAAACTAGGAATGGAAGGGAATAGCCTCAACCTGATAAAGGGCATTAAAAAAACTCCACAGTTAACATTATACTCAATGGTGGAAGCTCATCCCTAAGATCAGGAACAAGACAAGGATGCCCTCTCTCACTACCGCTATTCAACATTGTACAGGAAGTTTTAGCCAGATAAATTAGGCAACAAAAAGAAACAAAAGGCATCCAAAGTGAAAAGAAAGAAGTGTAACTCTCACTGTTCACAGATGACATGACCCTATGTATAGAAAATCCCAAAGAAACCACAAGAAAGCTACAAATTCGGCAAAGTTGCAGGTACAAGATCAACATGCAAAAATCAATTGTGTTTCTATACATCAGCAGTGAACAATCCAAAAAGGAAATTAAGAAAACAATTCATTTACGATAATATTCAAAAGAATAAATTTAGCCAAGAAGGTGGAAGATCTGTACAATGAATTACTATAAAACACTGATGAAAGACATTAAAGAAGACCTAAATAAATGAAAAGACAGCCTACGTTTATGGATTGGAAGACTTAATATTGTTAAGATGTCAACACTTCAAAATTTATATTATGCCAAGCAATCCCTATAAAAATTCCATCAGCCTCTTTTTACAAAAATGAAAAAGTCAATTCTCAAATTTATATGGAATTGTAAGGTGCCCCAATAGTTCAAAATGAATCTTGAAAAGGAACAAAGCTGGAGGGCCAACACTTTTCTGTTTCAAAGCTTATTACAAAGCTACAGTAATAAAACAGTGTGGTACTACCATAAGGATAGACATATAGACCAACAGAATAGAACTGAGAGTTAACAAATAAACCTATACATCTATGGCAGACTGATTTTCAACAAGGGTGTCAAGACCATTACATGGGACTAAAGAATAGTCTCTTCGGGCTGGGTGTGGTGGCTCACACCTGTATTCCCAGCACTTTGGGAGGCCGAGGTGGGTGGATCACCTGAGGTCAGGAGTTTGAGACCAGCCTGACCAACACGGAGAAACCCTGCCTCTACTAAAAATACAAAATTAGCCGGGCATGGTGGTGCATGCCTGTAATCCCAGCTACTTGGGAGGCTGAGGCAGAAGAATCACTTGAACCAGGGAGGAGGAGGTTGTAGTGAGCCAAGGTTGTGCCATTGCACTCCAGCCTGGGCAACAAGCAAAACTCCGTCTCAAAACAAACAAACAAACAAACAAACAAGCAAACAAAAAAAGAATAGTCTCTTAAACAAATGGTGTGATGGCAACTGGATTTCCACAGGCAGAAGAATGAAGTTGGATGCCTACTACACCATTGAATACAAAAATGAACTCAAAATGGATCAATTACCCAAACATGAGCTAAAACCATAAAACTCTTAGAAGAATATATAGGAATAAATCTTCATGACTTTGGATTTGGCAATGGATTCTTTGACATGACACTGAAAGCACAAGCAACAAAAGAAAAGGTAGATAAATTGGACTTCATCAAAGTTAAAAACTTTTTTACATCAAAGGACATTATCAAGAAAGTAAAAAGAAAACATACAGGAGAAAATATTTGCAAATCATATACCTGATAAGGGTTTAATATACAAAATATATAAAGAAATCCTAAAACTCAACACCAAAAAGCAACCCAATTTTAAATATGGGCAAAGAACTTGAATAGACAAGTCCTTTCCCTCTCTCAAAGATGAAATACAAATAACCAATAAGCACATGAAAAGATGCTCAACACTTTAGTCATCAGAGAAATACTAATCAAAACCATGAGATACTATTTCACCTACTAGAATAGCTATAATAATAAAAAATGGAAAACAACAAGTGTTGGCAAGGAGGTGGAGAAATTAAGATACATTTGCTGGTGGGAATGTAAAATGGCGAGAATGAACTAATACAGTAAATTGGTACCAGTAGAGTGAGGTACTGCTATAAAGATACCCAAAAATGTGGAAGTGACTTTGAAACTGGATAACAGGTAAAAGGTTGGAACACTTTGGAGGGTTTAGAAGACAGGAAGATCTGGGAAAGTTTGGAACTTCCTAGAGACTTGTTGAATGATTTTGGCCAAAATGCTTACAGTGATATGGACAGTGAAGCCCAGGCTGACATAGTCTCACATGGAGATGAGGAACTTCTTGGGAACTGCAGCAAAGGTCACTCCTGCTATACTTTAGCAAAGAGACTGGTGGCATTTTGCCTCTGTCCTAGAGATCTGTGGAACTATGAACTTGAGAGAGATGATCTGAAATTGGAACTTATGTTTAAAAGGGAAGCAGAGCATAAAAGTTTGGAAAATTTTTAGCCTGACAATGCAACTGAAAAGAGAAACCCACTTTCTGGGGAGAAATTCAAGCTGGCTGCAGAAATTTGCATAAGTAGCGAGGAGCCCAGTGTTAATCACAAAGACAATAGGGAAAATGTCTCCAGGGCACCTCAGAGACCTTCAAGGCAGCTCCTCCCATCACAGGTCTGGAGGCCTAGGAAGGAAAAATGGTTTCCTGGGCCAGGCCCAGGGCTTCTCTGCTTTGTGTAGTCTTGGAATTGTGACTTTTAGCCACATCCTAGCCATGGCTAAAAGGGGCCAACACACAGCTCAGGCCATTGCTTCAGAGGGTGCAAGCCCCAAGCCTTGGTGGCTTTCATGTGGTGTTGTGCCTGCAGGTGCACAGAAGTCAAGAATTGAGGTTTGGGAACTTCTACCTAGATTTCAGAGGATGTATAGAAACAAATGGGTGTCCATGGAAAAGTTTGCTGCAGGGGTGGCATCCTCATGGAGGACCTCTGCTAGGGTAGTGAGAAAGGGAAATGTGGGGTTGGAGCCCCCACACAGAGTTCCCACTGGGGCACTGCCTAGTGGAGCTTTGAGAAGAGGGCCACCATCCTCCAGACGCCAGAATGGTAGATCCACTGACGGCTTGCACTGTGCACCCAGAAAAGCCACAGACACGCAATACCAGCCCATGAAAGCAACCAAGAGGGAGGCTGTACCCTGCAAAGCCACAGGGGCGAAGCTGCCCAAGACCATGGGAACCCACCTCTTGCATCAGCATGACCTGGATGTGAGACATGGAGTCAAAGGAGATCATTTTGGAGCTTTAAGATTTGATGCCCTGCTGGATTTCAGATTTGCATGGGGCCTGTAGCCCCTTTGTTTTGGCCAATTTCTCCCATTTGGAATGGGTGTATTTACCCAATATCTGTACCCCCATTTTATCTAGGAAGTAACTAACTTGGTCTTGCTGTTACAGGCTCACAGGTGGAAGGGACTTGCCTTGTCTCAGATGAGACTTTGAACATGGACTTATGGGTTAATGCTGGAATGAATTAAGACTTTGGGGGACTGTTGGGAAGGCATGATTGGTTTTGAAATGTGAAAGGCACATGAAATTTGGGAGGGTCCAGGGTGGAATGATATGGTCAGGCTTTGTGTCTCCACCCAAATCTCATCTTGAATTATAATCCCCATAATTCCCATGTGTTAAGGGAGAGACTGGGTGGAGGTGATGGAATCACCAGGGCAGTTTCCCTCTTGCCCTTCTTGTGATAGTAAGTTCTCATGAGATCTGATGGTTTTATAAGGGGCTCTTCTCCTTCACTTGGCACTTCTCCTTCCCGTCGCCTTGTAAAAAAGGTGCCTTGCTTCCCCTTCGCCTTCTGCCATGATTGTAAGTTTACTGAGGCCTCCCCAGCCATACTGAACTGTGAGTCAATTAAACCTCTTTCCTTCATAAATTACCTAGTCTCAGGTAGTTCTTTATAGCAGTATGAAAATGGACTAATACACCATATGATGGAATATAATTCAGCCTTAAAATGGGAGGGAATTTTGACACATGCTATGACATGGATGAATCTTGAATACATTACTCTAAGTGAAATAAGCCAGTTACAAAAGGACAAATATTGTATGATTTACTTAAAGGAAATACCTAGGGCTGGGCATGGTGGTTCACTCCTGTAATCCCAGCACTTAAGGAGGTCGAGGTGGGAGGATAGCTTGAGCCCAGGGTTCAAGGCTGCAGTGAGCTACGATTGTGCCACCGCACTCCATCCTAGGCAACAGACCAAAACTCTAACTCATAAAAAAAAAAAAAAGAAATATCTAGAATAGGTAAATTCATAGAGGCAGTAAGCATATGAGAGGTTACCAGGGGCTGGAGAAAGGGGGAATGGGGAAATTATTCTTTAATGGGTACAGAGTTTCTGTTCGGGATGATGAAAAAATTTGAAAATAGTGGTAATGGTTGTAAAACTGTACACTTAAAAATACTTAAAATAGCATATTTTATGTTATATATATTTTACCACAAAACTTTCATGAAATAAGGTACTGTTTTCCAATAGGGAATTTTACTTTCCTTCATTCTGATATTAGTCACCTTAATTAACTACAGTCATTAAATCTCTGTAATGTATAGACAGTAAAAAAAAACAACTCTGAAGATTGCCTGAAGTCTATATATAGAATATATATATATACACATATATATCTGTATATAGTCTAGCTGTGTGTATATATAAAAATATACTTAGACTATATATAATATGTATATATAGAGAGACCTTTATCTCTATCTCAGTATATCTCTCTATCTACTCTATCTATAGTCTAGTTGTATTCCTAAAAAAGAAGAAATTCATTTTTTTTGGTGGACAGTTAGCATTCTGACGTACTTTTTTATTTTTTATTTTTTTGGAAACAGTGTCTTGCTGTGTTGCCCAGGCTGGAGTGCAGTGGACAATCTAGGCTCACTGCAAACTCCGCCTCCGGGGTTCAAGCGATTCTCGTGTCTCAGGCTCCCAAGTAGCTGGGATTACTTTGGTTAGTTTTTGTATTTTTAGTAGAGACAGGGTTTTGTCATGTTGGCAGGGTGGTCTTGAATTCCTGGCCTTATGTGATCTACCCACCTTGGCCTCCCAAAGTACTGGGATTACAGGCGTAAGCCACTGCACCCGGCCCTGACATACTTACTTAAAGAAAAGTCACGGAGGCAATGAATTTTGCTCTGAGCACTGCTTTAGCACTTTAAATTCTAGTATGAGTTATTTTCACTACCATTAGATCCTAGGTATACTGTAGTTTGGGTTTTTAAAAAATGTCCAGGTGGTAGGGTTTTTCTTTTTTTTTTTTTTTTTTTGAGACGGAGTCTCGCTCTGTTGTCCGGGCTGGAGTGCAGTGGCCGGATCTCAGCTCACTGCAAGCTCCACCTCCCGGGTTTACGCCATTCTCCTGCCTCAGCCTCCCGAGTAGCTGGGACTACAGGCGCCCGCCACCTCGCCCGGCTAGTTTTTTTTGTATTTTTTTAGTAGAGACGGGGTTTCACCGTGTTAGCCAGGATGGTCTCGATCTCCTGACCTCGTGATCCACCCGTCTCGGCCTCCCAAAGTGCTGGGATTACAGGCTTGAGCCACCGCGCCCGGCCAGGGTTTTTCAAAAAAATGATTCCGTTATTAATTTCTAGTTTTTGCATTGTGATCAGACGATGTTGTTTGTTTTATTTACATGTCTTAGAATTTATTCAGGCCCTCCTTGACACCAATTTTGTAAAACTTCAAAAGGCACACGAAAAGATGATATGTTTTCTGTTCTCAGGATACACAGTATATTTTCAGGCTACAGAGTTTACTTCTATTAAATCTTCTATAATAAGTATTTTATTTGGGTTTTCTCTATCCTTACTTTTTGCTGTTTTTTCATTCAAATGACTGTCACAGACTAAGTAAATTAAATTTTATGTGTTTATGTTCTTCCTTATAATTCCTATAATTTGATACTCAAACTGTCAAAGACATAACACATAAGCAAAAACAAAGTGACAGACCAATAATTTCTAAATGTTGGAAAACAGAATTCATCAACATATTAAAATAATAACATACCATGACCAAATAGGGTTTATTCCAGGAATGAAATGATGACTTAATTTTATAAAATATATTATTGTAACTCAGTACATTAATAGTTCAAAAGAGAAAAATATGATTATCTCCATAAAGTCTGAAAAAGCATGTAATTCAATTGAATATTCGTTGATTTTAACAAATTCTGAAACAGGGACAGAAAAACACATTGTAAAAACTTCAGGTCTAAACCTAAAAGCCAATACCACATTTAATGAGGAAATAGTATCAAGATATTATATAATTTCTGAAGGTTTACTACTGTTTAGATTATTTTATTTATTTATTTATTTATTTATTTATTTATTTATTTATTTTGAGACAGAGTTTCGCTCTTGTTGCCCAGGCCGGAATGCAATGGCGCGATCTCGGCTCACTGTAACCACCGCCTCCTGAGTTCAAGTGATTCAAGGATGCCTCAGCCTCCTGAGCAGCTGGGATTACAGGCATGCGCCACCATGCCCGGTTAACTTTGTATTTTTGGTAGAGACGGGGTTTCTCCATGTTGGTCAGGCTGGCCTCGAACTCCTAACCTCAGGTGATCTACCCACCTCGGCCTCCCAAAGTGCTGGGATTACAGATGTGAGCCACCATGCCCAGCCTATTTAGATAATTTTATAACAAAATATTAGCAGTATCTGATATCTTGATTGTGAAGACTAGCCTACATTTAGTCAAAGTTAAAGCTTGATTAAATTAGACATTAAATCTAGTGATCTAAGATTAATAATATGTTGAACAATAATAAAATATTTAATGATATACTTTCATATAAAGCAAAATTCTAAGTAGTATGTTACGGAGTCAATACTGATATAGAGTGGGGAAAAAATCAGCTCTTAAGGAATCATTGGGGCTGGGAGTGGTGGCTCACACCTGTAATCCCAGTACTTTAGGAGGCCGAGGTGGGCAGATCACTTGAGGTCAGGAGTTCGAGACCAGCCTCGCCAACATGGTGAAACCCTATCTCTACCAAAAAATACAAAAGTTTAGCCAGGCGTTGTGGTGCATGCTTGTATTCCCAGCTACTCAGGAGGCTGAGGTGGGAGAATTGCTTGAACCCAGAAGGCAGAGGTTGCAATGAGCCAAGATCATATCACTGCACTCCAGCCTGGGTGACACAGTAAGACCCTGTCTCAAAAAAACAAAACAACAGAAAAAAAAAAAAACATTTGACTGGTTATCAAGTACTGCAGTGGCACAAATTTCTGGTGACAAAAGACTTGTTTATTTAGATTCTAAGTTTCTTTCAAACTGTGTTACCAAACTTCCAGTTCCTACTGTACCTGTTTGTTTCAGGAAATTCTGGATGTCATTGCATGTCTGGATCTCCTCAAGTGCACGACTCAGGAACATAGTCTGTTTGGCAACAATGCAACACAATAATTAGTCCCAACAAAAAAAAAACTTTAAACAAATTAATATAATCTCATATCATTTTCATCAAAAACAGGTAAAAATAAATTAATAGAAAAATGATAGTTTAAACTGAACATTTTGGAATTTATATAGAAATATTAGCCTCTATTTGCACATTTCCTTATTGTTTCAGAAAAATGAAGATTAAATAAAAAATCTTGAGCATTATCAATTTCTTTAACAATCTAGAACAGAAGAGAAACACTTCTAGAATAGTTGTGTGAGGAGCTCCACGGATCCTCTCCTCAGCAAAGCAATCATTGTAACTAGTGAAAATTAGAAAACATAATCATGTAAAGGCTCAGGAAATTGCCCTGAGGGTGTAGAGAAAATGAAGAAACATTTATTACAGGAAATCTACTAAGTCTTAGTAAGAACAGTAAGAGCCTGTGACATTTAAGCCATGATTCACTCACCATCCGCCAGCTCAGTGTGATGTAAGCACTACTTTAGGTGGGTGTGGCCAAGAAGATAGGACTCTCTCTACCTCCAGTTTCTGGGCTAGGGATTCTCTGAAGGGCCAGACTGCTGGCACTTCTCATCTCCCCAGATATCTATTGTAGAAGCTCTATTATAAACAAGCATAGCTCAGAAGCCTAGAACTCTCTTTCTCTACCCAGCCTCTATTTGTAAGGCAAAAGCTCTATCCCAGGCATTGCAAGTTCAGGATCCTGGGTCTCAATCTCATCTCATCTCAGCTCTCATCTCAGCTGCTTATAGGCTAAAGTGTCCACGCTGGGAGCAGCAAGTCAAGAATATCGGGGACTACAACTCTTGCCCACTCTTCCACTCATACAGTTAGACTGTCACTCTGACAGAAGTGGGCCACTGTCCCTGCCCCTAGCTCCAAAACAGTGGTTCAGTTTCTGCCCAGTAGGAGAGGCAGATCTATAGCACTTCCTATAGATCTATAGCACTCCCTAAAGGAAATGACTTTAGTTGGAACAGAGCGTGGGGAAGTTCAAGTCTAAGGACACTGTAAACAATCATGGAGATTTTGGTAGTGAGCAATTAAGAGGATATTGGTAGCTCAATGATATTAAGAAGAAAATAACAGACCAACTAGAAGTTTATAGAGAGAAGTATGTGAAGAGACAGCTAAGATTTCTATTCCTTCAAAGGGGTCTTATTTTAATTGGAACAGGCTGTGGGGCAATTTATGCACAAGAGCACTTTAACACACACACACACACACACACACACACACACACACACACAGAGTAATCCCCTAGCAATTAGTCAAGACTAACAGCTGCATGTGCTACTAATAGAAGAAGGTCATCTAGAAGCTTAAGAGGTCAGATCAGGAAAAGAGTAACAAAGAACTCTCCTAAAATCACTGTCATCCTTTACCAGAGGGAGGTGTAAGCAGTCTTTGCACAGGCAAAGACTGTGCCTTCCAAGGAGTGACATCAGTTATGGGGAAAATAGACTTCACTATTTCCCTATAGCTAATTCACTAAACAAATAAAGAAGTAAACACTAACATCCACAAACCCCATGGGGAGATCAGTACCCAAAGATACTACAACATATTATCTAAATCGTCCAGTTTTCAACAGAAAATTACAAGATATGCAAAGAGACAGGAAAGTGTGACCTCTACATAGGAAAAAACAGGTAACAGGAACTGATTTTGAAAAGGCCCAGATGTTAAACTTAATAGACACAGAATTCAAAGCAGCTATTTTAAATATGTTCAAATAACTAAATGAAACCACACTTAAAGAAGGAAGGTATGATAAAAAAAATGTTCATCAAAAATGAATCTCAATAAAAGGATAAAAATGACCAACATGGCACAAGTATACATATGTAACAAACCTGCACGTTATGCACATGCACCCTACAACTTAAAGTATAATAACAATAAATAAATTAAAAAAAAAAAATCAGACGGAAATTCTGGAGTTGAAAATTACAATAAATGAAAATTTAAAACTCACTAGAGGGTATCAACATTAGGTTTGACTTAGCAGAGAAAGCAATCAGCAAACATGAAGATAGATTAGTAGAGATTATGAAATATGAGAGCAGAATGAAAAAGAAAAAAATAAACTAAGCCTCAGTAAAACATGGGACACCATTAGGCACACCAACATACCCATAATGGGATTACCAAAAGGAGAGAAAAAGAGAAAAAATATTTCAAACACATGGCTGAAAATTCCCTAATTTTGATGAAAAACAATAATCTACACACTCAAGAAGCCCAAAAATCTCTAGGTGGGATCAAGAAACACAAAGATATCCAACCCAGATACATTATGAAATGGTAAAAGACAAAGAAAAATTTGAAAGTAGCAAGAGAAACATGACTCGCCACATATAAGGGTGATTAAGATTAATAGCTGATTTCTCATTAAAAACAATAAAGGCCAGAAGGCAGTGGGACAACACATCCAAAGTGATCAAAGAAAAATAAAAATCTACTAATAATCTAATACCTAGCAAAACTATTATTCAGAGAAGGTGAAATAAAGATGTCCCTGGATAAACAAGAGCTTAGAGAATTCATTGCTAAGAGACAATCTTTCAGGTTGAAAAGCAAGTAATGCCAGACAGTAATTTGAATCCAGATGAAAAAACAAAGAGCACTGGTAACATTAATTATATAATTATAAAAGATAGTATTAATATAAATGTATATTTCTTCTTCTCTTGTTTTTTTAAAAAATATATATATAGACATATATGTGAATATGTATTTGTATTGTTGGGCCTCTAACATATAGAAATGAAATGTATTTGACAATAAAAAAAGCTGTTTTGGAGTAAGAAAATGAGACTGATATAGTTTGGCCGTGTCCCCACACAAACCTCATCTTGAATTGTAGTTCCCATAATCCTCATGTGTGGTGGGAGGGACCCGGAGGGAGATAATTCAATCATGGGGGCAGTTTCCCCCATGCTAGTCTCGTGATAGTAAATTCTCACAAGATCTGATGGTTCTGTAAGGGGCTTCCCACTTCACTCGGCTTTCATTCTCTTTCCTGCTACCCTATGAAGAGGTGCCTTCCACCATGACTCTAAGTTTCCTGAGGCCTCCCCAGCCATGTGGAACTATGAGTGAATTAAACCTCTTTCCTTTATAAATTACCCAGTCTCAGGTATTTCTTCATAGTGTGTGAGAGAACAGACTAATCCAGAGACCATACAGTAACTCTAATCTACAGGAAAAAATGAGGAAAAGCATAAAAGGTAAGTAACATGCTTAATATAAGAAACCATAATATATACTTTCTTCTCTAAGTTTCTATTTTTTTTTTGAGACGGAGTTTCGCTCTTGTTGCCCGGGCTGGAGTGCAACGGCGCAATCTCGGCTCAGTGCAACCTCCGCCTGCCGGATTCAAGTGATTCTGCTGCCTTAGCCTCCTGAGTAACTGGGATTATAGGCACTTGCCACCATGTCCAGCTAATTTTTTGTGTATATTTAGGAGAGATGGGGTTTCACCATGTTGGCCAGGCTGATTTTGAACTCCTGACCTCAAGTGATCTGCCCACCTCGGCCTCCCAAAGTGCTAGGATTACAGGTGTGAGCTACCACACCCAGCCTCTTCTCTGAGTTTCTTTAAAATACCTAAAATTCTATAAAGTGATACTATAAGATGTATTGTTGTGTTTGGAGCATATATAGATGTAATATGTATAACAAAATAGCATTAAAAAAGAGAAGAGAACACAGCTAATAGGAATAGCATTACTATATCTCACTGAAATCGGGTTTATAATCTGATGTAGATTCTGATAAATTAAGATCTATATTGTAAGCCTTAGAGTGACCACTAAGAAAATAACTCAAATATTGTGTAAAACTCATTAAAAAAACAAAAATGTTACATTAGAAAACATTCACTTAATGCAAAAGAAAAGAGTAAAGGTTCAGAAAATCAGGAATAAAAAATACATGAGATATATAGAAATGGAAAGGTAAAGTGGCAGAAGTAAATTCAACTAAGGGAGGAGACCACCCCTCATATTGTCTTATGCCCAATTTCTGCCTCCAAAGAAAGAAGAAGTAAAAACTAAAAGGAAGAAATGAAATCCACAGGCAGACAGCCCAGCGCCGCACCCTGGGCCTGGTAGTTAAAGATCGATTCCTGACCTAATCTGTTATGTTATCTATAGATTACAGACATTGTATAGAAATGCACAGTGAAAATTCCTACCTTGTTTTGTTCCAATCTAATTACCGGTGCATGCAGCCCCCAGTCATGTATCCCCTGCTTGCTCAATCAATCACAACCCTTTCACACGCACCCCCTTAGAGTTGTGAGCCCTTAAAAGGGACAAGAATTGCTCACTTGGGGGGCTCAGCTCTTGAGACAGAAGTCTTGCTGATGCCTCTGGCCGAATAAACCCCTTCCTTCTTTAACTCAGTGTCTGAGGAGTTTTGTCTGCGGCTCGCCCTGCTACACAACCATAAAAATAGTAACATTAAATGTGACTGCATTAAACAACCCAATAAAAGGCAAAGATTATCATATTGAAACAAAGATGATCCAACTATATTCTGTCTACAAGAAATACATATTAGGTTCGAAGACAAATAAATAGGTTGATCATGAAAGGACAGAAAAAGTTATGTTATGGAAACATTGACCATAAGAATGTTAGGGTAACACTACTAATATCAGACAAAAATAGACTCTAAAACAAACAAACAAAAAATTACTAGGGACAAAGAAGAAAATTTTATAATGTTAAAAGGGCCAATTCATTGGAAATATATAGCAATTATAAATATATATAACCTAACAACAGAGCCCCAAAAATATAAAGCAAAACTGGGTAGAATTGAAGAAAGAAAGAGATAATTCAACTTTTATTAGTTGGAGACTTCAATACCCCACTTCAAGTAATGAATAGAATAAGTAGGCAGAAAACCATCAAGGATATAGAACACTTGAACAACACTATCAACCTACAAGACCTACTAGCCATAAAACATTTCACTAACCCAAGTAGAATGTACATTCTTCTCAAGCACTCATGTATGGCACTTTCTCTAGTATAGCTCACATGCGAGGCTATAACACAAACTTCAAATAAATTTAAAATAATTGAAGTCACAAAGTATGTACTCTGACCACAGTGGAATAAAATTAAAAATCAGCAAGCGAAGACAATTTGGGAAATTCACAAATATGTGAAAATTAAACAACAGATTCCTAAATAATAAATGGGTTAAATAAGAAAGCACAATGAAAATTAGAAATTTTTTTTTTTTTTTTTTTTGGAGACGGAGTCTCACTCCGGCTGGAGTGCAGTGGCCGGATCTCAGCTCACTGCAAGC